>NC_049173.1:14648857-14964298 GCF_009769625.2 Cygnus olor
CATAAACATGAGTGCAGATTGCTGGGGCTTGTATGCAGCTATATCCATCCTTCAAACTTTTTTTTTAACCTACCTTGTGGCTAATGACTTCAGGTGGGAATATGAGAGTACTGCATTTAAAAAGCTGGAAACTTACACACAGAAGTCAAATATAGGCTTTTCACTCTTATATATGCTCTGAAAAGACAGACCAAAATCAGGAACTTAATCAGAACCCCTTCAATATATTTTCACTAGAGTTGGACTCGGCAAGACAATTGTTTTTTATTTTTTATTTTCCATCACAGGAGTCTGACAAAACCAAAAAACAGTATTGGACACTACCTTCTAAAACTCTGCAGAGACAGAGCATTTTGTGATTGACCTATGCTCTTAAAGAGAGGGCTTTGCTTCATTGTTCAGCTTGACACCACAGCCCTGAAGGAGGTGACCGGAGACTGCTCCACATACAGTGCTCTAACAGCATCTCTCATCCAAAGGGCTGGTGATCACACTTGCCTCAGGGGGCCCCAGAGCCTCTAAAGAATACCAGCTCCTACCTGCAGGCTCAAGGCCAGCATCTATTAACAACTGACTTCACCTGCTTTTCTTCTGATAAACTTTACCAAGCCAAGAAACTGTGGTTTTCAGATTGCTCTGAAAACAGCTGGCTTTTAGGCATTGGGAAATAACTCCCTGATTGAGAATCACCATTAAAGACAGCAAATTGATATTGTATTAAAAATAGTAATAAAAGCCACTTACATAATTTTGCATTTTCATACACTTAAAGAATGTCAATTTATTGAAAAAAATAACGGTCTACTTACATCCAGCAGACTAAGCCAATAATAATGATGTATTTCACAATGTATGAACTTTGCCATGTGCTGTAGAAGTATCAAAAAATCAATACAACTAAATTGACAAGTTTGTCAATGATTGAAATTAATTTCCTTTTTTCTGTTACTTCACTAAACTGAATTCCATGGTGTCATATTAATTAACATCCCACTCCGATGGTCTGTGTAGCTGGAAAAACAACTTGGTTATATATGACAGCATTCAGAGAAAGTGGTGCATTACAAGCAGACAAAGAGAGCAGAAGGTATTCACATGAAGCAACAAATGATTTGCTAAGTTAATTGCAAAGACTTTTTGAAATTATCAAGGATAAAACTTCCAAAGAACACCAGTCATGAAGGATCCTCCATTCGATTCATAGGACCCAATGTCCTTGAAAAATGTGTATCTACAGCCTTTCAGAAAATCTCTGTCTATCTGACACAGAAGCAGGTCGTAAGACCCAGTAACTTATTTCGAAAGTAACCAGCACACTGACTAAACTGAGTAGCTGTGTCTCACCAAACTCAGAGAACAAATCAGAAACAAAATTTAAACAGTGTCACAGTGGAAAGGTCTTCATAGGTTCTGAATATAAACCTGTTGAGATGCTCAATCACACAGGTTTAACATGAACTTTGAAGGACTAGACTGCAGGTGTTACGAAATCCTTCTTCAAACAGGTGAAAGGGATCAGAACTTGCAGCTACGATATGCAGCTATCTTATCCGTCTAGCCTTGGTTTGAATGGTGAATTCCATTGCAAAGATCCTTTGGTTTTGGTTTGTTTTCCTATTTACATTCCAGACAAGAAAAAGTACGATTTTTTTTCCGAGTAAATATTTTGCTCTTTACAATTATGTTTCTGCAGCTGAAATCAAGCAGCTGGATCAGAGTGATCCTCTGGGACAGATGCTAAGGACCATGTTTTCCACCTTGGTCTTTTGGGCCATGCCCTTAATTGGAGCTTAGTGTCCCATTAATGATTGCGCCTCCTGGGATTTATATGACCATTTCAGAATCACAGTTTCCGCCTAATGGACTGCTGCACAACAAAGAGTCCTTGTAGCTATATCCCAAAGGCCCCCCTATTAAATATACAGCAGTTCTCAATTAACCTGATGTTTAAAAAACACAATAGCTCTAAAGGCTATCTGCTTAGGAAAGTCCCTGGTCTAAACCGATATCATTTAATTGTCCCCTAATGCAATTCTGTCCATATGCAAAGACCAGCTTGCATGTGACACTAATAGTAGACTTCATGCTGTGACCAGGCTAACAGATTTCTGTATCAATTTCAAAGCATTAGAATACTGAAATTAACCTTGATTAGATCTCGGAGTTCACAAAATCTGCAATTTCAAAGAATAAGCAACTAAGCACGAGTTCCTATGAAGTTTAAGCCACTCCAGGAGTAACACGGCAAAGCTCCTTCTGTGAGATCAGAAGGGTGGATATGAATATGATAAACTCACTAATTTCAGCAGCAGTAGTATGGAAGGACAGTGCTGACATGTTTCCATGCTCAGGAGAGTGAATTCCACCACCTTCCTGAAACACCTGTGACAAGCCAAATCTTAAAAAAGACTAATTATTTAACCACAGAGATACACAGACAGCTATACTACAAAGTCAACTCGTCAATACAAAATTAGGTTTCAAGTAAAGAAACTCATCTAAGCTGTTGTTTATACAAGCTCCAAAAAGAGATTTCCGGAATTTCCTAGTACATTTGCTTCAACCTGTTTCAAAAAGGGATGCTGACATTGCCACAGATAAGTGTATTAGCTGCTGATCCTCTGAATTTGCTCAAGTGAGTAGACAAAAAACACATAAGGTCTATATAGGAACAAAGAAAATGGCTCCACAGCAGATATAAATATTTGCATGGGTCTAGTAAAGGGAATTAAAAGTTTTCCTGTGTTGCTTACCTGAATGTCTGAGTTTTCAGCTCCTAGCATGCCAAGCGTGCCTTGCTGGCCAGTTCTCTGGGCTGTCCTATTTCAATTCAAAAACATATCAGTGTGAAGAAAAATCTGATTCCCTGGGAAAAAAAAAATGTAAACAGTGTAGAGCAATCTTTGTAGAGTTATTGGAATTAAAAAACAAAGCAAAACTTGAAGACATGAAAGGAAACAACAGGGTGTCCATGCTTCACCCACAACCCTACAATTCACTGGCGCATGGGATTTCCCTTTCTGCCTATTAAAAAAAAAAAAAAAAAAAAACCTTCCTCTAAGCTTTATTTCAAAGATCAAAGCAAAATTTTTAAAATTGTGACAGTTTTAGAAAAACAAAAAAGCAAACAAAAAAACATAGCCCTGAAATTTATTGTTAGGGAGGTTTAGAGTGGAGCTTTTTAGCAAAAGAACAATTTCCAAGCATGTACTCTGTCAAGGGAGAGATGGACCTAGTGGCCAAAGCACTGTAATAAGCCTCTGGAGATCCCAGTGCAGAGCCACAGCTTTCTAGTGTGAGCCTGATGCCAGAAATACCAGCTGCTAGAAGAGTATGAGCATCTCTGATTTCCTTAAAAATATAAATTTAAGTCTTGCTAAGTATAAATTTGAAGATGTATATTAAGGGAAGCAGGTATTGGGAAGGGAGCAGAAATGACATCAATTCTGAGCTGTGATCTGATACAAAATAGGTTAACTCTGAACTTCACTCCCCTAAATAATTCCTTCCAACAAATGTTTTTGGAGCTCTGTTTCATCATCCCAAACGTTTTATATATGATAAGGATAATGTGAGGTTCTCTCCTGTAAATAAGGTCCAGCTGAGCACTGAGATGCAATTGGTCCTAGAGAAGGAAAGACCTAGGCTGACTCTAGAGCACTGGAAGTTTATCATCACTGATGGACGGAAGTTGCCTCCTATTAGAAGGGGAATCCAAGTAAAGTTCATCAACGAAATTCCTAGAATATCCCCAGGTTCCCAAGAATGTTTAGATTTGCTTCCTAAACTGTTCTTTAAGTCCCCCTCCAAAAAATTGGAACATCACTAACATTCAAGAGATGAGAAAGAGGGGAAGGCAAATAGGATCACTGGGGTGGTCTCTCTGGGGGTCATCAGAGGATGGGGGCAGTGCAGTTCTGCTCTGCTCTCACTCCATTTCCCTCCACTATCCTATTTTTCCCTCTTTTGCCCCTTCCTCTGCTGCAACTCCTTTGACATTTTTTATCTGTTCACACCTTGCTGATTCAATTCATCAACTTGACAAGAAGATATCTACTTCTTTTTGCTGAAAAGTTTCTTATTTTTCTGATGTTCTATTTATTGAATCTCCTTTCCATATGGACAAATGAGGAGGTCAACACAAGGTGAATAGCGGAGGCACATAGGCAGGAGGGGGAAACAGACCTCCATCTATCAGCCATAGCAAACTATTAGTCTAGCCAATAATCATGTACAAAACTATGCCTAACAGCTCACTCCTAACAAAAGGAATGGGGTGTTCTCACTCTCCCTTCCTGCTCCTCCTCACCAGCTCTTCTTTCCTTCTGCCTTGCCTCAGCTGCACAGTTTCTGCTAGGGACCCCTCTGTTGGGTCAGTGGCTCTGATGTCAGTATATGTCAACTGTAATTCAGCAGAGAAATATCTCCCTTCCCTTCCCTTCCCTTCCCTTCCCTTCCCTTCCCTTCCCTTCCCTTCCCTTCCCTTCCCTTCCCTTCCCTTCCCTTCCCTTCTTTTTTTCCCCCTCTTCTGATCTACTTTCTGTAGATAAGTGAGTTGAATTGACTAACTGAAGGGCTCACCAGGAGCCAGACCCATTATAAGTTCAGTGATAGATGTACAGAGCTGGGACTGGCTAGGCGTTAGGGTGCAGGACAGTTAAATTCCATTTCTTGACAGTGCTGATCTGTAGACTGGCTCAGATGGTCCTGGAAAACTGCCTTCGTACACAGAAAACTGAAGTGGCTCAAAGTTAATTCAAGAGAAAATGTTGGTGATGTTATAGTTCAACAGAAGGAGGTCCCACTAAGCCAACTAACTTGCTGTATCAACAGGAAACAAACCATGGCAAATACAATGAATATTTTTTACTGGCTTAAACAATTAATTGGGCCAACAAAGTATCCAATAATTTCCAAGCTAGTTCAAGGGAGAGGACCCAAGTGCACAGCTCAGCGTGAACAGATCAGGGGACAAAAAAGGCAAAAGCTGTTGGTCATGGTTTACAACTTCACCTGGTGCTTTGTGTTTTCACCCAGTTCTTATCTGAACGCCTGCAGCCATTTCAATGCATTTCCATTAACTTCTCTGTGAGGTAGCTAAGGTTGCCTGTGTCTTACAGACTGGGAACTCAGAAACAGAGAGCTCAAACAATTCACATTAAATCTCGGAGAAAATTAGGGGTGTGCCTGGAATCCAAACCTAAGGTTTAACCAAGTTGTGCGGTGTTACAAGGAGGGACAAGTTCCTCCTGGTTCTGAAGGCTCGGATGAAGGCAGTGAGCAAAGGACACAAATAATAGAAATCACATGAAAAATTCCCCCTCATCAAACTCCTCACAGAAGCCTTGCTTATTCAGTATATACTGCTTTCCCTCACGATGTTTGTATTATTAAACAAAATTTGTATTGTTAAAGATTTTAAATAAAGAAACTTCAGTGAATACATTGAGAAAGCTGCCAATGCACTTAGAGCAGAAAGCTGCCTTTATCATCATAATAATAGCATGAGAGCTTTATAAAAAAAAAAAAGGGGGGGGGGGAGGGAAAATCAAGCGTACAAATTATCCAACATTCATTGCCTGACATCCTGACAGCTATGTTAGTCCTGTTAAAAATATCCAGGAGGACGGCACATTGCAGATGGTACTTCATAATGCGTTCACTTAAAAGCAGTCATTCTCTACCTCAGATAGAGCGCAGCTTGAAGGCCATAGGACACTTGGTTCAGCCAGTAAAAGCTGCTTGATGAGGGCGTCTTTAGTTAGTTAGTAACTTACCCATTCATTCATTTTATGCAGGAAAATTTGATGAAATTGGAAGGAAAAAAATCATACCCTTGCACCTCCTTTGTGTCCGAGCGTATTTGTGGGCAGAATCTAGCTCAAATACTGTCTGCTTCTCCGAGAACTGCAAGTATGAAAAATGGGTTAAAATGCCCTAGACTTTCACCTCTGGAAACATGAGCTCAGACCTGGCTTCCTATAGGTTATCCGCGAAATGATTGACTATTTGTCAGTGCCACAAAGCCAATAAATTACTGGGCAACCTGATAGGATTGATTGTCAGAAAATGCCCAGGAGTGGAGGATCCTGCCTGGGATGAGGTGGCTAACCAGGACCCGATTGTAACCTTCAGGGACACTCGGTCTCACATCCCACCCCTCTCTCATCCCTATTCTGCTTTGCAGCAGAAAAACACATTTGCCTAGAATATCACACAGAAGAATATTTTAAAATAATACCAAGTAGAGAAATATAATTTTCTTAGCAAACAAGATGTCAACTCAACAGTACAAATGTCATATTTACATTCATCTTATTAAGATTTATACTATTTAATGCTGGGCTTTAGGAATCACTCTATAAACGGAATATAATTTTCATATAAAAGGGATGGCATTTTTTTAATCAAGCCTGTAAAAACTCACTCATCAGTGGTTTATGAAACTTGAGTACACTGATGCTTCAGTACTCAATTAATGTCAAGCAATATGGATTTCAATCTGGCTTGAAATATATTTAAACAAATGAAGTAGATACAAATGTTGGCTCTTTGGCCAGCCAGAGCTAAAAATCCATTTTCTACCCCATTTATAATAAGAAGTAATCTGAATGTAATTTATCTAAAGCACAATATGTTTCCCTAATTTTTACATGTAACCATTACTTATAGTTTAAGTAATAGTTATATCCATGGATCTTAGTGCACTTAATTGAAAATGCATGGTATTAAAATGTAAGGCTCCATCCTTCAAAAATAAAAGCATTATCCTAAGGAATAATTGAAATGGGTAAATGGGGGCTGGGAAAAGGCAAAGGAAGGGAACCTTAAAAAAAAAAAATCCTTAAATGCAAACATTTCTTCCCCTTTATGTTATATTAGGATAGTGTTTGAATGAAATTAGTCTCTCTCAGCCCCATATTTCAGTTCAGATTACAAAATTCTCTCATCTGATTGTCACATTTTGCGCTGAAGTCAAATCCTTCTGCAGCAGAGTGACATGTCAAGGGTGACAGTGACAAATTGTCACTAAGTAAGGAATAACACATGACAGGGCGTTCGGCCATAATGAGATATATGCATGCCTCGAGAGCGTTTGCAGGCATGAGGCTGAAGGGCGATTGCTCCCAGCACTCATAATGTTGCTAGGTCTCATTAAGACTTTACATGCACTGGCATAGATTTCTAGTGATTAAAAGAAAAATTATGAATGAGTAAATCATGGCAGCAAGTTTTATTTTTATTCATACCTACCCAGAAGTTTGTATAGCTCATAAAGCAGGAGAAAAAATAGGATAAATAGTATTTTTTCTTTTATTTTTATTTTTTTTTCTGTTACTGTCCAACACCACACTGACAAAAGTTCCATGCCCTCTAAATGAATAGCGTCAACGAAATCTTTGGGTTAATTGACCTGATGATGTTCCCTGACACGTACTCATTTGTAGCCATAAACTCTGCATGGGCAAGGTGTTACTCTTCAAATATATAATGATTTTATTAATGTCCCTTTTGTTGATGTGGGTTTAGAGGTAATACAGGGGCACACCAAAGTTCACAGAAAGGTCTTTAACTTATCCTTTGTGATTTGATTTCTAGTGACTTTTTCAACTTAGTGCCTCTTAATTAATTATAAGCACAACCGCTAAAACCTGCCAAGACTATCATAACATAGGGACTTTTATGAAGAAGGTCAGGCCTGTGGTTAAAGGGATGTAGGAAGTCATATATTCAGCTCAGCCAGTGTCTCTCACCACCAGGGAAGGAAGAAGTGATGGCGCTGTTATGGAATTTATCGCAGTCCTCACACTATCCAGTTGATTCAGGATTCAGGGCAAATATAGGAGAGTTGTTTGTGCAAAGAAAAATGTGAAGTCAGGTAAAGAAAAGTGGGTAGAGCTTAAGTCCTCTTATGGTCCTCCCATTAGCAAGACTAGTTTGACTGACCTTTCCATGCCTCAGTTTCTGTGATTATGAAAGGCTACCAGGAAGTTTCACTTCTGCAGTATCCGGAAAGCACACAGAGCTTTTTGGAATAAGAGTACTCCCATTCAGAATGCAAAGCTTCTTGGTATCAATTTCAATGCACGGTTTGCCACTATAAGCAATAGTAGCCAATATGTTAAAAAGAAAATATATAAGTATATATTTTTGGTCTAAAAGTGAAAAGTAAAGTCTCATTTCATCATTCCCTACAATATATGTCCTGTCTCATTTTGCTTTAAAAAATGAAGAGGTACCAGGATACTTCCAATGTTGTGGTTGCTCATCAGGTGTCCCAATCTTTAGGAAACTGAAATAATATTTCCAGATTTTACTCTTGAAGAAAGCTAGTGAATGATTCACAGAGCATTAGGATCATCTTGTCCTAAACAGAACTCTCATCTTTCTGAAATGGTGAGAATGCAATCATGACACAGTGAAACAGAAGTAAGGATGGGTGCTTTAGAAGAGAGAGAGAGAGAGGAAAACAAAGAGCCCCATAGTCCAGAAGCTGAGACTGTGACCCTGCTTGGATGCCTGAAATGAGAGCACCTGCTTGTTAAAACAAACCTCAGTGGCAAATTAATACAGTAATACTTTGCATTTCTATAGCATCTGTCATATAAGAGCTTCACAGACTCTTCACAGAACAAACTCTTCCCATCTTGCTATCATATATGTGTCTTTGTAAGCTACGGAAAAGTTACAGACTCAGCTAAACCTGTGACAGAGCAGAAATAGGGAAAACACATCTCCCGGATGTAAGGATTTTTACCAGCAGGATATAATTCTGGATATCCAGATCTTATTTACTAAATCTCATTCACAATCATGCATAAAACCAGAACTGATCTCGAAAACCTGTTTCCATTTGGATTCTAAACAGAAATAATCAAAGAATCAGGGTGCTACCATATCGCTGGCAATGGGAGCAAATCAGGGACACTTCATGCTACAGAAATAATTAGAGCCCATCAGATTGGCCTGAGGCCTCACATCCAAACCCTAACTCATGTAAACGACCCCTGCCTAGGTATTCTTCCTCCTGCCAAGGAGAGCAGTCTGCGCCTTCACCTCTCATCCAGCGCTTCCCAGCCTCTAAGCAGCGGTGCCAACCACCGGCCTCAGCTCTGCCATCCAGACAAGACAGTCACAGGCCTCTTGGATCCAGGAACAACCCCCGTGGCTGGAGCTGACAACCTTGGACTCGCCGCTCTCCCTGCTATAAAGGAGTTATGCAAGTACATAAATTTCAGTTACTCACTGCTTTGGAGAGGGATTTCTGGATTGTATTATCTGCAGTTATAGCCTTGGCAGTGGGGCCACCCAGGCATTTTTCAAACAAGAGCGACACCTGGGTCATGGCATCCACAGGAACGGCCTGGTTTATGCTCACAACTCTTAACTGTCCCACAGAAATATGTTTCACAGATGGGATGGCCATTGAAACAAACTGGGAAGTGAACACAATGATGGCAGTTTTATGCATTGGCAACTTGTCTGTTTTAATTTTAGACTTTCTTGATGGCTGCATTGGCCCTTGACAGCCATGGCCCCCGGATATTGCAGAACAGGATTTATTTTTTATATAGTACCATTTATACTTATTATATCACAACCACCTACAAAGTAATGTATTCACTGCTGCTGTTTATGGAGAAAAATTATGACTATGAGCCTAACTGTTGATTCACACCCATGGACTGCTTTAGTATATTGCCTTCGTTATTTGCATTATGCCTGTCCTGGTGCAAACATCCAAAGGCAGTCCGTGCTGAGCACAGAGACATGCCCCAGAGACATACAGAGACTCCCACATTTTGGGGGGTCTTACCTTCATGAGCCAAGCACCTCACAGCCTGAGAAGATGATGCTTTGCTGTGTGTTATGGGGAGCCTCTGGGGGAGTACATCAGCCTCTGGGAATTGTCCAGGTCTCTTGAGAAGTAGGCACCAGAAGGCTGCTGTGAGGTCTCCCTAGAGCCTTCTCTTCTCCAGGCTGAATATCCCCAGCTCCCTCAGCCTGTCTTCACAGGAGCCCTCTGATCATCCTTGTGGCCTTCTCTGAACCCATTCTAACAGGTCCACATCTTTCTTAAGCTGGAGGCTCCAGGTAGTGTCTCACAAGAGCGGAGGGGGAGAATCACCTCCCTTGCCCTGCTGGCCATGCTGCTTTTGATGCAGCCCAGGACACAGCTGGCTTTCTGGGCTGCAAGTGCTCACTGCCAGATCACATCGAGCTCCTCATCAACCAACACCCCCAAGTTCTTCTCCACAGGGCTACTCTCGATCCACCCATCAGGCCACTAGTTAAAGTCTCAGGGAACTACTTGTTTCAGATAAATGAAGCTGAAGGAACCAGAGTATTTTGACACTGGGCAGACTGTGGATCCCTTCTCAAATAAACAAGAGGAAAATGTGAGGAAAAATGCATACAGAAAGGACCAAAGGTAAGAGGATGGAGGACCTCAAAGCATTGTATACATCAGTGTATACATTTGGATACCAAAATACACCAAGCAAAGGCAGCTTGATTTTGATTATTAAGCATTCCTTTATGTGGCCATGTATAATGGAAACTTTCTTCCTATTAGAGTGGGGAGTATAGATCAGGTAAGCTTTGTGAGAACTTAAACAAAAAGAAAGTGGAAAAAAGCAGCATTCCTAAGGGAAAACGTTTTGCTCTTGATGAGTGACATTAAAACACGGCTGGAAAATAGATCCTAGCCTCATTCCACTTGATGTCATAGTTATTCGTTTTTGCAGTCCATGGTAATTATATAATGCTTATACTGAAGTGAGAAAAGGCTCACTGAAATGCTCAACACATTCTCAAAGCTCTTCTCCAGAGAATATTTCTCCAAGTGATACTGCTGCATTCACCCCATCCCCATTCCTAGACATGTATAAAGCTACTTCGGGGGGATGGGTAAGGAAAAGAACAGTCTGCAGAGCTGAAGTTTCCAAATTTATCAGTTAAAAAAATTGCTACTTACGTCTTGTACAAGGGAGGAGACTGCTCAAATAGAACGCAATACATTGCAGATCACTAAAGAAAAAACAGGCATGCAGGGCCACCTTACGCCTTGTCTGTCACCTGCACGGTACCTGTCTGCCTGCCAGCCCTCAGCCGTCACTCTGCCTGGGGTTTGCCAGCTCAGCACTACAAAACAGGCAGCAGGGGAGGAAAGGAGCACAGCAAAGGACACAGCAGATGAGACGGTGCCGCATTTGCGCCTCTAAGTTCAGCAATACTCACTGAGACTCCTGCATTCTTTGTGACAGGAGGAAGTCCACAGGCTCTTTACAACACTGGCTGCAGCCAGACCAACTCAAGGGGACAGGAGAAATGGCATGAAGTGACTTTCCCACCATCTCCAACCAAGCTTAAAAATCTGTTCAAATGGGAATTGAGTCCTGAGCCTTTACACAGAAACCTCTTCGAGCTGAGCCTTTAGACAGAAACCTCTTCGAGCTGAGAGTAAACCAGAAACAGTTCTAGGGTTGTCTCTTTTTTTAGTTTGGATGTGTTACTAACACAGTATAACGCTACAGTCAGCTACACATCATCCCAACTGTAAAAATTAAAAAGAGCTGTTGAATGTCAAGTGATGAAGCACTAAGTGTCACAACTTCAAAAGTCCTGCTTTTCTGGCAATATTTACTTATTCACATGACACATTAACATATGTAATAAGTACATAAAAGAACAAATGTCATATGGAGAAGAGAAGTCAGTGTGTACCCATAATACAGTGAACAGTACCAGACAAATGTTAGATTTTTTTAAAATTTCTTGACTTGTATACCTGAAATACAAACCCTATGCTGCAGTACCACGTTTTTCTTCTGTGACTTTACAGCACCTCACACTGTCAGGCTGCGTAACTATCGCTCCTCTCTTCTGCCTCAACACACCTAACATAACTTTCCCCTTCACTGAGTTTTTTCTGGAGGAGCTGAAGAAAAAGACGAGATAGAGATATAAAGAGCTGTTCTCTAGGAAGTCATTTGAGCATCTTTAGCTGCAATTTTGTCAGCAAAAGCTCATCCCGTCAGTCCTTAACTCATATAAGCAGCACACATTATTAAGCCACGAGGCTGCCACAGGATTACTTGTAGATTATGACCAGATCTTGAAAGTTTGTTTTGTCTCAGCTTTTCAAATGGCACACACTTAAATACTTTGCTTGCTTCCAAATTATGTCTAAGGTCCTCTGCATGTGTCATATGGCAAACATCAGCCAGTTCTGTGAAATCTATTTCTAAATACCTTCGATGGGAATTTTTTAAGGCAAGAAGGAGGCAAGTTCATTTGCTCTGCCAAATTTAAAGAGCAGACAGCCTGACATATATGCAGCATTTCAGCTTCACGGTCAATGGTCTTCGTTCATTATTTGGGTGTGAAAATAAAGTGTAAAAAACGAAATGGTTCTACAGCCTTCCCTACATCTGATAATAGTAATCAGTTCCTCCAATAACAATATTATGGTTTCGGTACACAGGCAAAGAGAATAGAAACACAAAGGCGAATACTGAAAATGTATGGGCCAGATACAAAAAAATGTATTATATTTTAGGCCAGTACATCCTAAACTTTTTTCTTCTCCAAAAGAATAAAGTTTGTATTAATAATCAGCTAAGTTAGCATAGATACATGCTGCCATTTTAGACTTCTAAAGAGCGCAGAGATCTGTGGCTAAATAAATCTCCCAATTTTTAAAGTAGCAGAACAGTAGCAGAGATGCTGACTATGTGCTATTCATTATATAAACTAATACATTTGACAGCTGAACTGAGACTCTCACTGTTACCTTCCAACTTGAACTTCGACTTGACCTAATCCCATATCAAATGATAACAGTTTACCATCTGTCCTTGGTCAGCCCAATGGAAGACTTCAAAGGATAGATTTAATAGCATATAGTTTGGCCTTGACATACAGACTGTATCTGTTCTTACTTAAAGAACAATAAAACCTTGTATTTCATTTTTTTTTTTTTTTTTAACAGATGGAGGGCTGGTGTCTTATTCCGTTCTGGCACCCCATCTGGACGCCTTAAATGTGATACTAAGGGAAGCATGGGGTGAGCCCACCAAAAGCTCAGTTCAAGTTGAGATACAGCGAGAAAGGAAGAAAATAGACTGATACCTATCATGCTTCATGGCAAATTAAAGGCATTTAAGGCTGCCATAGGGGAATGTGGAGAAGAAATCAGCACTAACTCCTGAAATAACAATGGCAGAACTTAAAAACACATCATTAGAGTGCACTGCAAGCTTTCAAATAAGTAAATGCTTCATCAGTGACACCTAACTGAAAATACACATTTTTTATGTGGCACTTTGCAAAGCAACAAACCTCAAGTCTAAACATCATAGGAATTGCTTTCTGGTTGCTGTTCCTTCTGAGATCCCACCTGGCTGAGTTTACCACAGGAAAACCTTCTTTGGGGAATTTAGAGAAAGTGTTTTATTCTCACTGCAAAATAAACAATTTTGCTGTTTTCTGAATGAGCTCTTCATTATAATCAAAAGTTCAAAAGCTTTCCTGTGAACCACTCCAATGCTTTAATACAGTGATGGCATTTTTTTGAACTCAGAGTAGCAGATTTTAACTACTCATCATAGTTAAGGGATGAAGGACCACGAAAGTTGTTTAGTCTGAGCTACCATCAATTCAACATAGGGCAAAGGATTGACCCCAGTAATTCCTAAAGGAAAATATCTTTTCCTTACTATGAAAATGGACACAGTAGTTGAGTAGTAGTATGATTATAATAAATATGCTCTCAGTGCATGCTGACTCTTTTGTCTGCAGATGTTCATAGAATCATAGAATATCTCGAGTTGGAAAGGACCCACAAGGATCATCAAGTCCAACTCCTGGCTCCACACAGGACCACCCAAAAATCAGACCACATGTCTGAGAGCATCATCCAAACGCTTCTTGAACTCTGTCAGGCTCAGTGCTGTGACCACGGCCCTGAGGAGCTTGTTCCAGTGCCCAACCACCCTCTTGGAAAAGAAACTTCTCCTAACACCCAGTCCAAATTTCCCCTGTTTCAGCTTCATGTCATTCCCTCAGGTCCTACAGAGACAACTAAGTATGAGGTGTTCTATTTTTACATCCATTCAGCAGTGCTATAAAATACTAAAGAGCAAACAGGTTTCCTTTCACTAAATGGTCATGCAGAGTTTACTCTGGTCATTTACATATGCAGGCTTTAAAGTTCCCTTGAATTGCAGAAGAGTGAAGAAAAATCTTATCAACAGTGGGGTGCTTTCATGGTGAGCAAGAGCATCCACTCCGCAGTTACCTCAGCCCTAATACTTTCAGCATACTAAGTCCTGACATGAAGAAACCTGGGGGAAGAAATTAAGGATAATATAAAAGCAAATGATTCACAAATATTAAGAATTCATTCCTATTCCTTCCTGGATTCTGTATCCGTTTGTGTCCTGTATATCTGCAAGACCTGAAAAAGCAATGTAATTTCTCTTCCCTCCCAGCAGATGTCGGATCAGTCACCAAGGGCAAAAACGCATTATGATGTTGTCATGCCAATCAAAACTTTGAGATACAATGCTAAGTCCAGTGACCAAAGTTTAGTAAAAGTATGAACAGGTTTTTTCTCAATGAATCTCTGCACAGACCCCTTAAATCATTTTTTAAAAAAAAAAGTATTTACCACGTGAACCAAAATAAAAGACGAACGGGAAAAAAAATCAAATTGATCCAGACCAAATACATTTCTAAGTTTTCCATGACAAAGAAAAAAATATGCATTTTTGTTTGCATTGAAACAAATCAATTTGGTAACTTTTTTTTTTTTTTAACAAAAAAGCAGAGAAAATGCAAGTCAAAATTGTTACAAAACTGTTGATGCCAACTTTCTTCATTTTCACCCCTGTCTTTTATTCAAAAATCGCCACACTTAGGTAGATTACTTTGAAGTAAACAGCCTGGTTTTCAGTCTCCCAGGACAGCACCCCACCTCTAAAGCAATAAAGTTGTTTGAGGTATGAGTCTCTCCTATTGACACTTTTCCACTTTGGGAAATGAGCATTTCCTAGATCAAAGACTGAAACTTGAGTGGGTATCTCAAACACAAAACTGCATAATTATATTATATAAAATACATCTAGCTTGAAAGCTCCAGTGTAATCTCAGCATCAAAATGCACTCTAGCTTGGGAGTTATGTACTCCTCTGACACGTGGGAAGAGCTTGATTTTAATCCCTATCACTGATTCTTCTGCGAGTGAACACAGGACAGAGCTTCCATGGAGAGCTGCTCGGAGGAGCCGATTTTTCAGGAAACAATAAACAAACATGCATCTGTGTGTGTGCTGCAACTACTGGCCTTCTGGGCAGTCGAGAACTGGGAAAGGAGGATCTGAGCGTGAAAAGGTCTGTCCTCAGTAAGAGCCCCAGGTACACATTAGAAAGGCCAGGTGGCATGTGGAAGTAAACACCCAAATCCCCAATCCCCACCTGAGCCATGAGGGAATGGCACCTGCCAGCGTTATGAAGTGGGAGTCTTCAGAAATGTATTTGTTTGTCAGTAAGGGCAATTTCTACCCCATTTCCTCTAATGGAAGTTTCTCCCGCTCACTAGCACGCCTTTATCGGTGTGCCTAAGGAGGTAACCAAGGCCATCTGTCTGCTCCGAGATAAACCGTGTGACCATGCCCCGATGCTGGGAGAAAAGGAGCCGAACCGAGGGAAAAGGAAGCACTTTAAATGCCCCCACCAAACGTCTTGAAGGTCTCAAACACTCAGCCTGCAGCTCTTCCAAAGGAGTTAGGCTGGGGGATCTGTTTGAAGGCTCAAATACGGTAGCGTACCTGTTTTCTTAACGATCTGTCCTTTCTCATCTGCAGAGGGAAAGCAAGTGAAGTGTGTCCTTATACACTACTTTAGTAAAATGGATGTGCAGTACACACTTCATTACAGCCACCATGGGGATTAAAAGTAACTTGAGCAAATGGCCCCCAACTCCTTCTAATTATCTTTTGAAGACACCGGAAGACAAAAGACACAATGAGCTAGCTCAAGGACAGCAGAGTCCCGCGTTCCCCAGGGAGCGGTGATCGTGCAGGCTGTGTGAGCCTGGTGTCCCGCAGGCCTCCCAGGCCGGTGGTGGGGACACTCCACCTGCCAACCAGGGAGCACCCGGAGGCCCTCAGAAGAAGGAGCCCCTCCATGGATGCGCAGGGCAATGCTGAAAGGCGTCCGGCTTTGTGTCTGGGCAATGCTGCCCTCCAATGGCATGCTTGTGGTCATCGCTCAGCCCACACCTGCACGGACACCCCTTGGTCTCAGATGTTTCACTTGCTGTCCCCTCAGGCTCCCACAGGAAAGCAAAAGGAGGGGATAAGTGATGATAGATCACTTATTCTTTCTGTCACGAGGCCTCTGAAAAGTATTCCCAGGTGTCAGGTCCAGCCAGCAGAGCCCAGAACTCTGCCTGTCCAGGCCCTTGCACTGGGCACACAGCCCTTGCCGGCCTCCAGGACCCCTTTCTCCCTGAAGTCTCTTGGCTGTGGAGCTCATTTCCTGTTAACCTTTTCAGAGGTAATGTAAGAGAGAAGCAAGAAGCAAAGAAGTTCAACTGAGAGTGCAAATATTCTTTAAAGAAAAACAAACATCCAAATCATGATAAGCACAGTTCTTTAAGAAAGCTCCTGACCACAATCACACTCTCCCTACTAGAGGGTTCACGAAGACTGCAACCCAGTCTGGGCCCTGACGCCTGGCCAGTACTAAATCACCTTCTCTCTGATGGGAGAATAAGACCTCACTTGCTTACAGATGATTTTACTTTGAAAACAATTTCTGACTCCTTTCTGAATTACCTATTGGCAAAGTTCCTCTTTTTTGTTACCACAAAATGGCTGCAAGTGGCTGTAGTTTTCTGTAGACCCTGCTCACATCGCCTCTTGACAGCTTTGTATGAACTCCCTTCAATATAATCACTCAGCCTCGATGGCCCCTCTTTGCGTTTTCCTCAACTTACGAAAACATCTTTCCATTACATTGCCAGTTTCCACCCGAGTCAGTCAAGGCCTGTTGTTTATTTGTGACCTGACTTTGAGTCCTGAACATGTGAAGATTTATTAGATAAATACGCTGTTTAGTTTATCTGAGATGTGGCACATAAGACTAAAGGCCAGCAGGTTGTTCACCAGTAACAGAGGTGCCCATGTCTGAAACGACTTTTAGGTGGACAAAAGCCCATGGCTACATTTTTGTGAATGCTCTTTGTGAAGAAGGAGGCTTGAACTGGCTTTCCTTAGTGGATTTACAAGCAGCTGCAGAATAGAAATGTGTATGGGAAAATAAATTATAAATTGAAGAGATTTAGCATGGCAGGAAAAATGGAAATCCGCGGACTCTGCTCAGATCCAGTCGGTGCTCTGGATAACAACTGTGTATTTTGTGCACTTAGGGAAGTTGGTTGCATAAGGTGCTCAGATACACGGAGCCACTTTTAGTTAACATGAAATACTCTTCTACCTTTCCCTCAAATCCCCCAAATACCTGTGAAATCTTTTCTCCAACACAGAAATAGGTCTGCCTTAAGTCACGCCAGCCTGCTTCCCAAATTCACTGTGGTGGGAGCTCTGTAGTTCTAAAGCAAACCTGTAGCTTATATATATTAAAAAAGTAACTGGCTGTGTGTTTGCCATGTGCTTTCTCAGATGCTTCTCGTAACTGGAGTGTTTCCAGTGTGCATATATAGTTTATATATGTTTATAACTTCATAAAGTTTTAAAAGATTTGGCAGTCTCTAAGCGAGAGCTGTGATGTAGGTCTAGTGTGTGCTTATGGGACCTGAGCTGAGGATCAAAACACTGGGAAGTTTCAACTGCCTTTATGGACTTGGAGGTGGAGCTAAGCAGCAGCCATAACCCAAGTGAAGAGGCTTTCTTCTGTGCGTAAGAACCCAGGTTTTCTACAGCAACAAATTCTTGACTGAGCCTCACTGTAAGCACTCAAATCACCAAATCCCAGGCAGTACGCTGCTCCCAGGGACCTGCAGAGCCCCCCAGCTATCACCTCCCACTACCACCCTTGGTCTCACAACCCCCCAACTCCTCTGCAGCCCACACTGCTTTGCATGTGACATGAAACTCAAGCTTCGTGCCTACTCGACTCTGCAACCTCCAGCATGCCCTAGATGCCGTGGCCATGGCCTCAGCCAGGCAGGAGGTTGCTTTGCATGTCTTAATCCCAGCCTTGCTATGCCCAAATCACAAGGAAGGGGGAGAAGGGAGCATCAGCAACTGCCCATCTAATGGTGGATGTAGAACTTGTCTTTAGTCTCCCTCAGGCTTTGGCCCCACATCCCACCCCTAAACTTCCCTGGGCTCCTCTGCAGTGAGTCGTACTGCTCCCAACCTTGCTCTGTCCTTGAGCAAAGCCATGAGCAGTGACACACTGCATTCTGTGATGATTTGTCAATTGGATCTTAGAACTCCGTTTCTGGGAAGAAAAAAATCACCTTGCATGATTGTATAATATTCTCTACATGTGTTACTATATACAGTAATATTATGGCTGTACTATCTCCTGGTTTTACCACCCCACTGTGACATGCTCTTGAAACCTGAGAAATTGCTTTTAATGACTGGCAATAGCTGGCTTCAAGCAGGCAATTCAACAAGCAGTGGAGATTTTGCATATAAAGCTATTAAAATACAAGGTAACATGAAGGGTCAACTTCTTCCCACGCTGCTATAGCAAGCAGTGAGAAGATAAAGACAGAACACATTTCTGTAATGAGCTAATTACACTTAATACAAAAGAGCATTGGGATGTCTACTTGGAGAGGCTACATTCAACACTGATGGATCTAAGAATGCTGGACACTGTAGTTTGCATTCCTTACAATACCTGAGCATCTGTTTCAAACCATTTCCCGACAATCTCATTTCCCCCTTGAAATTTCAGATGTAGGCACCAGTTCTGTTTCCCCTCACTACCCCCAGAAAGTGAAGAATTACTATTTTTATTACCATTACAAAACACCTTCCATTTAAACTAAACTTGTGAAAACAACAGAAGAATTCTATTTCTTTTATATATTATGAACATTGTTATTTTCCCATTTTGAGAAAATACCCTCTATGAACATACAGTTTGAATTCATCCCACAAACTGATGAACTGATTGCAATCATAGTGTTACTACAAAACTGACAAAATGTAAATAATTATTTCAAATGGTAAATATACCTGGTCTTTTACTAATGATTTTTTTTTTTTTTTACTAATACTTTTACTTTTACTGGCAGCATCCTGTAAAACAATAGCTATCGTTTAGAAAACACCTGATGCTCAAAATGCTATTTGCATTTCCCTACCTGTACAAAGCAGAAGGTTTCAGGAACGTAATGGGAAAGATTATGCCAGTTGTTACAAATAGTTAAGCAATCAAAATTTGCTTTTGCATAGGATCCTTCATCTTTAAAGTGCAAAGAACTTCCCAGAAGCAGACTATGAGTTTCCCCTGTTCTTTAAGCAAGTCTCAGCGACAGAGACAGACACTGAACGCAGCAGCAGTGACTCCCAGCACACTGCTGTAAGCATTAGGAAGTTTCCTTCAGACAAGGAGGCAGAAATGTGCTAACTTTTGCTCTCTGTAACACCAGAGGAATTCTAGCGTTATAATTAAGGTGATGACACAACCTAGTCAGTCAACCGTCTCTTGTCCGCCCAGGTAATTATATTTTAAATGTTAAAAGGCTCTGGTAAATTTGGAGCCATATGAATGCTTGGTTTGTACAGCACATCCATTTGCCATCTTAAGGTGATTAATGCGATTCCCAGCCCAGGAGAGGCTAGATGATGAGTTCAGGGCAGCCACTGGTACTTACAAGCAACTGACCAAGACAAATAATTCAAGACATACGTACCCACACTAGCCTTCATTTCTGGCAGACAAAGAAGTTTAGAGAAGAAGCTGTATAAATTCCACTACAGACACATCCTTACATTTGACTGAATTGACTGAGGCTGTTTTATTGCACAAGGCCTCCATAGGATATTAACATTGCCCCTAAATAATTTAGTTGGACAATGAATCAAGAGCAAATGCTTTTCAGGACTTGTATGAAGGACCAGGAGAGGAAGTGACATGTAATGGCTGGGGATTTTATATGCAGTTTAGCACCTGACTTAGCATGTGATGCTGAGCAATCTGAACAGTGTTTCTGGTCCCCTGTTTCCCTGTCTTTAAAAGGAAGATGGCACCTAGTTCCTAGATATGAGTTCCTCCTACTGAGGCTGTGAGGCTCAATGTTTGTAGAATAGATTGAGTCTTTGGAAGAAAGACATACAAAATCATTATTGATCCTAAATGTTTTGTATACTATGTTGTTGCACTCAATAACACAATCAAATATAGAACATGTTTCTGCAAAGCCAGCATGTAGAAAATTCTCTATTGTCTCTTTCTACTTTATCAAGCAGTCCATGAAAATCTTTAGAGTCCCAAGTCAATACTATTTAAAACATCAAGACTGATTTTATCCTCCACATTCTTTGTAATTTCTCTCTCTCAAACAGGTAATAGACTTGTGGGAAGAATACATTCCCTTCATAATTATAACACACAAAGCTTCAGACATGCACATTTTAGGTGAAGGCCTAAAATTCTGAAGGCTCTTATTATCCTTCCAACACAAAGATGCTTTCCTGGGGGCCACTGCTTTTGTATGAAAGGATGTGTATTTTGTTTTCTTTCAATGTTACAGTGAAAGACGATGTCATGACCACCTCATAGGCTTACTAGTCGTACATTTTATGAACAATCAAATCCATCTATTGTATGAGTGTAGCTTTATTAGAATATGAGATCCCATAAAGGATGGTCTAGGAGCAAACTGATTATTCTTTCCATATAAACAGTTTCCACTGCATGTCTCTTGGAGTCAGAGGGTTAGCATGTGCATCTTGCCAGCCCTGGAAATTATTCTAAATCAGTTCATCACATTCCAACCCAACACTTCTTCTGATTACAAAGTTAACAGCTTGAAATGGACATTCTAGAATTAACCCTGTGACCTACTTAATTGGTGACAAGAAGAGCATCAAAGTGTAGCGCAAGCACCAGGCTAAGAGTGACAGTGCCTAGCGATTCTTGAGGCTCCACTACTTGAAGCAATATTGGAAAATGGAGATAATTGCAGGTTTTTCATTTCTCCTTTGGCCTGTGAAAGTTTGCTTTCCATAACTGACATTCACATGCTACATATGTATATTTCTCAATAGGAAAATATCAGTGATGAGGCACAAGATGCAGCTTGATCAGGCACTTGGCTAGTTTGAAGGCACAAGGGAATTTCTGAGAAAGGAATGTAGAACTCTTAGGATGGGACAGTTATTCCGAGCTGCCCAAAAACTCCTTAAGGCCAATGCCTGAATGTTTTCCATCAGCCCAGTAGCAGATAACATTAAAGTAATACAGGCCAGGGAAAAAGAATTATTTCCTAGATGAAAAGAGTCTTTAAAATTCATTTCCAAAAACAAGCAAACAAGAAAAACCCAAATCCTAATTTAACAGACAGGCCGTACCCTCTGCAGGTTTAGCTAGCTCACCACAGACTCAAAAGAGCATCCATGCTGGCACAGCAAAGGAGGCAGGAACACACAGCTAGGAGGCAGCAAAAGGAAGTGGGGCTGTGCTACTGATTCCATGCACCCCTAAGATGGCTTAGTTGCAATGTGAATCTACTCCCTGACTGATACCCAGCCTATCTTTAGAAACGTGCAAGACAGGAATCAACTGAATGAGTCTTATTCTCTGAGTATAAGACTTGACAAGTCTGAGTGTGGTTTTTAAATGCCTGAACAAGGAAGGAAAGAGATTCTGGTGATGAAAACTTTTTGTATGATTAAAAAAAAAAATCAATCTGAAGCCACACTGTGCAGAGCATTAAAGACATCTTTTTATCTTTGGAATTATTTTACAGTTAATTGAATAACAATTCTAGAAATAAAGCCTCTACTGTATTTATTCTTGCTCTTTGGATTTGCAATGGGGAGGGTTTAAAGAACTGTATTTTATCCATTAGGTTTGGGAACTCACAGTACTGTACATTGTTTTAGTGTACTAAATTTAGTTGACTTCTGTCTCTTTCAATTACCCTTCTGAAAAGGACACGTGAAAAATAATGTCTCTCTTTATATCACTTGGTTTGCTGTTGATTAATTCTTCTCTTCTAGTGCTTGCTTGTTTGTAGGGTAGGGAGGACAGAACAGCTTAATGGGGGTAAAGCCTTAAAAAAGCTCTTTTTTATGAGTTTGAGCTTGTAGAGACTTTCCTTTCATATTTATATCTTATCAATAAAATGTCATTGCTGATAAGGACACAAAAGTCAGAAAGAGAATAAGCTGAATCTTAACTCTTGTAAAACAGGCCAACTGTAAGAAATCCTGAATGTAACAATAAATTCCTATGCAGGATACCCTCATCGCTAATGTGAAGCAAAACTAAATATGTTTTACATATTTAATCTACTGACTTATTCATTTTTGCCATAGCAAAGAACTGTAGAGGCATGCCCTAATTCTTAAAAGAACTGTGCTTCCCATCAGAGGTACTCTTAGACACTTCAGAAATAGTTCAATTCCATTCGGTATCACTTATGTGCATGCCCTCAGTACAGCTATGTACAACTCCTAACACCCCTCCACCTCTCAAAAGGAGGTAGAAAGTAGGCATGAATTCTGGGGCAGGTCTTGAACTCATCTTCTTCTTTGCAAAGGATACAAGAGCGAGAGGCAAAGGGTTTCTGACTGTGATGTCCTCCAACCATCAAATAGCAATCAAATACTTTCATGAGGAGGAAGCAAAAAGATGAATGCATTTTAGTGATCCGTTTAAATTTCCAAAATAGTAATTGCTGAACTTGACTGCTCTCAAAAACCTTGTTCTGAAAACAGAAAGAAGCAGCAATGATTTGCCCTGAGTTTCTGCAGAGTCTGAATGATCAAAGACACACTGAATTTTTATTCTCCCACTAGTTTTTCAGTGCTCAGACTGGGCTGACACGCCAGAAAGACCAAAAAAAAAAAAAAGGCTTTTGGAGAGGAAGAAGGGCTCCATTCAGAAATTCAGTATTTGTTTCCAAATGTGTTGGAAATGTTAGAAGAGTTTACCTTAATACATTTAATAGTGCTTCATTAATTATCAAGACTAACCTACCACTGAAATCTAACGTAGAAAATTTGGCTGTGATCATGTTTGTTTGGTTGATTCTCCTGGAGAAATACAAGGCAAGAAATCCATATTCTGTAATAAGACCTGAAAGAAGTTATGACAGGGATGAAATACTTTCTAGTGCATCCTATGATAGTGCTAGTGCAATAAATTGGGTTCAGCTGCAAAGGGGATGATGATAAATATCATTTAAATTTCTTCACTTTCCTTTTGTCAAATAGGCTGGACTCACCAAGGACAAGACTAGTATCAAAGGCAAAGGCGCTGACATGGAAGCCTACATGGAATAGTTAGAATTTGTGACTTCTTGGAGCTAGGCATCTCTGGAGCAGATATCCTAGTGTGCCTTTTTCCCATCCACCTACCATAAGTTCTCTAAGCTTTTCTTGATGAATGTCTTCTTCAGCCATTGGGACATCACCATAAACTGGAGAAAAACAGACCACTAGAGTTGGTGCAAGTATAGGTAACTGGAAATACCTGTAAATTCTGCTATAAGATATATAGGTAAGCAATTCTGATAGTCTTTTGTGGGCTTAAATAAACTGCCAGCAGATTGTGCACTAGAAACACGTCACTGCTTCTGATACTACAGCAGGTATGTTCTTGCCCGTAACTGGAATGCACCTATTAGAGCAGAGTTTGAAATTTACCAGTCCAGAGAAGGATATCTTCTTCAGGTTGTGACAAAGGCTACAAAAGAACAGAAATCTTAATAGAGATTCATTATTTTTTTCTGTATGAACAATGTATTTAATGAACGTTGTTTCTCAGTTAAAGCTCCACTTCATGAGCAGGCAGTCATTCTCAAGACAGTAAATGATGCAAGTCCCTTTGCCACCAGAGGTTCAGATCTTTGTTTGGCTGGTGTTCTACTAGACTGATCAACTGTTGGGCACAATATCCCCTGGCACTGCTCTAAAGAATTCCTACATTTAGAATTAACACTTGCAGTTTTAAGATGTCGGATACTCTCCATTGCTTGCTGCTGACCTACATGGGCTATCCATGCATTCAGCAGGTTTCCACAGCAAATAAGCTCCCAGTGGAATGTGAGACGATATACAAAAATCTTTGTCCATCTTCCCATCCAGATACTTGAGAACTCACGAGATAATTAGAGACTTATAATCTATGCTGTCTCTCCCTTGGGGAACATTAAGGCATTACGAAACTCAAACACTTGTGAGAAGCCATACCAAGACAATATATCTCCACAGAAAATTATCATGCCTGCAGAGTGAAGGAATACTCTGGTGGCTGAACATCAGACAGTAATATGGCAATTGGCATCTGGATAAAACTGCTTTCCAGAAGAAATCCCTTCTTCGGTACAATTCTTTCATTCCCAGTTTGAGTGTCTTTTAGAAAAACAAATAGGATTGTGGAAGGCAACAGCATGAGGAGAAAACACGGTGAACTGTCGGCTTCTCTGATAAGTCTTCAGATGTGGCTGTGGGGAGAAGTAGAGGAAAAATGGATGGAAGGGGGAAAGCAGTGTCTGTAGATGCCACAAAGAGATGGACTGAGGAGACGCTGGGGCGCA
This sequence comes from Cygnus olor, assembly GCF_009769625.2. Lineage (NCBI taxonomy): Eukaryota > Metazoa > Chordata > Aves > Anseriformes > Anatidae > Cygnus > Cygnus olor. Next base: position 14,673,617 of record NC_049173.1, read on the forward strand.
AAAGAGGAACAGAGGGATGGAAACTAAGGCAGAGTGCAGAACTTGTCCACTGTTCCTGTCCTCTTGAGTGTTCCCTGTAATATCACAGACCTTGCCAAGCTGGGAAACCAAGCTGACCCACAGTGACCTAATGGGTTCCCCAGTACCCATGCAGGACTCACCCTTCTGCTTCCACAGGGCTCTGAACATTGCACACGTCTCATTAGAGCAGTGCTTCCCATACCACCTGGAGTTCTCTGCACCGAAAGCAGGAAAAAATCAGATTGAGCAGGACTGCAAGAGACAGATGAAGGAAAGAAGCTGGATGGTTTTACCTTGCTTTGCCAGGCAGACATGATGAAGAGGAAGCAATGAGGAAACTGCTGTTGTAGGAAAAGTCCACACATTGAATCTTCATCCCTAGGCAAGGAGCAGAGGGCCTGTCCAGAACAACAATCCCATTTCCCCAGTTAGAAGCACAACAGTCTGTTGTGCCCTGGCCTGCACCAATGCCTGCCAATGCCTCAGGTCTCCTCTGGCTCTTTGTTTTCAATGCTCTTCAGGGCAATGTACACTTTAATAAGGCTAATAATTAGACTAATGAGGCTAAATAATTAGTCTAATAAAGTACTTCTTGGAATATCCCAAAAATTCCTTTGGAAGGCAAAAGGAAAAAGCATATTGACATGAGGTAAGTAAAATAATAAATAAAAGAAAATTCATCTTGCCATAAGCAGGCCACATCTCACAATCTAGTACACCAGGTGCTCTGCAGATGGGTAAGAAGACAACCACCTCTCGAAAGAGTTTTAAAAAAAGCTGACATGCAAAATCTGTGAAGAACACAGCAAAACACAAACACATTTCAATAAATTTGTTTCTCACTCCTGTGGTTTGTCATTACCTTGGTTACAGTACCCTTAGTTAATCAAGGAATGTCAAGTTCAAGTACAAGTTCTGTGGGTTTTCTTAACAGTTACCATGTTGCAGTGTGCAATTTCACTTATGAATTACAATGCCCTGTTCAGGCATCTCTTGCAGCTTTGGTTCTATCACCGTGCTTAAAGGAGAATTCAGAAGTGTGCTAACAGCCAAAAGTATCGTTGTCTTCCTTGCAGACAAGGAGTACATTTTTAGAGGAACATAACTTTGATTTTCAGAGATACTGGATACTTGCAGCTCTGACTGGCTTCAAATGATTCTTTGGGCACTACCAAGTCAGGCTTCCCTAATAAAGAACTAGAATTCACCCCTGAAACAGACCAGGTTCCACACAGAGAAAGTATTTCGTTCAGAAATACCCTCAAACTACCAACTCTTATGAAAGTGATTCCTCTGTAAAGAAGGGATAAAAGAGCATTCAAATGTTTCATCTGCATTTTATCTGCTCTAATATCGAATAATTCTGCAAGGAAGCCATATCATCTTGCAAAAACACTACAAATTCAATGTTTCTTTACCGGTCCTTCTGAAATGCATGTGCATGTTTCTCCCCTTTCTTTTCAGCACCTACTGCTAAGTTAATTGCAGGATTTAGAGAAAAGGTGCTGTGCTTAGGCCAGAAACAGGTGACAAGTTTCAAAATTGTTTTCATGCGGCCTTTGCCTTGAGGAAGGGAAAGAAGCAATCGGTGAGATAACTCCCTGCCACACACAGAACCAGCTAATGTATGAAGATAACAGAGGCAAAAAAGTATTGCCAGTCTGTAAAGTGGTGTATCAAGCGGCACCTGGTCTGGATGACTTTTAAATTCCACCTCCTTCCACGTTCGAAAACACCAATTAAACTTCTTTTTTTAAAAGCCTATAAATTACTGATGATCAGCTCTGTCACTGACAGAAGGAAGTAGTTGTTAGACCAGCTCCAGATATTTCCATCAACATGTTGTCTTCTAACTATGGTACTGTTTGTTTACTCTGCACCTTCCGCTGTGCCTACCACCAAGCATTATTACAAGTCAGGGATCGCACGTCTGCTATCACAGACCCACTCTCACCATTCCAAGGGAACAGCCCCATAACGGAGATTACTGGGACTCTAAGCATAAAGGCATTTTTATTTTTTATGGATATATCTGTTTTCAGACTGGAATTCAGTTTATTAGGAAAACTATTTTTGCTCAGGTTTAGCAGCAGATCTAAAAAATTAGCTGGAGGGTTACTTACTTTCATGTAGATCCAGTGTTCCACTCCTCTCCTGGCAGAAAGGAAAAGGAAAGTACCTTCAGGTTTTCAAGGCACAGATCGTGCATTTCTTGTGGTAGCAAGTAATTTCTTTTAACATTCTGCTGTGCAATTCACCAATTCCCAGAACTGCATGTTATAGTTTGCATTCTGAACAAAGCTAAGTACCTTCCCTTCCAGGGCTCTTTTGTCTTCTAAATGCATCCTCCTTGGTTGTATTTCATGTTATTGTATTCATACTGCTTCTGTATAAATGAACATATTAATCCTTAATTTTCTAGGTTTTTTGTTCCCTTTGCCAAGGAGGCATTTTTCTTCTCTCAGAAGCTGCAGATGCGGATTACCACCGTGCCAGCTTCTTCCTGTCTGGAGTGGTCTGGCAAAAGGAATTAGTTGAGGAAAGTTCACATTCATAAAAATGCGTATTTTCTTTTCGCTTCTACCGTACTTCACAGCTGTCTCGTTGTGTTCTCATCACTTTTCTTTCAAGCATTACTTACAAGAAATCTATCACAGCTGCTACTGTCTGCAGGGCTGGAAAGCTGACCTCCCACGACAGGGGTAGAAATATGGGAGGCAATCTTTCTCCTATCCAATGACAGTTCCTCCACAACTCTTTTACCTTTTGGGATATCCATGAGAAAATGCAAAGCCTCAATGTTGACTTGTTGCAGCATTCACAATGGTGAAGAAAAAAGCTGTCAGGATTCAATTGTCAGCAGCTTAGGCACTTGTGGAACTTGAGGTCCATTGAAAATACTTAAACTATTTCTATGCAGTAGACCTAAGTGCAAGAAAGGAATTTAAAAACCTTTAAAATCTGGTGCGGAAGCTTCTGTTTGAAAGGAGACAGGTTTAGGTTGGCATGAGGGAAAACAGAGAACTAAAAAGAAATACAAATGTGATACTGATGGTGACTTCATGTTGGCAAGTGTGGCACGTCAGAAAACCAGTCTGTGGTATCCAGTTAGAGCTGTTGCATTTTTCAGAGCTGTCTGGCTTGCTCTGCATTCAGGCAAAATTCAGTTCACTATAGAGGTGTCATCCACAGAGATAAAGAAGGCCTAAAATGAAGCAAAGGACTCACCTTCTAAATCTTCAGTTGTTCAATCTAGAAAATATCAGGGAAGAAAACCAAAGTGCATGTGAATTAGCACGCAGTTATATAAAGCTACCCATAAGATCCTGACTGGGACTCTAGGAATTTCTAGAGAACTGTTGATGCCACCCTACCTGCTTTCTCCCTGTCTGTGGAAAAGAATAACAGGAAAATCAAACCTCAGACAGATAAAACAGCTTCCTTCTCCCTTTCACTGCATCAGTGCAAAAAGTCCAGCACCTCCAAACAGCACGATAAGTGAAGGAGCTGGCACCTGTTGCCAGAGAGCTTTTCAAACCAGTTTGATGTTCCAGTCCAGCTACAAGCAACAGGATACAGCTCGTGTCCAAAGAGCACCAGGTCTACGTCTTGTCTAACAATGCAGTTGGTACACTTATCGAAACTAATTTAGACTTCCCACTATATATGCTGGAAAAAGAATATGCAAAACTGGTTATCCAGATGTAATCTGATATTTACCTCAAACCACCTTCGATGAAGCTAGTGGTGCTTATCTGTCATCACCCATACAGGGCACTGCCAACCACCATTGAAACAACACATCAGCAACTAGTAGACTCTATTAAAACTGTAGCAGTATTAATATCTAGTTCTCAAAATAGTAAAGATATCAAAAAAAGGAATATCTAAGAAAGACATTATTTGCCACAGCATAATCCAAAGGCTGTTAATCTCCTGTCTACACTTTAAGAAAAAAAAGGAGAAAAATCTAATTTAAACAAGTGCTACTAGGAATAAAAAATTCAGACTGATGTTACATTAAATTACTCAGGAAGCTGAGGTATCCAGCCATGGTCTTTAGAAAAAAAAAAAAAAAAGAAAATTATAGGGTCTATCAATTAGAGAAGCGGTGCTCTGAGCCTATGTGCTGGCATGCATACAGTTTTTTTTTTATGTCTGGCAGGATGTTTTACAAACTAAACTCAGCAAGATGACAATTCCACCAGAAGGTGCTTCAGATGGTTTTGCTAATAATTTTGATCAGCTGAAATGGAGAAAAACATCACTTCATTTATTTTGCTTTTCCAGAACCTGTCAAATCTGAGCAGAACCATTAATTGCCCCCTTCTGTATCCCCCGCAAGTCTCTCCCACCTTCTCCCAGAAAAGACACACTTCAATTTATTTTTTTCCTACAAGTACTCTGCATAATCAGCCTTTGTTCCCAAAATGAAGTTTGGTCATCCTTTGTGCACTTCCTTTGCTAGAAGGAAGTGCCGTTTCTTGAGAATATTCATTGGAGGCTGATACTGCTACTGCTGCGAACATGCAAGTGCTAACCGCCATATATTGGCTTTTGTTTTAATAGCCTTTTAACCAACTTTGTTAATGGACTGAATGCAATTTAGATATGGAACTTGGCTAAAATGTAGCTTCAATTGGCTATTAAAATTTAAGAGCCAACTAAGATAGCTAATTACAAAAAAGCTCCAGTGATAATGCTAAGCAGAATTAGTAATAGCAAATGACAGTCTGTCTAGTCTTATTCCCAAAGGGAAAGAAACTCTTAACTGAGAAGTCAACCAGACAACGTGCAGAAAACCTAATTGCATTACTGGTATTATGGCATCCCAAATCTGGCAGCTCACTGGGACAAAACAGTGAGTAAACTCTGTCAAACTACTCAGGAAAGCAACTGACCCCCTCCCTTAATGCTAGCTGCAACAGATATCAGGAATTATTATTTGATTTGGAGCTATTGGGAAATATTCTTGTAAAGATTATCAACCTAGCACCATCTGAAAAATAACTTATACCTATTCTGAATTTGATTCTCTCTCCAGATATTTTAGATTGGGGAAAAAAATATAAACAATCTGTCTGCAAAATGTTCAAGCAGTAAAAGAAGCATTCTCTGCTTCATTATCAATATCCTCATTACTGAGGAATTGTCATCCATCAGCTGAAGTGCCGACTAGTTCTCCTGTGAAGATTTATCATGTATGGTGGCCACTTTGAAACATAGGTAGCGGAGTCTTTAACATTCCCTACTCAAGTGTCTCCCTGCTGTGCCTGTAAATGTCAGTCCAGTTTTTTCACGGCTGTGCACACAGATTAGAAACAGCAGGAGAGCTTGGGAGTATGACTACAATACCAGTAAGGACACTTGTCTTCATGGCACTGCTCAAGTGATTCTTGGAATGCAGGACCCTGCTGTTTTCTAATATTTACACACAACTGGAGTCATCAAGAGCAGTAAATGCAGTCTAAAGGCAGCTTGCTTCTTTTGTGTTAGGGGCTTTACTTTCAAATGGGGATGTCAACAAAAATCTACTGCACCCTCCTCCTCTTCAAAAGTGGTGTATTTCCCCATCACTGTTTTGCAAAACAGTAAAAACATGTACAAACACATACTCTATGCAATACATACAGCAGTAGTGCAGACATTATCACAGCCTTCCTCTTGGCTCATCCTGGCCATCCCACAGTTTAAACATCACTGCAGTTTACTGTGAGCCAGAGACATTTGTGCCCATGAAGACGGCAGTTTTACATGCTGTTTTTTGCGAGCAGAGACAAGACCTGAAACAACAGTCATCTAGAACGGAAGGTGATTTATAGAACGCTTGCCAGTAAGAACTTTTTCTGAGACAATTTGGGGTGGGAAGAGTTAGGGGCAGCTTGTGAAATCTGCAGCTCAAACATTCAAAACAGGGATGCAAAAATTTGTTTATTGCAATTGGTTTTGGTAATATCAAAAGAAAACGTATATTGTTGCCAAGTTTTCAAGGAGTAAGTTTATCAATAAACAAGCTACTAAAATGTCAAACAAGTAAAGTATAAAAGAAAGATGTTAGCTTTGAGTATGCAAGAGAATACAATATACTTTTTTGATAATAGTTCTTCAGAATAGTTTAACACTTTTTGAACAAAACTATTAAACGAGTTAAAACAGCAGCTTGATTTGAGATTTACATACGAGGGGTTTCAGCAGTCTTACTGTTACTTCTGAAATAGAATGCTACGCTTAAAGCCGTCAGGCACACTTTGCTAATACCTAAGAAAACGAGTCCGTAGAGCAGTCACAACAAAATGCCAAGGCACTACAATTTCTAAATATGTTTTTCCAGTTTTATTTGAAAACAACACATACCCTTGTTTTCAAAACATAAGCTCATCGTTCATTTAGCATTTGATGCTAGAGCACATTTTTTCAGTGTGTAGCTACCCAAGCATTACACAATCAGCTGAGCGGTACACTGGACATCCGCACGGAAACACAATCCATTGGCTCATATGGGTTCCTTTTGGTTTGTCAAACTTCATAAAGCAGTCTCCCTGATGACAATTACGCTCATGCCCTAATTATATGTATTTGTCGTATCTAAATGAAAAGTAATGGTATTTCACACTGAAATTAAATACTGCATTTTTTGACTTACAACACTGAAGACCCAAAGCCAAGTGAAGAAGTGCTTTTAAGAAGTTTTTGTAAGCTTACAAGTTTCTTGACTATTAAAAAAAGGTAAACCATTATTTTCTTACGAGAAGCACAAGTGAGTCAGGCTTTCACTAGAACAAGATAGCTTACAAAGTTATTCTTCACATTTATAATGCCTCTTCACTGGTATAAAACAAAAACCTGAGGAGTGGGTTGAGGAGGGGGATGTTTTTTTCTTTTTTCTTTTTTTTCCTTTTTATTTTTAATGCCCTGGGCCTTATGTCTAAAGTTCTGGTCTCTTTTTTCTTTCCAGAGAAACTCTGGATAATGGGAATAATGTGAAAATGATACAAACACCATGCAAAAAATATATATATATATTCAGTACCTGTCCTACAAAGAATTGTTTAAACATTTTATAACTAACTAGAATGGAAAGGTGATTTTTCTTTTACTCTCTTGGTTGAAACACTTGAGAAGTATTTAAAAGATGTCTCTATCATTTCAGACTCCTAACTCCAATCATCTGAGTGTACATCTAAGTGACCTCTTTCGAATTTATTCAAAATTAAAAGAAATCAGATACACTACGGTTCCTTAAAAAGTACCCATAACAAAACTACATTGATGCTTATTTCTACATTATAAAGCAGAAAAAAAAACCTTTCTTTTAGTTTGCCTTTATATACACAAATTCATGTCTTAAAGAATAAAAATGCATCCTCACTTCAAAGTTGGCAAAATTTTGCATCAGTACTAAAGTATACATAAATTATGCAAATATTTTAATAAAACATTTATTCTTAAAAAACAGGTACAAACAGCAGTCCAAGGGTGTTTTTTGCTTTTTTACAGGAGTGATCATGTAAAAAGGAAAGTAATAGATTCCAGTGCTACAGTAATTGAAAAAAAAAAAAAAAAACAGAGATGAGCTGAAGAGCAACATAATTTTTTGCTCCATTTATTATTTACTTCTGAACTCTCTTCCTGGTTGCTGTGCCTTTCTTGGCTTTTGGTGAGGTCATCTGCCGTGTTCTGGTAGCTACTGCTTCTGCAATTCAATCAAAAAAAAAGACAAGATTTTCTGTAAAATAACAGAAATAGATGACAAGAAGATTCTTTGCAGTATTTTAAGAGGATAGACTAACTCCAATTATCCATTTAGTTTTGATTTATATGAGGAGGGAAAAAACACAGAAGAATTTACCACAATTTCTGGGCACCAATATTATCCTGAAAAAACACATTATACCAGTTTCGCCAGTTTCTCAAACCACAGTTACATACTGCTGAGCCAACTTAATAGCTCACCTCCACCAAAAGATACAGTCAGATCCTCTTCAAATTGTAAACTCCTCCTTCCTCCCCGTATGCCAAAATCCTGTTCTGTGATCCCTCCCACTGTTGAGTCATTTTCAGTGCCCTTTGAACCTTGTGCTAAGTCGATCCAGCTCTGTAACCTGTAAAGTTCTTTAAAGAACTTTCTTTTTTGGGATGATGGCTTATTTAGTAAGTTGCAGCTGCCTAGACCATTCTGAACCAAGCTTATGCAAGAGTTGTAGAAGGCACAAAGATGGAAAAAAGACTTTTGTTTGGCAGCATTGTTATATCAGCTCAGCTATCAGTGCAACTTAACCTTCAGATTCAAAGCTATTATTTGACAACATTTTATTAAAAAACATAATGAACATAGCCGTCTAAATGGCTCTGAAATGAACAGAGCCTGAGTAAACCTGGCAGATAAGTTGTTCAAGAAGACCACACTCAAAATGAAAGGGAAAAAAAATTTAGCTCATTTACATGAATCACATTCATCTTGTCACTTCTGAGAAAATAAAATATTACATATAATAAAAATTGCTACCATTTTCAGATACACAGTACTAATGACATGTTTTTCATCTTCTATTCATGGTATTTTCATGATTATTTTTTAATCCCAATTTCTGCCTTGAAGTCAACATGCCTAACTATCTAAACTTCTCCCTGTTAGCCTACATATAACCCTAAAGTTCCTGTCAATGTCCTAACCTGTGTTACTGACACAGAAATGATGTAAGATTGAGTTTCATGGAAGTCCTTTAGAAAAAAACTGCTTGCATAAGACAATAACAGCCCTTGAGCAGTGTGAGTCACTAATCATTCATGCTCAATGAGTAAATTTGGAGGAAAGAAGGAAGCAGAGAACAATGCTCAACAAACCAAAATAGTCTCCAGTCCATCCAAAACCAAAACCACACCAAGAAAAGCAAAGAATTATTGCCTATTTTGCTTTCATGTTTGTTTTATTTTACATAACTTAATTTGCTCTTAAAATGTTTTGAAATGGAAAATGCCAAAATCAACTTTGAAGAATTTTTCCATTCTTGAAAATGAAATGGAGAATGAAGAAATATTTTTTGTCCGAAATCATTTGCTGCATTCAACATAAAACTACAAATAGATTTTGTCAGACAATGCATCTTTGATTAATAAACCACAAAACAACCGACAGCTCTAGGGATGATTTCTTATTGAGAAGAGCAGCTTTATCAATGAAAGATCTATTCTGGCAAAACACCAGACACCCCCCAACCTCAACTGCTATATAAAATCAAATCCATTCTGGTACCCTGAGAAGTTCTGGTAGCTGAAAAGCTATACAAACAGGTATCAAATTAAAGTCACTATGTAAATCATTCCTGCTCCCAGCTGACATACACAATACCTTCAAGTATTAGTTTATATTTAAACTCAAGTCACACAATATTTCAGCAACTATCGTTGTGAATTCTAGCAACAGACTTATCTTGTGAGCTTTTAAATTGAGTAGTTATAGTGGCAGATATGCTCAGTTATCCTGTCAACTGTACTGGTTTTCCACTCTGCTTTCTAAGACTTTTTCCCAGAATTTTTGTATTGCAACAGAAAGTAGAGAATAACCAAAGTTTTCTCCTCCAAATAAAAAAATAATATAAAACCTGATCTTTTTCCCATTCATTACTCTTCACCAGTTTCGACTGAGGTAGCTGATTTTTCTTTTCATCAGATTATAAATCATATGACCATACGCAGCAAAGGCAGGTCAAATTCATGCTCTAATATCAGGAAGACTGTCAATGCAAACGATGACCTTAGAAAGGAAAACACTACAGGTGTTTGTTTATTGAGGAAAAAATGTGCTATCTAGTTTTCATAGTTGTATTTCAGGAATGTAGTATTTCATGTGTAGTCGAGTACAATACAAACAAAGCTTACTAATTCCTCATTCAGAAAGAGCTTACCCATTTCTAATTGCTCATGCTGGCACACCAATAAGGAGAAGACAGCCACCCTGCCTCCAAGTTTTCCTTCACAGTCATTGCATTAGCGAGTTCTTTTCAAAGCTTTTCTAAACAAACATATTCATGGAGAATCTCCAAGTAGATCATACCAAAAAGGAAAAAAATACTTGTCATGGCCCTTTATTCATAATTTCAAGCTTACGCAGCAGAAATACTATCTTTAAGTATCTGATTAACTTACGTTAAACAAAAAACAACTGCTCTCAACATGTTTAGGTTCAAATTTTGCAGCTATTTCAGAACTGAAGGTCTATATCAACAAGCTCAACTGCTTTTTTCAAAATTAGTTAGCCCAGTAACATATATTGCCCCTTTCCCACAAACTTTTCCTGTAGGAGAAACATCAGTTCTGTTTCTCAAAACAGCAACAGTCCTGTGCGGGCAGCACCGAATGAGGGTGCAAACAAAGCTATTACAAGCAAGGGAGAGGGCTTTTACAAAGCAGATTAAACTGAATTAGGTTCAAACAGCAATTTAAATAAGGAAGAATTATATAGGCAAAAATAAACCAGATGGTGTCACTGCACAGCTTGTTTTGAGACTGTAACAAAGTTCAGCAGTGGTATAGAGTCCCACACTCTCTAGAGGAATTATTAGACAAGTTGACTATAGTATCTGATCCTCTCCGTGTAAACAGTATTATAAAGCCATACTACAAAAGAAACCCAGCAGCACTCTACGTAGTTTTGGGTTCTATCCTTCAAGAAAGCTGAAAAACGAGAAATATGAGGGGGAAAAAAAAAAACAGGAGTGGTGATCATGGTTTCTAGCCCCCCTGGAAAAAAAATAATAAAAATAATTGAATTGATTTAGCTTATCTGTAGAAATGAAAAAAAAAAAAAAGGAGGGGGAGATGTGACAGTGCAGTCTTTTGTACTCATCAAATTTGCATCGAAGGTTGCTGCAAAAAATAAGCAATTTTCATGTCCAGGTTAGATGTAACAACTAATAAGCTTAAAATTTCAGCAAGGGAAATTCATCATAGCTACTAAAAGTATCAAAAGAAAATACTCCATCTTATCAAGCCCTTTTCAGTAACCAGGATAGTTAAGTATTAGAAGAGGCATTGACCAGGAATGTTTTAGAACGTTCATCATGGAGGTTTTAAAAGGAAATTTTGGTATGTATGAAGATTAACACAAGTGTAGGTAGAAAAGCCTGTCCTTAAGCTGGTGTATGGAGCCCACCACCTTTTCATGTCCCTTCTCATCTTGTTTTCCAATCCTACGCGCACCCTTCTCATTCCACTTGCAGTAAGAGAAATAAAAATGTACTCAAATCCAAAAAATGAAAAGTTTCTACAAATGACAAAGATTTCTTTGGTAAAAACAAGCAGAGAGAGTCCCAAGCTTCCCACTTAATTGTCAGCTTTGATGTAAATGGACAGTGAGAGATTCTGGGCATGAAAACACCGCTACTAAGCAGATGAAATCAGGTATGATGTAGGTGTCACAGGTGACTGCTAGATTACATCATGGGCTAGAATATTTAAAAACAGAGCCACATACAGATTTTAGACTTGAAGCAAATATCAGGTAAGTGAAAAAAAATATCTAGCAGAAAGAATGCTGCAGGTGAGCAACTGCATCACTTGCATATGCTGAATTTACACCTTACAAAGACTGAGCACGGGCAAAGGCTCTGTAGAACGGTTGGAAGGTGCCAGCAATTATAGTCTATACAAGCTCTTAAAACTACACTTGTCATAATCATCATTAAACAATATAGCTATCACTTTTTGACCTCAAAAGAAAAGAAGCACAAGCAGTTGAGCACATTGATCTAGTAAGGTTTCATTTTTTTTTCCCCTCCTTCAAGAAGAAAAAAAGTAAAGATGAGTATATAGTTCTCTGACAGGCCTTTTCCCAGCTTATCCAGGGAACCGTGCATAGCTGATGAAGCCCTGTAGTGTAACACTTCTCAAACAATAATTTTCTGGTATTTGGAAGACTGCTGAAGCGACTGCAAGGGCAACAGGCAGCAGTTTTGGTTAGTTGACTTGTTCCCTCTTCTCAGCAGTTCTTTTCTCTACAAAAAACTCTGAAACTTGAGTCAGAAAAAGGAACAGAGAGACCAGAAGAATGGAAACATGGGCTTGAATTCCAGGAAATAAATGTGGGGTGGGGAAGAGAGAGAGGAAAGAAAGTATAGTTGTGGGATGGGTTTGGCTTTTGGTACTGTCCTGAGTCCTGTTTCCCAATAGATGTTTCCTATAACAAATAAAGCCAATACATTTCTGTTGGAAAAAATTGAAAGACATCAGGACACAAGAACTTATTATTCTGTGGCTTTCTACCTGCATATTTCAAGATAACATTGAGTCTATGTGTGTTCTGTTAAAAATTTTAATACAAAGTTGTCCCAGATAAAACTGAAAGACTGATTTACTTCTATTTATAAAAACAGCTTTACTGAAGAGGTATTAAAACACAGTTGTACCTATACATATAAATCAGTAATCACATGCAGCATGTATGTAAAAATAGCCCTTCTCTCCATCACACAGCAATTTTCAGGAAGAAATAAGTTTAAATATTACTTAAATCTTAAAAAAGGTTAGAGTTCCCCGTGAAATTCTGGGTCACTACACTACAATACAAATATATCTTTTATTTTCTGGAGAAAAATTTTAATTTCAAATTTTATATCTGAGTTTGGATTGCAATACTTGTTCAGAATACTGTGCTGTATCTTCAGTTCACAGAAAAACAACAAAAAAGTAGACCACTTTTATTCTTAAATGATAAAGCTATGCATAAGTGATTATACTAAACAAGTAAAGTGATTATACAAAAACTTACCCCATGGAAAGTTTTCCTTAGATTTTTTTTAATACTCTTAAAACATGTTACATTTAATAATTTTCATTAGCAGCAAATGAAAGAAAGGTGTTCCATGACATGCAACAGGGAACTTTAATGTACTTTATATTTTAAAGGTGTTCACGTCTTAAAAGTACTCAGAAAAAAATGCACGGAAAAATGCTTAAAACATAGAGGAACATGAAGTAGAAAACTGTGTTCCAAGCAGACACAGGCAGAAACAGGAGCATTCCCATATTTTACAATTAAATTTGAAATTAAATTTGGCACTTATCATCATCATGAGCAGGATAACATAAGTGAAAGAACAAAAGAATAACAGACATAATTATTACAACTATTGTAAAGTACTGGTTTTGCTGAAAATGTTTATACAAAGATATAAAATTAAGAGCCAAGAGTTTACCTATAAGGTATGCATGGGTGTGGGCTACAAAGATGAGGAACAAGTAGCACCACAAAAAAGCTCAAAACCCCCCCTATAATTTGCTTTCTCCTAAAGCTTGAGGACAAGACCAATAATTCTGTAAATATAAAAATGAACCCGAGTATACATTTAATCCAACACTGAGTAATAAATCTTGCTTGAATCACGAAAGAAAAGATTTCTAGGACAAAACCCCAGATACTGATTTATGCAAAGCCACACAATGTAAATAAGCATAATGCTAAGTACCTATTAATTGAGAAATGCTATTAAACCTCCACTTTTGAATGCCTTCTAACCAATCCATGACTATAACTGTTTTCACGTAGAGCTGTTCACACGGTTATATTTTTTTATACTGCAATAGTAACCAAAGACCTCAGTTAAGGCCTTAACCATGTTAGATGCTGTACAACAATACAGACATGCACAATTCCTACCCCTAGCAGTATTACCTATTAAAAAATCCCATTAAAAAATACAGGACTTTGAATGTCATGTCTACATTAGAACTTCACTCTATATTACCTCTATATTATCCCAATTAATAAAAAGCAAAATTGTTTTTAAAAATCACAAAAGAAAAAAGCTCATATAAAAAATTCTGTTTGATACAACCCAATCTTCATCGACCCCAAGATTAAAGAAAACTCCCAGTGGTGGTAGCTTTGAACATAGGACTGTTTACAAATTCTCAGAAAACTCTTATTTTTGCAGTATTTATGCTATTTTCACAGAAGTTCCTTATAGAAGCTGCCTATTCCATACATTGACTTTAAAAAAGCATACTAGAACTATTAATATTATGCAGTACAACCCTGCAGAAGCGTTGGTGGATATGTACAGTGTATGCCAAAATTTGGTATTTTGCTGTAACAGCATCATCACTTACAAATTTGCATATTTTACATGAAGGCGGCTAATACTGAAAATGGAACTATAACGAGGTATAAAAAACCTTTCAAATAGTAATTATATCTTTTGATAGTATTTTTCCTGGTGGAAAGAGATTGACTAATAGATTATTACATCATCATCCATATTATCTTGAAAGGGTACCTTTCACGGGACAAGCCTGCTTGTCCTTTCTTAGTTCTGCTCTTTCCTTCTCCTCCACCAAGTCTGGGTCTCCCTAATCTCAGCAGTAACAGACTTCTTTGCTGGCAGAGTCCCTACAGACAACTGAGCACCATGGTGTGCTCAAACTGCTGCACAGCTGGATCAGGGTCTTTTGGGGCCAACTGATCTTTTGGACTGGATTAGACAAACTGAGTAGTCAGATGCAGTTAACGCCAATTAGCCGAACAGCGAGATGCTGCATCAATCTTCTTGCCACCCGTAAGTCCAAATACTCACGAGATGTTATTTGAACACCTCAAGAGTAACCCCTATCCAGACATACCTATAATAAAATAGCATTTCAAAAAATGTTAAATGTTCTTGTATGACTAAACTTCAATTTCTACAATTAAGATGCATCAGGAAATTATCCCTTTTAATGGATAGTAAACTAGGATTTTTTTTTAGTCACGGGACTAATCACATAAGGGAGAAGGCAATCCACGGGAACATAAAACCAGTCAGATTTGGAAATACAGTTCTAAATATTTCTGTAATCAGCAATTTCCAATTTATCAAAAGCACCAGAATCATAAGATTATGGAAGAGTTGCCTTTTCCTTCAACACAGATTTATGAATCATGTAGTAAGTGGTAAAGTTTTTAATTCCAAATTTGAAGACAATGAAATGAAGAAGTACATGCATCACTCTATCTAAAACAATTTGGTATCTAAAATAATTTGGGATCCCCACCCCCGCTTGGTATTCATTAAATTGAGTACTAGAAAAAGGTGAAATTAGAACCATTTAATTTGTAAATCTGTTGAATTAGCAAAAGAATGTTTAAATGTAAATTTATGTTCATCACTGGTTTTAACCACTGGATGCTGAAAATTCATATACCTTCCCAAATGCCTTTAGTTTAAAAAAATCTTAACATTTATAAAAAGCTGATGCTAAAACTTAGATTGCAACTCCTGAAGCTCTTTTTCATTTCAGCCTTTGAAAATCTCAATCCACAATCCCAGAGGAATAAAAAGTGTAATATATAATATAATATAAAGTGAAAGTATATTCTGTTCATGTGCACCAAAACACAACTAGTATGTAGTCAGCTGTATTTTTAAATATTTTGTTACAAGGTCTTCAATAAAATCTGCTAAAACCAAGAATAAAAGTCAGCACCATGTTAAATAACTGTATTTCCTTCAAAGAAAGTATAATCTGGCTAATGTTATTTTAGCCGCTGACAGACTAGAAAATTCATAATAATAAATTGAGATCAACAATTCAAAAGGCATTCAAGTTAGAGAAATAACCACTGATTTTAATGATCAGAATTCTATAATATAAACAGCTGAAAATGAACAGATCAGTGTTACCTTCTGGAATAATACTAGCTTAATTACTTGTACTTTGTACCACGCTGAGTAAATATACTAGAGAAAATTCATAACTTACCAATATTACTGTCTTTGAAATGTTACATTTTTCCATCCTGCTGTACTCCTCCATCAATATTTTTTTAAACAAGATTTGTTTCGAGGTAGAGTCTAGTGCCACCACTTTATTATTTTTAGGCTACTTGACCATGATAAGTATTTCCTGAAGCACTGCGGCCCATGAGAGAGCACCCACACATGAGCAGGGAAAAAGCATGAGGAAGAAGTGGCAGACAAAGTGCTGCGTACTGACCATAACACACACTCCATGCCAGGGAGTGGAACAGAATTGTCTCGAGTGAAGAAGCAGAGCTGGGAAGGGCGGGAAGGAAAGTTGTTGTTTGAATGTTTGAATGTCTTTCTCACTACCAAAATTTATTTTAATTGGCAATAAATTAAAACAATTTTCCCAAGTTGAGTGTGTTTTGCCTGCAACAGTAACTGATAAGGAATCCCCCTCCCTATTTTTGCATCAACCCAAGAGGTTTTTCAACCTCTTTTCTCCCTCTGTCTCACCGATGTGGGGAGTGAATGGCAGGGTGGGAGCTTGGCCCTTAGCCAAGGTTAACCTACTACAACAGTAGATGTGACTGTAAGAATGATCTGACTTACTAGAAGAAGTAGGCTTCTTTTTTGCTGGACTTCCTGCACCTTCCACTTCTGCTTCACTGCTCTCATTGGTTGCAACTGCTGCCTTTCTTTTTTTCTGTAAAACAAATGGCAATTGAACTCAAGACAAGGGAAGACCACACAAAGTAGAAAATATCCTCACAAGGTATTCTGTATTTTTAACCATTATTCCCACATATAATATATGAGGTCTCCAGTTGTAGAGAAAATTTATTCATATATTAATGCAAGAATACTAGTACTAGGCAATAGACAATTTAAAAGTTCAGTTCCCCTATCGACAGATTACATCAGGAGTTGAAATTTTAATGTATAAAAACACAAGTTTTTATGATCAAAACCTATTTTTATTTACATTGTGTAACTGGTTACAAAGGAATCAATCTGAAGAATCTTAAAGAACAAAGAAAAACATTTTACGCAAAGTTGATGTTAATTGCTTTTTCTTTAGCAATTACACCTCATTAAATTCAAGTTTATCTGGATCCTGGCTTCTGAAGGTTTTCTTTGCACAGCTTAAAAGTACCTAACACCCACTGACGGTACGTTATTATTTTTGTCTAATAGCAGCTATGGGTTCTGTTCCAAAGAGAGGTACTTGGGAAAGCTGAACCCTATTCAAGGTACATTATCTTAAAACCTCTAAACGCATAGAACTATTATCTGTGTATTATAATTAATCTTACTAGTGCAAACTATTCTTAAGGCTAGAGATTTTTTTTCGAAAGCCACATAATTTTTGCAAAGGAGGAGTTGACCTGTATCCGTACCAGAGACATAGCTGACCATTTTAAGCACTAGAAGAGTTTACCTCTTCCTGAATCGTGTAAGACTATAGCTTTACTAATACAGCTTTAAAAGTGGTTACAACTTCACATGGCTCATGAGAGAAGGGGAGAGTGCATTACATCTTTCCTTTCCAAAGTGTTGCTTCATGATTACCATCTAAACCCTGCTGGGCTGAACAGATTGGTTTGATAATTACATACAATAACTGCAGTGGGCAGGTAACCCTCAGCTGGCACAGGGCAGCTCCCCTGTGAGAACTTCCATATGCAAACTGCACTGATGGAGTGCATTAGGTACATCTTTCCTGCCGGTGCACAGGCCTGATTACCGCCAGCCAAGACTCCAAGGTTAGCATGTCAGCAGATTTGTGATGCATTAGGCAGGAATAAACACAGACACTTTTGTTCATTCTGACCAAAATTAAGGAGGACTATTTCAGCACAGTACTGCTTTTATACGAGAGATAATGCATTCCTCCCAATTGTACTAGAAAACATTTTAAACGCTCATCAGAAAAACAGATATCCGATACATGCTACACAAAAGCAAAATACATTTATCTTGTTTCCAAGCTTATTTAATAAAAATGGTTTCTTAATCTTGATGCAGGTGAATTACATAGCAATAGAAATCAGACAGCATTCATCTGACAAAAGCAACACCTGCGCATCTGAGGCTGAACGTTAGAAGGAACTACAAATCACTAAAAAACGTATTTTACAATTTAGCTGGCTCCCAGTATTTCCCAGCGACTCTTAAGCACTAAACAAACGTAAGATGTGGTTCTTGCCCTAAATAATTTAGTCAAGAGTTCCAGATACCTCCTTCAACACATGGTATTGTTAGCTTCTTGTTCAGCTAGAACTATTATAAAATACCACACACATGAACCGACATGCATGTATTTTACAGAAGTAAAAAAATCCTCCAGCACAACTGTGGACTGTGTTTCATTTACTTATACATCTGGGGAAACTTGAGTCACGATACAGAAAATAAAATGTTAACTTTTAATATAGCAGGCATCTGTGAGTTTTAGCCAGATACCCATATACTGGAGAATGTCTGAGATTGTAGACCAAGCATGCTTATACGCAACCTTTAGTGCACATCGTGGCTCAATTAGCCATACAAGCTGACTGCACAAGAGAATCCTATGTTGTAACAATTTAGACAGAAGGTAAAAATTCTATTCTAGTTATGAAATAGCATAACTTCAGAACACCAAATAATGCTTTTTAGACAATATTACGGAAGATTGCCCCAAAGGAATTGATGAGTAGGTGTCTTAAGTCCTGCCAGAACTGAAAAATCAGTACTACTAAAATGCCGCATACTCTACGGTAGAGGTTAACATCTTCTTAAGTGTGGATGCCAGACTCCGTTTTTCTTTTCCAAATTAAACATCAAACATTCCAAAAGAAATTTAGCATGTGCTACAATATACTGGCTTTCAGAGGCAAGATGCTACTGATCACTGGTAAATTACCTTTACAGAAAGCAGTTTGTTCTGATAGAGTTTGGAACTTCGAGAGAGCTTACTTTTCAAGCAGTTGTCAAGTTAAGCTTCTTGCCACCGCTCAAAATAATATGCTAATTGAAAATACATAAGTTTTTCCTTTCTTCCTCTGCATATCTAAATGTTCAGCAATTCTGTAGTCCAGCTCCCTCTCAACTGGCAGATCTTGTCTTCCAGTTCTCCTGGCCTCTCACTAATGCATGATACCCCCTGGAAGACACCCTGACAGCACTCCCAAACATATATTCTGAGAAGGGAGGCATCCTGCTGAAGACCCTCTTTCTATTCACGCTTGAAGGGAGGTGCAAGATACATCCTTGGAAGGACGACCAGTGCAATCTATTTGCCTAATGTAGCCCATCACCACCACGGTTCCAAGGGCTAGAAAATCCAACTCAGAAACAAGAGTCCTTTGACCTGGTATTTTGTCAAAAGCAAGCAGACGGTGTTAACCTGACTTCAAGCAAACAATCTTATTCCGTCTGGACAACCTAGCAGTAGCTACCACGAAGTCGCTAGTACAAAGTCCACTGCAATATTAATTGGAAAGCTGAACACACTTTTTCAAAAGGGCCAGCAACATCCTTTGTTTTGCCTAAGTAATTGGATGCATTTGTGATGACTGAGCAAGTTGACTGTGCATGTGCTTCTTAAGGGAGAGGGTGGGGGAAAGGGCTAAGTGTAAAAACATTAATTGATGCTACATATAAGAACCTATGCACAAGTATTATAACACCCTTTGAGAATGGTCTTGACTGATATTGGCTATGTAAATAAGATTTTTGAAGTTCTATTCCACTGGAAATGTGCACCAGCCATCTCTGCGGGACAAGGACATTAAAGGTCACAGCTGCTGGCTCTGCAGCAGGCCAACTTACTCAGCAAAGAAGCCAGCCAACCATTACAAACAGATTTATTTATTTTTTTTCCAAAACACAGGTCTCAAGCCATGTCGATCCACAGGGGGAACAGAAGAATTTATGCTAATAAACTCTCCTTTTGGACAGATCTTTACACTCGATTTGGCAGAAAATACTACTATGAAGACCAGGGCCACAGAGTTTTAGCCAAAGTACTATTTACTGGGCAAAATGAAGCAAGGAAGGCTGGAGATAGATATATCCTTAGAAGACTTTAAGAACCTACAACTTTTTTCTGATGTCAGTAAGCAGGCAGAATTCCTGCATTATCCTGTATTGTAATTCTCAGTTCCCTGGTTCATGCTAGAGGAACCAATAAACTGCCCACCTGTTATTAACAAATGCAAATGCACAAGTAATAAATGCAGGTTGAAGTACAGGAATAATATTTATTGTTCAACTGCTTGCCCATTTTTTATTCTTATTATAAACTGTTTTTGCATACTATTTTCCTAAAACATAAGAAGTTGTTAGGTTGTATTCAAATGGAAGTCCAAATCTAGAGTTTAAAGGCTTCTTAAATACACGGAATAAAATACCCCCAGTCCACCATTATAATTAGGGTTCATAAATAACATACTAGGTCACTGCGAATACGATATGTGCATTCCAGTATCAAATACATGGCATAAAGATGTATATTTAAAACTAAACTTTGAACTAGTCTTGGAAAGAAAGCTAATATCATGAAGTTCCGACGAAGCCAAGGGCAAGGTCCTGCACCTGGGCAGGGGCAGTCTGTCCTGATGTTTGGGATTGAGGGATGAATGGATCGAGAGGAGCCCTGCAGAAAAGAACTTGGCGGTACTGGTGGATGAAAAATTAGGCATTAGCCAGCAACATGCACTTGCAGCCCAGAAAGCCAACTGTATCCTGGGCTGCATCAAAAGCAGCATAGCCAGCAGGTCGAGGGAGGCGATTCTCGCCCTCTACTCTGTTCTTGTGAGACCCCACCTGGAGCACTGCATCCAGGTCTGGGGCCCCCAGCACAAGAAGGACCTGTTGGAGCTGGTCCATAGGAGGGCCATGAGGGCTGGAGCACCTCTCCTGTGAAGAGAGGCTGGGGATGCTCAGCCTGGAGAAGAAAAGGCTCCAGGGAGGCCACTGCCTCCCAGTATTTAAAGGGGGCTTATAAGACGGAGAGAGACTTTATAACAGCATGCAGTGATAGGACGTGGGGTAATGGTTTTAAACTGAAAGAGTGTAGATTTAGATTAGATATAAGGTAGCACCCCTGTGGTAAAGAATTTCTGAGACAGTGGAACAGCACCAGAAAACCTGTGGATGCCCCATCCTTGTCTTGAAGTGTTCCAAGGCCAGCTTGGATGGGGCTTTGGGCAACCTGGTCTAGTGGAAGGTGTCTCTGCCATGGCAGGGGGGTTGAAACTAGATTATCTGTAAGGTCCCTTCCAACCCAAATCATTCTATCATCCTATGAAAAGGAAAACTAGACTTATTTTACCTTACGTGTATTTTGACCCATCTGGAGAGTTTTACCAACTTAAGGAAAAAAAGTCTATTAACAAAATGTTCATCTGTTCAAATGTCATTACAACTACACGTACACATTCCATTATCCAAGATATTGGATATTCTATTATAAAAGTACACCTATAAACATAATTCTTTATTAGCTTTTCATAACAATTAGTGTTAAATTAGGGAAATGATGTGTATGAGTAGGACTTAAATAAACATTTTGCTATTTGCTTATTTCCCACTTGATACATTTATGACACCTACTTCCAATATCACACTAACTCTTTCATTTAGCTCAAAAAAAAGCATTAAAAGTTGACAAATGTTTAGAGAAAAAACCTTTTGCCTGGGATTTGTTTGCAAGTCTCCATTCTCGGACAAGCCAAAGTCAAGTACTCCATCATCTTTTTGCCCAATAGACTTAAGACCCTGAAGAAGTATTTCTCGGAAATGCTGATAAACAGGTTTCTCTTCATAGCTCAGCAGCTTCACCTTTTCCATGTATTTGCCAAGTTCATCTAAAGAAATGGTACCTCCAATTAATTTCTATATGAAAACATTTTAATCATTCACTTTTACCACAAAAGAGTCAGAAATTATGTGTGCATTACTTATGCTATTTTTTTGAAAACGTTATCTATAAACTCATAATTATGACTTTATTACAACACATTTTAAAAAAAAATTATACCAAGGTTCATTACCCAGTGATGACAGCATCACTGTTTTTTTTATACTTTTACTGCAATGAAGAAAACAGTCTGTTGTAAAAAATGTAATAGGCCAATCTTCACCAATGAATGCTTATTTATACGATACTTCTTATGTCTGTATTTTAAGATGTTGAACAGGAAACTCAATGTCATCTAGGAATTTCATCAGTTTAAGACTGAAACATATATAAAAATACATGAAACAAATTTTACTACTGAAAACCAGACAAGTCACACTTGACAGAGGCAACCCTCTACTGACCACCAGAAGTAGCTGGAAATAATTAAATGTTTAAGTTTGAAATCCCAGGAAAGCAGATTTCTAGTAGAGTCAGCTTTTAAAATAACATCTACTCAACACATCACCACTGATGAACAGAAACACTCTAGACTTCAAGTTTGCATTACTTTAAATTTCTAAAGCTCAGTTGTAAAAATTAGCTTACACTTGCACACTTGCAAATATGTAATACTGTCAGAAGCAGCACAGTCACTGCAGTTCATATAACTTCAGCCAAAATGAAGGGTAAACTGCTACTATTCAACAAGGTAATCAGTGCCACTCTGTCACTGCTGAGAAAAGTAAAGGTTACAAACTTCAGTAGAGGACTTAAAAGCAGCAACAGATTGGAGTACAAATGCCTGACACACACCTCCCAAGAAGAAAATGCTGCTGACAATCTGATGACTCCTCATTTTTTGCAGCAACTTAATTCACTTGTTCTTAATTGAATACAGAGTAGAATAGCCTTCCCCTGTACACGCTCAAAACACCCAATGTAAGGAGGGATTTCAGAGCTTCTGCTTGTCAAAGCTTTCTACGATTCAGTGATGGCAACCAAACAGATTATTTTATTTTTATTTTTAAAGAAAAAAATACATTAAAAATAATAAAGGATGTCTACCAAGTGGTATAAATCAAAGCGCTATAATTTAAAATGGCTCCTCTTACCTGGTTTATTTTTCCCAGGAAAGCATTTGTCCATCAAATCCGAAATGTTATCTCTACATCTGAAAAACAAAACTATTGTTTCTTTCAAGTTTCAAATCTTGCCCTATTCTGACAATTCCTAAGTACTTGGCTTAGGTTACTGTCAGAGACAGGAAACACTACGAGACAAACTTTTGGTATGACTATTTGGTAAGACTACCTCTATTTTCAGGAGTGCAGGAGGTTTGAGAACCTGACAAGTGCCAGAAGGGCTATCTGAAACATGTAACTTTTTGTTCATCAGTTTTTGATTCTTATAAAAGCCAGCAAGTAGAAGACCGTAAGAAAACAACTGTTTCACTTTAAAACCTCACATACCAGCGCCCTTAACTCCTCCTGCTGGAGGACTCTCTCCAGCTGACTTATTCAGAACAGATTCCGTGCCAAAGCAATAACTGCAAAGGGAGGGTGGGACAAAAAAACATTGCTAACACTGATAGAAGCAGAAATGTTAAAAGTAGACCAGGAAACAAGATAACAAATACTTGTTAACGAGGCAGAAACTGTTGTGCTGGGACAACCGTATCCATTCTAAATATCTGGTGAGAGGCTTGAGTGGAAGGTGACAAAGTAAGGGAGAAATAAAAATAATCCACAATAGCAGCCCTCTAGCTGGAATGATGCTCAAAGATGTCGAAGATCTTCCTTTAGGTCTCATTTCTGCCGCCAGCTTCGGAGTATGATGCTATTAAGGCTACTCATACTCTGTGCTTCAGTTCTCTTTTTGTAAAGCCCAACTAATGGTTACCTTCATACTGATAAGACTGATTTATGGTATTTGCATGGCAGTACTGTAAAGCAATAGTACTGGTGGATAAAACAGCATCTAACATGCAAAAGACGACAAAAGCGTAACAGTACAAGTAGAGTTTAATTACACGCCAAGGAAACATGATACACAATGAAGAGAAACTGGGGTGTATAAAAAACAATACCCTCCTGACCAAAATGAAACGTACTAAAAGTACAAAGCATTTCCACACTAAGACATTTTCATTTCTGCTTTTTATTTCAAAAGAGAAAGAAAACAAGTAGTTTCTCACCTGATTTTTGAGTCTCTGACAAAATTTGGATCTTTCAAATTATCCTCCCATGGTAGATGGCCACTAAGCCAATGAATCATACAGTAACCCAAGATCTCCAGATCACTGCGTCTCGATGGTGCTAAATATGTACACAGAGATTAAAAAAAAAATCTGTAACAGTAGCTAAAAAGAACACAGTTAAACTACAGTTAAAATTTTTGTGTCTGTTAAAACAATAGAAAGCCAATGCTAGCAATGAAATACTACTCTATCTGTTCTTTATTTATTTTAAGCATGAAAGCAAGGAAGGAAAAAATACTGTTCCTATATCCTGGAAGGATAACTTCATTTTTCAAGTCCTTTACCAATCTCTTTCTTCTATTCAAGGAAATGACATGCTGCAGTTATCCCAATTTGGGAAGCTTTTTAAGTACTCAGATTGTGGAAAAAAAATTTGATCAAGTTACTGAAGTGACTGACTTCCTGTTCAAAACAGTTTTTACTTCCCCTTTTCTATAAAAAGGTAATAGTGCTGAAACACAGCTCCTAAAATAATTACTTCACAATGCTGAAATATTTTATGTGGCCTGAAAACCTAACAGAGGATAGAAATACAACAGATTCCTAAATCTTGCCAAAAAGAAAACAAACAACACATACATTGATCACAGATTACACTTTAAAAGGATAAATGAGCAAATCAAGTCACCTTTGTTTATATTCAGTTTTAAGCACAGTTCCTCCTGAAGTAAATAACTTTCAAAAACTGACATTTTTGCAAGACACACTTTTATGCTAATAAAACAAAATTTAAGAATAAAGAAAATAAAATTGGTGCTCACTATAGGTCCACAATTTATATTCACAGATCTGCTTTTTAATGTTCAACATTTTCTTACTTCTTACCTTTTGACGTTCAGTGACTATAAACATAATTATTAATATTTCATAACAAAAATTTTGTTCAATCATATAAAAAAATAATCTATAAACAAGAACATTGTGTATCTTTGCCAAACGTGAAGGAACGATGTTCACATTGATAGAAGAAACTATTACTCCTGAAAATAGGGCCTGTTTGTCTATCGAGATCTCATAAGTACTGTTCCATTTCTACCTAGTTAATAAAAAGTAATACACTAAACATCTTAATGGTCTTTGTAAATTAAGGAAACCTATTTAAGAAAGTTGCATTAAAAACAGAGTATCAAAGTTAGTAAATTTAGAAGAAGAAAAATGCCAGCATAGTCCATAGAGGAAAAAAAAAAATTACAGATTCAGAAACCTGGTTACCTGGTTGTTAACATACAATGCAGCAAACAACATCTTTAGGATTTATTTTAAAAAGGAGGCACAAACGTCTATTGCTGAGAACAAAGTTTTACATCCTTACCCACACCCTTGTGTGCATCAATACTGGTATATTCAATAGTTCCATCGTGACACCTTTTAGGATCTTCTTTATATACTTTGTGAACTCCTTCAGGACAGTACCGGTAAGCAAGTCCATAATCCACCAAGTACACCTAGTAATTGCCACAAAGAATTCCAGGGTTAAAGAACTATAACTACAGAAATACACAAATAATAAATGTAACTTCCGATCATTCCTCAGTTCTTAAAAAGACTCAAAAACTGTGATTTTTTTTTAATTTAAATGATCTTTGCTTCACTGAGATTTGTACACATGATTTGAAAACAGTGTATTAGACTGTTGTTTTCCATATAGCAGTCTGATCTGAAAGACATTTCTTGCTGCTGCAGAGGACAAATACAGCAAAACTGTCAGTTATTACCAGCAAGATGAAAAGCAAAAAAAAAAAAAAAATCCTACCACGTCTTAATGTGCGGAGTTATAAATACACTTATTGTCCTACCTTCTTTAAAGTCAGCTGTCCCATTTGAACACGCTGACTACTATATACTATTACCCCTCACTAACACCACAGTTACTTTAAGAGAACTGACATTATTTTACTTATTTCATGAGCCAAAACATTTTGGCAAGAATACATACACAATTCTGAAACTCTAATATACGTCTTTTGAATAGCAAAGACAGTTAAAAATGCAGACAAATGAAAGACTTCCGTAAATCAAGTGGAACAATAAACACTTTAAACACCATTTTTTCCAAGTAACAGAACACTTATCTGATGGATTTCTTGAACAAAAGAATGAAGTAACAATGCAGACAGGCAAACATAATTTACTGGTGTGCTATATAATTTTAAGCTTCCACCTGCAAATACCTATTTGAGAGTCAATTTTTTTTTTAATCTTGAGAGCTTCTCTAGAATATTATTTAGGGCAAATAGTCAATTTGATAACTGTCCAGCAAATTGCATAAAAAAATCGTAGAATATTAACTAGATATAAATGTCAAGCAGAAATAATGTTACTATATACATTCTTAAAAATGAGCTTCTGCTAGATTTCACAGGTTCAAAGCACTTCCGTGTGTTGTCAAACAGAAGGTTTAAAACATGAGGAATAAAATGCATCAGAAATACCTGATTAGGGTTCTTGTAACCCAGAAGAAGGTTTGAGGCCTTGATGTCTCCATGCACGTATTCATGCTCATGGATGTATTCCAGAATATCAAGCTAACAAAACAAAACAGTTACATAAATGCAGTACCCAGTTCCACCCAGCAGAGGACCTGTATTCAGCACAAAACTGGGATTTAACTGAAAGAGTTATATGAGGAAGCCAGATTGTAAAGGTATGTATATATTTTAAACTTACTATTCTCAGGCCTAGTTGAAGTACAGTTTTATGGGGAAATCGCTTTGCATTCTCTTCAAACACCTTCTGAAGATCTCTGCCAAATCGATCCATTATCATAAACCGATAGCTAAATCCAAGGGAAAACAAAAAAAAAAAACTAGCAAAGTTACTGAATTGTACTTAGCAAAGTATTTTAATCTATGTGTTAATTGTACAAATTACTGAATGAAAACATTTCTCTGAAAATATACACTGCAGGTACACAGAAAACAACTATATAAGAAACTCTTTTTATAAGGTTCTATATCAACAGTGAACTTTTCTACACGAGCAAGTTGAAAATTTGTCCATTAGTGGAACTGTTCCTTATGCCTGGCTGTTTATGCAGTACCATACCCACAGAAGAAGAAAAAAAAATGTATTGCCATTCATTCTAGGTAAAACCAAGAATCAATTGCTTATAGAAATACATTTTTAGCTTTATAAACGACAAAGTAACTTAATATTGTTACCTTAAAGAGTTAGTTTCTCAAAATCTATTGCAACTTTTCTTTTAGCCTACTATTAAAAACAAAAATCTCACTTGCCGAAGGTGTTCTGACATTCATCACTACAGCCAAACCTGTTCTACTATTGTAAAAGTTCATAGCAGCTATATGAAAGAGTTTCATATATTAAACCGTGAATACAAGTTTACTTAGAAAAATATACTTTGTTACATTTACTTTTGCCTTTCAAAATTAATGTTGTTTTTACGTAAGATTAATTTTAAATCTAAGGACCTATTGAAACAATATTTCTGGCAGATTAGGCCATACATACATATATACAATACATACATACATATACTGGCCCATGAAGCGGTCCAGACAAAAAAGCCAGACCTACTAGAATCTGCCAGAGAAATAGTAAAACTTTGCAGCACAGCTGTGAAAGGAAGGTCCACTAGGAAACCAGGACTGTTTAATAGGCACACTATTCAATACCAAGTAACAAAAACCCTTTGTGACACAGAAGAATAGTAAAAACTATTACTAAACTTGAGACACATTTGAACAAGAGACTAGGAATTAGTCTAGCTCACATATAAAGTCTGTGAGTAAGTCTCCCTATGGAAAATCAAATAGATTTAAGGAGAGTAGTAAGTCCCTCATATATGTGAGTGAAAATACTCTTAAGTACACACAATGCCACAAGAATGAAAAAGGAAAAACTTTAAAGGTAGTCATATTAGTCGAGGACATATAAATTAAAAGTTAACTTTATTAGAAGAAAGCTTCTACCACGCACACAATATTGCTGTTTCCAGCAATATTCCAGACAAATGAAAAGTACATCTTTAATGAGACACAAATGAGTAACAAACAGGATACAGATAAAATGTGTCTATTCGTCTATTCTTTATACATCACCTGTTATGAACATGAACTTTTGTAACAAAACTAATATGAAGATAAGTGAAAATACATCTTTAGAAATTAAATTAAGTTAAAAGGGACAGTGGTTGGAATTAAATAAATCCCAGTATATGCTAACAAGAGATATATTCACCTGTTTCCACTTCTTTCATGCAAGCCAGAACCCCAGTATCTTGGTACACCTAAATATTTCAGTTTATGGGACTTAGTCCACTTCTGAACTGAGAATACAAATAAAGATAAGTTCATGAATTTGCATTGGTGAAGATTTACATAGAAAAGTGATCTACCCATCACTTACATGTGAGCTGCTTCGTCTATGGAAACTAGTATGCCAATTATACTGGAAAATTAATGATGCATCATTTATAGGGACAGAGATACAACTAAAGTTTCAATTTAGACAATGTCATCAACACAAAGATAATGAACACATTACCAAAACGCCTAGTTTTACTGTACGTCTGAATGACTCTAACAGTATATGTCTGTATGTTCTTAATTCTTTAAAAATAATTTTGAAAATTATCTAAAAAGATTCTCTTTAAGATCGACATTATACCTGTAGGCTCTATTTTCCTAAATGTTTGTACTTCATTAAAAACATTTTAATAGACTGCTTACTTTCATCTGGCTTAGCAGCTCGCATGTAGAACTTTAACTCAGTAAAAAGAGGTCCATTCTGGCTGGGTTCCTTTAAGACAATTTAAAATTAGTTAAAAACTGCTGCGTTAGTGCCTAATAATTACTAAAAGCTCCAAAAAAAACAACATCCACCCTATAAAAGCACATTCTTCCTCAAATACTCTACAAGTGCTGATAAATTCAATACTGTGTTCTTTTTATAAAATAAGATTGGCTCTAAAAACTTATTTTTATTATAAATTGCTTATCATTAAGAGTATCAAATGACCTATTCCCGTAACAAGGGAGAATAAAGAATAGCAAATTAACTGAGATGTATAGAAATATTACCAATAATTGGCAGCAATAGTTTAACAAAGAACATTAAACAACATTATTATCTCAGATTTTCCAAATTAAAGTTGGATTGCCACAGTTGCAATAGCCATTAATGAGCCTAAAATAACACCTGAAATGATAGGATGGAAAAATCTCACCAAAAGTTAAATTCTTACTGAATATAAGGTATTTTGTTCCTTTCACACATTAGTTGATCAAGGTAAAAATTACAGAGGATTTCACAATTTCTCCCTAACTAAAGAACTACAGTAATTTTGACTTCATTGTCTACCTTGTGTTTAAGCTAACGTAACGTATTTCAGTTCCATTTTCTTTGGACAAAGCTACGGTTAGCTACATAGTACAAGCAAACCGCAAGAGAAATTGGTTTGAAAACACCAAAGCTTTGAAATACTGCAAGAATTGCAGGTGGGTGAGTACCTTCACTATACATTTCCAGAAGTTTATGCAGAAAAGAAAAAGTGACTTCAACTCTTGCAATTTTAAGCAATTGATTTTGAGATAAGTTTCAGCAACTTATTTTCTACTTCACTCAGAGGGAGGTGAGGCACTGGAACAGGTTGCCCTGAGAGGTTGTGGATGCCCCATCCCTGGAGGTGTTCAAGGTCAGGTTGGATGGGGCTTTGAGCAACCTGGTCTGGTGGGAGGTGTCCCTGACCGTGGCGGGGGGGGTGGAACTAGATAATATTTAAGGTCCCTTCCAACCCGAGCCATTCTGTGATTCTATGATTTTAGTCTGGTTACTCAAATACACCCAAACTCATTCATTCTCAATGAAAATTCCCCTTTCTGGAATATCCTACAATTTAAGGAAACAACAAAATAAGGTATATATTTACTGTCAAGAAAAACCAGAGAAATACAATCACATGATATTAGCAGATTTCCAAGATATATAACATTGATCTTAAATGGTTTTAATTGTAACTTTTAAATGTGGATGCAGCGATCCAGAAACCTGTTAAATGTCAGGCGGCACCACAGTGAATAGAGGTTTACTGCTGTCTGACACTGACAAAGCAATGCAAAGAGATCCAACACACTGAGGAACATGGCCTTTAATGTACATCTGATTTACTGGTTTACAGGTAGAGTAGGAAAACCAGTCAGAATGAGACCAGATACCAGCTTGGGCACCAGTCCTAGGCCTGGAGACTATTAACAAGCCCATCTCCACCTCACATTCTCCAGCACTGTTGCCCTGATAAACAGTGGAGCCAAGACAACCGTTTTCTGGCCCCTCTGTGCAACCAAGCTGTAGACCTGAGCAATGAACCTGAAAAAAAAAAAAATACAGACCACCTGATCTATGCAAAGAAACTTTGGAACATGCATAACTACCTTCACATACTTCATATCTCCACTACTGACAATAAATTGGTGATATATAGGTTACATACATGGAGGAGAAGGGTTAAACATTTGAAGTCTTTTACTGCAGTCATCTTGGACGAATGTTATCTGACCTATTTGCTTGTTTCTGTGTAGCACACTCCAGTAACACTCCAACTTAATTAGAACATAAAGTCTACATATGATTTTGATTCAATTTACATACATTTCTGGAATGTTATTGTTACTAAATGCAGTGAAAAACTGTAAGTGTTAAAAATTCTTAAAATATTTATCTTTAAATAAATTATCAAAAAAAATATGCCTCAGAGCTGAAAAAAATCTTCCTCTAGTCAGAGCAAACGCTGAAGATCTGCTATGTTTTCATACTTCTGGGGATGAAGAAATAATTTAACCACAAAATAGAAATTCATGCTGACTGTGTTGCTGTTTTCCCATAATATCATTAACTCTACATAGAGAGAAATGAGTGCATGTGCTGAGTTAAAAAGGCTCACATAATGATGTCCACTATTTGCTGTACTTGTCATCTCATAACACATTAAATCCAGAAGGACTCCGAACACAAAGTTCTCCAACTTCATGCTCAGAGTCATTCCAAATACACACTTCGCAAAACTGAAATTGAAGTCTAATTAGAAAAGATAGAAGAGATTACAGAACACATGTCAAAACCCAACAAGTTTGTTCAGGTAATATTTTAAGAATTCTGATCTTTTTCAGTCAGCAATTTAATGAAGTGTTATTAAACTCTGCATCCACTCCTGAATACTGACACCTGAAAGGTCCACATGTTTAAAAAGCATTTCTTTTTTCATAAAAGCTCTGATTCATTTCGTACTGTTCAGACATCAATACTACGAGGATATGTCAAAGACTAAGCCAATTTCCATCCCACTTTAATAGCTTAATTTGAAGAACATTACTATAGAAGCACATATTTTGTTAAACGCTAATAATTGTTCAAAGCTGTTAACCACTTTGCTTTGGATCAACTAGGAATCACCCAGGCATCTGAAAATAGGCCCTTATCTGTAGTTGTGCTTTACTAGACTGTGGAGGCATAATATGTTATCGTTCATTTGTGAGGGCAGCCAAGGACTGGGCTACTCTTTACTGCCATAAACGCAAAATTATAAAAGACAAATTAAAAGTGAGTGGTCATCGGGGGAGATTAGAACTGGGGGTATTTACGAATTGCTGCAACATAGTGAATATAGCATAAAATCAGCCCAAAAGTTATGACAACTCTTCTTATAATCAGAGCCCAAAGTAGAGGGAAGAAAAGCAGGTGCACGGGTTTGCACAGTGTAAAATAATGAGTATCTGACAATTTTCCAATCAAGTCAAACTGCATTCCCCCATGACAACTACAAGGCTCTGTACTTCCTGGCCAGTTCCAACTGTCCTAACTCAGCAGGAGGCTGGCATTAGGAGGCAAAGCACTGCAGTTAACTGAGGTGTCTGCTCCTTGCCTTTGGACCAGGGCACGGCTCCTGCAGAACGGACGCTCCCTGCCCTGGACAGCACAGCTGGGCATGCAGGAGCAGGATGCAGGCTGGGGCTCCTGGGCCATGTGGAATTCCTGCCCAACACCTACAGCAGCACTATGTGGATGCTGAAAGCATGGTAGTTTGATATTTGCTTTGTAAGCAGTGCCTTTTTTAAGCAACTGGCATTTCAGAAAGAGGGTCATCACCAACAGCATCTTGGGGCGCTTTAACAGTATCAAAAACAGCACTGTAGAATCTGTAGAATCTCCCCTTGGCCAGCACACACAGCTATCAAGAATAAATGCACATACTAACTAAAATGCATTTTATTCTGAACTAACCTGATCTTTTAGTTTGGGAGAAAAATATTAGGAGTATTAACATATTTGCATAAATGGCCAGATATTACAGTGAAGCATTTATTTATTAAACCATATAGTGATATTGAAAAGATGAAATTTCCGACCTATGCTGAAGAAGTAACTTTTCACATTGAGAAGTACTTGTAGAATTTCCTGATATCTGCTTTTGTCACAGACCACAAACCGTACCAAGATAATGAAGGGTCTGGATCTACTATGTCTACTGCTATATTCCCATTTTCTCTTACTATGATTTTACCAGGGAACCATATATAATAGCGGGATCTATGCAAAATAATCCAGCAAAATTTAAGAAAAAATACTTTAATGTTCTTTCCTAAGTTAAATATATAAAGCCAAACAGAGTTAAATATTTTTTTTTAGTTTAATATTAGAACAGAAGAAAACTTCAACTAATAAAAAGAACTTGCTGATTCACTTCAGTGAGCTAAAAAAGTTGAGCTACCAACAGTGCTTTTTCTTCTACCTAATCCTGAGGTTAAAAAATTATGCATCAATGCCATTTTAATTCACTAGAAATTAGAATATGTATGTGTTTTACGATAAAACATTTAAAGGACTTTATATCTGCTGGGCCCTTGGGAATCGAAGTTTTGCTGTTTCTACTCCCGAGCCATCTGTCAGCTTACCAACATCCAATGGTGAGCAGCAGTTCACACAGACTCACAGAAATTGTCCAAAGCTACCTACATTTTTTTTTTTTTGTACTTGGGCTACTTACAATAAAGTTACAAAAAATTTTGTAATGAAACAGAATCTGATCCATTTCAGGAACCTTTTTCAACTCTCCTCATGTTCCACTATCCACCCTCAAACACAAGAATCCCAAATCTCAGAGTTCCTCTGCATCACAGGTTTTTCAATGTTAGACTTAAACAAAGCACACTTCAACAAAACACTAAAACTACGTTATTTTCGGTCAGAAGATGTTTGAAATTACACATACTATTCTAGAACAAACATTTTCAATTTGTGAAGTAAGATTCAAATGCTGTCTTACCACTTTTACAACATAAGGTGCATCACTGCCAATCGACTTTGAAGAATTACCATCAGCTGTTAAAAAGGAAGAGTTTATTAGTAGTATGAGAGGAAACTGTCACATAACATACACTTATTTGCTATGCAGGATGGACAACCAAATGACAGTGCAATTAATGAAGCAAAAGCCTGTATTAGTATCTTAGGGTTTGGTAAGAGAACTACTATATATGACAAAACCACTCTGTATGGACGTGGTCCACATTCTCCCTTCTATTCCAGGAGAACAGGCAGTTTACTAACGAAAGCTCTTCTTTTTCTCTTATTCAAAAGCTTTTTCCTCAGTCAACAGCATTTCCTTCATTTTCTAGGACTGTGATGAACACAGAGTTGTGGCTATGAACATGAGAACAACATTCTCTCTATTTCTCTATTTTTTTGTCACGTCACTCATCCAAAAACGATTTTCTCTTGGTACCAAGCTGTTGAAAATTACCACAAAAGGAGTCACAGGTATAAAGGACATCAAGTTAGGCAAGGACCAAGCACAGGAGTCAGGTGTGCAGCTTTGTGCAAATCATGAGCAAGCAAACAGAGGGCAGGTTTGGGCTTGAACAATGCAAGCATTGCTAACACAAGAACTACACAACTTCAGAGAGCTGGAACTCCAGTCTGTGAATTTTTAGCTCAATGTGCAAGGCTGAGTAAGTAGAGGGTTGGCAAGAAGCCACCCATTGGTCCTGTTTCCTTCTTAATCCACTTACACTGCACTCTGTTCATTTAGAAACCAAGACAGATTATTAATTTTATTTTTTTTAATCAGTGTGAATTCAATGCAACCTCATCACAAAGAGGAAGGATGTAAGTGCACAGAAAAGGAAAACCTTGTTAACACAATCACCTTAAATTTCATCCCTTCAAAATTGTTTGGAAAATAACTAAGAACAAAACAAGTTTTTTGATTCCCTGAGGTATCCTCAAGAACTCTGTTCATCCGTACAAAACAGATACTAAATAGGGAACGGTATTCACCAAAAGAAGTTCTCTCTGAATTCAATAAAACAGCATCGCAAGACAAGGTTTGTGGCGATGCCTTAAACCGTTAAGGTCCAAGATTGCAATCTGTTCCAAACATTGGTTACGTGATGAAGTATACGACTTCTGTCAGAAGTTCCCAATGCAATGAAGAAGTCAAAATCAGCACAGAGTCAAAAATAGCCAACACATCGGCTGATCAGTTGTCTCCATACAATGTGCTTACGCAGTTCCAGTTCAGAATTTGTGAAATAAGGACACTCACGTAAAAATCCTTTCTTTCAGCCAGACCAAAAATCTCATTTAAACAAGTATTAGACCATCCTTTTACTGCTCAAAAGAAATAAAGATCCTGAATAAGAATGAATGAGCCACCACTTTGACTGCTACTGGAACACCGTGCACAACCCAGTGCTTACAATGACCATGTGTCCACTCTTGCCAATTTTTTCCAAGAACATGAACCAAGCTCTGATTCTAGTCAAAAACATCTGTTAAAGATACTCTGTGTCAATTTGTCATTGTTTTGAACAAGGATAAACATCTCACTCTCCATTTTAAAGTACTACCAAAGATAACCAGACTTACCAAGGTACAGGCGTCCAAAGCCTCCTTGCCCTATAGGGACACCCAATTTCCATTCTTTTTTCGATGTATCTGTTAGAACCTCCCCTAGAGCGAACACTTCAGCAAGCTTCCTTTTCGCGGGGGCTCTTTTTCCAGACGTCTTCTTAATATACGGCATTTTCACTGGAGGGGGTAGGGAGGGAGAAAAGGAAAGGAAAAATAGGGAAAAAAAAATACACGGGTTACATGATGACGAGAATTATTGCCTTGCTACTTCACATGCCAGCGTTTTACCCTTGTTTTTCCTTCTGACAGATTTCCACGTAAGCATAGATTGTTTAATTTGGTACTACCAAGATAGTTTAAAAGAAACACAGCAAGTAATTTTATTGGCATGAATTATAAACAAAAAAT
This sequence comes from Cygnus olor, assembly GCF_009769625.2. NCBI lineage: Eukaryota > Metazoa > Chordata > Aves > Anseriformes > Anatidae > Cygnus > Cygnus olor. The sequence continues at coordinate 14,708,778 of NC_049173.1, forward strand.
AACTAATTTTTCCAGGCATCGGAAAAATCAAACAGCAAAAATCTTCACAAGAGAAATCTATGAGAAGACTTTGTAGAACACGTGCTAGAAAAATCTCAGAATCTATTGTATGAAATCAATCACACCCAATCACAACTCTAAACTTAGAAAAAGTAAACTAATGAAACACAGCTCATCAGTTTTCCTGGGGTTTAATTTGCTTAGTGAAGAAATACCAGATAGTCCAAGTCTTCAGTGATAATACAGAAAGGTATTAATGGTTACACCAAAAAGAAAAAACCACCACCACCAGTAATCTCAACATTTCTCATGGATTCCTCTTAGCTGTAAAAAATACCAGAAAAATAGAGAACTAATTGCTAATTATTTTTCTGTATAACTGCAAGCAACAGAAGTGAGTGTCTGCTTATTGGTCACAGGACAGCACTTGGTAGATCACCAAGAAACCAGCACGCAACTACATATCTGGAGATCAGAGATGTAAAAAGCACTGCTGCTGCCACCTCCCAGCCTCAGGTCCCACGTAAGCAGGATTTCTAGAACAGCCTTCACCGTGAGCAAATCCATGTTTGGGATTTTTGCAGAGCCATGTTTTGATTCAGTAAAAGAACCTACTGAAGGTGCGGCCGTAAGGCAAGGTGTGCACTAGCTCTACTTGCATGAAACCTTCATGAGGTGCTTTTACAAAGACGTGATCTTTCCCACCACCTTATGAAAATGAAAGGCATACAAACACACACAATTATTTTATAAAAGATAAAGTTCTGACTGTTGGGATTAGTATTTTATTTTGCTTACGTAAGCAGAAAGGAATATTAATACACAATTCAGGAAGCTTCCGGACACCGAAATCTCTTTTCCTCATTAGTCTAGCTGTTCAGTACAATAACCCTAAGTGCAGTTACTTAACATCAGTTTTCTTTTTTTCAGTTCTTACGGTCCTCTGAAGGACCTACACGGCACACACCTCCTCGGTATCACAAAACAGGATGTTTTAATTCTGCATCATTTTCCCGTATTGCCAATTACTTCTGTAAAGTAACCTTCCCCCTGTAGTCAAGATGTAACTCTGACATTCTACACTCAAAATTTAAGGCTAACTTACACCCTTTTTTTTTTTTTTAATCTTCAAGGTGATACTCACTGTACTGTCTTAGAGGAAGATTCTTCCCCTAGACTTTCTGCAGAAGAAAAACGACACGTCCAAGCACCAGATGCAATCTCAGCCAGTACCATACCAATGGGAATGTGATGTTGTCAAAGCACCCAGAGGAACAGACACAGGTAGGAAGGAATGGCAACATGTTGATACTGCTTAGAAGAGCAGGCCAACAAGATCAGAGCAGACTTTTAAGCAGCTTCTCAGGACACCCAGCTTCAGGAAAAAGACAGACATTAACACGGAGGGCTGACTGAAGCCTTCAGAAAGTGGTAATGGGAAAACAAAAAAAGTTTGGAACTCAAAGACTGACTCACTTAAGAAAAAACAGAGTGCAAAAAGCAGCAGTGTTGCCTAATGGACTCAGATGTGGGACAAGACTGCATTCACTGTCATTTTCTAATGAGTACAAAACTATAGGAAGTGAGCAAACAGGTCTCAAGCTAAGAACAATTTGAGAGACATGAAGAGGACTGGAGAGACTGCAGCTTGAGCTCTGAGCTACTGCACGTCATCCCTGCGAGCCTTGGAAGGGCCTGAGCCACTGTCCGGTAAAAGCACAACTTGCAACCTCTTTTTCAATAAAGCTAGCAAGCCAGTGAAACAAAACGATTGATACATTTCACATCTTTGACATTCACAGCAAGTCTGTTGATAATAGATTCGCTTGAAAGGGAATTAAGTTTACCTAAAATAGGTCCACAAGAGTATAAAAGGAGCTGGTGCTTCCCTTTTTTTTTGGCGTTATCATTCAATGTGGTCAATAATTATATGCCTGAAGGTATTTAGTTAAAAAAAAAAAAATTAACAATGTCTTCCCTTCATCCATAAAAGCAAAATTTCAAAATGGACATAAGTTTGAACGTCCCCAGCTGGGAACCCTGCCCTTCCAACTACACTAGATACACATACGTGGTTTCCTGGCTGCCTATATTCATCTCCATCTGTTAAGATGGCAGCGTGCCTACTTACAAGTTGGTCAAACTATCAGTAGGCCATAGGTGCCAAACACTGATCGCTTTCAATGGGCAGCATGCACAACGCTAAGCACAGAGTCTATTGCAAAAAAGCTGTTATCCCTGGAAATATTTAAGCAATGGCCACACACGCTTTCACTTGTACGTGCGTAAATCCATTCACAGATCGTCTATTGATTGAAAGCAGAAATACCTGGAGGCTGCAAGAACTTTCGACGCGCAAGTACAAAATCGAAAAATAACAACAGAAATAATGAAAAAACGAGATAATGACATTTTAGTGCAAATTGTGTCATTCCGTGCGTTCCTCACAAAGCAGCAAACACGAGAGGTTTGTCAGGAAACATACGAACCAGCAAACGTGATGCAGAACTGCCTACTGTACTATCAACAGCTGGAATACAGTCATCTACTTTTCCCTAAAATCACCTTTAAAATTTCATTAAGAGAAATCACCTTTACCTTTCCTGCATCTCAATTACCTTTCCCCATCAGTAAATGGAAATACCTTCTATCTCACAGGTATTGTGAAGCTCAATTCATTAGTGCCTGCAGCCATGCTGAAGTCCTTGGGAAGAGAGTGCCACCCCTGTCAAGTACCATACTATCATTCAAGTAGCAAATAGATCTGACCCTACTTAGCTAAGGTATCTGACAAGAACAATTTTCAAGGTGCATGATCGTAAACAGCAGCATCTTATGTGGTTACAATATGTGCAAAACAAAGATCTTGCTTCTAACAAGTATGAATAACAGAAGCCTATTTGTCTAAACTCTCTCTGAAAGCCTCTTAGTAGCACAAAGGCTATTTCTCCTTCTTCTCCCTAATAAAACATCTTGGAAGAAACTGAATAAACCGTACTTGAGATATGCAGACAATTTTGCATCAATAGTTCCATTAGTAGTGTTATCTTTACAAACGTGTCTGCAACGCTTGCTACTCTAGCTACACTTGAACTCTTAGAATAAATATGAATAGCCACTTCTCAACTGGCGGTGGCATCCGTTCTCAATAAAACTTTGTAATTAATATAAATCAAATTTATTTTGAAGGACGCATTTCTGCTGCGTGGCAAGTCCGACTGGTTTCTTCCTGATCCTCTCCTTTTATTCTCTGGAAATTGTCGTTTTCATGGTTGTTTATCCCAGTAGGACCTATTCTCGATCTCAGCGCTGACAAGGCACGTTGCTGACCTGTGCTCCTTTTCATGAACACGTAGGCCTGGCAAGACCTGAAGTCTGTGCATCATTAATAGTGCTCATCAGTCACAGCAACACACCTAGCTCTGCCTGAAAAAAGGAAATAAAGACGAGCAGAAACAAAAGGAATGTTTTCGCTCAGGGAGGAGAGAAAGAACACGACACCTGAAAACTTCTGAGCGCTGCAGGACTGCTTCACAGGAAGGAACACATAAAAACGTACCTGAAGCAGCAGTGACTTGCAGTACCAAGGGGTACATGGACCAGTCACAATTTGTGTGTCCGGTATATGCAAGAAAGTCTTTGCTCACTATTATCTTCTTACATTTTTGAGTACTGCTATAATCTCAGCTCCCAGAGATTGACAGCTAACAAATAACGTGGAAGATGAGGTCTTACAGTTCTTTCTGTAAGAAACAGATTATTTTTTAAGACAAAATGAATAAGTGTATTGTTAGACCACAACTTATTAGAAGTTCTTCATCACGATTGCATCATGCCAGGCAATCTGAACTTTATGTGTTGTTTTGTGGGGCTTTTGGTTTTGCTTTTTGAAAGCACGCCAACACAATTTTCATTTTTTTTCTTCTAACTTCAGAACACAGTTTGCTGAGAGAGAAGAGGCAGTCATTTACAAGGGGAACTGCTGTGTTGCTAACTAATTCTCAAGTGTCCTCAACAGATACATTTTCTTCTTCTGAACAGAAGAGAAGGACAGGTTCTCCTGAAAACGCTGTGCCTTCAGATATTTCTTGCAATGAAAAACACGGAGGCCTTTATAAGGTGCCTCTGTCACTTCAAATGACCTCCAAACCAACAGTAAACACCCACGCATGTAAAAGTGACCCAACTTTGAGGCTGCCTGGCAGCTTGGCATACTGTATAAAATTACCAGCTCTGAAATTCATCAGGAACCCCACATAGCTGGGGCATTATCCCTGGGAATTTAGCCAACAGTTCATTCCTCCGGAGAAGGCGGCAGCGGCCTTCTGACAACGGCAGTAACTCAGGTTTACTCGGGAGCAGCCCCGGACAGGGGGCCACGAGGCCTGCAGGCCGCACCGGGCCTTCCGCGCCGCGCCTCAGCCCCTGCCCGCCGCCGCTGGGCGCCGAGCCCCTGCGGGAAGGGCCGCGGCCAGGCCCCGCCGCCCGAGGCGCCTCCCGCGAGGGCGAAATGGCGTCCCCGGGAAAAAAGAAAATAAAACAAACGGAAAAAAGGCCCCGCCCGGGCCGCGGCGGCCGCCAGTACCTCCTCCGCGCCCCGGCCCCGCCGCCGCCGCCGCCGCCTCCCCGTCCGAAATTCCCGCACTGCCCGCCGGCGGCCCGCCCCGCCGCGGCGCTCACCTCCCACCATCGGCCGCGCCCATTGGCCGCCGCGCTCCCGCCTCGCCCGCCCCGCCTCGTCCGCCCCGCCTGGGGCTCTAGGGCATGATGGGAAATGTAGTTCGGAAAGCCACCGAGTTTGGGGGTTTTGTTTGAAAGTGGCGCGGTTGTAAAACGGAGCGCGTCAGGGAGGGGTTGGGCGGGCCGATGGAGGTGTCCTTGGCCGGGAGACATGGTGGGACACAGGCCGTCGGGTGTGGGGGGACCAGGTGGCGCAGCAGTTCTCCCTCAGGCCTCGGTGGTTGGTGCTGAGGCCATGATGGACCCATGCCAGCCATCCCCACGCTCTGCCCTCGCCCAAACGCCTCACAAACCCCCCAGAAACACGCCTGCCCCCTTTGTCCCTGCCCCTGTCTACTTCTCTCAGGTCTGAGTCAAACTACGAAGCATTAAACCCAAAAAGTCTTGCTAAAAACCTGAGGTTAGAGGTCACAAAATGTCTGAGAAGAAACAAAGGGTTTCAGAGAGCGGTGAGGCCCCGGCACAGGCTGCCCGGAGGAGCTGTGGATGCCCCATCCCTGGAGGTGTTCGAGGCCAGGCTGGATGGGGCTTTGGGCAACCTGGTCTGCTGGGAGGTGTCCCTGCCCAGGGCAGGGGGTTGGAACTGGGTGATGCTTGAGGTCCCTTCCAACCCAAACCCCTCTGTGATTCTATGATTCTATCAAACAGTGGCACCACCAAGTCCCAAGAAACAGATCCTGACTCAGCCGCCTCATCTCACATCCACCACAGAGCACAAAGTTACACTTCCAATCGTATCCAACTGTTACCCTGTGGCGTGACCGTACTGACGCCAGGCAAAAATGCAAACAACTTCAAACAATTTATTTTTTTTTCCTTTTTTTTTTCCTCTCATACACATTTCATATTATTTTCCTTATGGAGGATGTATACAAATTAAATGAAAGGTGTATTTTCTTTCCTTTAATGTGCTTCTATTAATCTTTAAAGGATGGCCACCGTTCCCTAAGAATAGCAGTATGGCGCCGCAGAGTTGTCTTTGTTCACCCATTAATACGCATTCCAAGAGGACTTAAAGATGATGTGCCCGGTAACCTCACAGCTCTGGTGTATTTTAGGAGAGCAGTAAAAACACTCTATTGTACAGAATGCTATTAAAAGGTAGCCACAAATAATTTTTTGACACATTTAAGATCTTTCCAGTTGTCTTTACAAGTTGGACTAATTTTTGTATTTGCTTAGATAGGACCTTACATTTTTGTTTATGAATTCCTTCAGAACCCAGAGAGAATCAACTATAATTTTGAATACTCAATCAATTTGATGAGAAAACTGATTTGTTCGGTAAAGATATTACATTTCCATCTAAAAAATTCCACATGAGATAGGGCTGACACTTAAGCTCTTCTCACCAAAGCAAGGTAGAATATCATTTCAAAATAGGATCAAGTCCTTAAAGAACTTAATAAAGAATCACTTCAGCAAATACCTATTCCTCCCTTAAAACAAATGAAGAAACAAACACAGAGATGCTGAGTAGAGTTTGTTTAGCTTTATGTAACAAAGGAAATTTGTATTCAATGCCTGAGTAAGAAATGGATTTCTGGACTCCTAATTCTGTAATACAAATTACAAGGTCATTATTAATTGTACTATTCAAAACATATTAAATTCAAAATTAAGATGCAGAGGGAGGAAAGGTCTTTTAAAATCTTGCAGTTCTTTGAAAATATCTTCTGTGTTCATTCCTCACATTAAGTAGCTGAATAGGTAAATAGAGGAATGGAAGATAGGGAGGAAGAGGTCCAAACTCTACAGAGTGCCTATTAATTTCATGAAAAAGAGATGGAGTATTAGAGGCATTAATGAAAACAGTGTGGAAGAAATGCTACAGAGTCAGATCACTTGGAAATTTCACTTTTTCCTGAAGTTTTCTGATGCTCACAGGCACGATTTGAAGCTGTTAAAGGGAATCATTTTAAATAATTTGAAGCTTCTAAGGCAAGAGCTTGTTTGAAGCGCATTAAATTAATCCAAATTATAGGACTTTTATGAGTTTCTACAGGGTTTGTATGTTTTCTTTGGTCAAGGTCCAAAACTCATATGCGCAGGCAGTTTTTTTCTACTTAAAAATAAACACCCAGACTGTCTTGGAAGTGTCCTCATCCATCTTAGTTAAAAGTTATATTTATAGGTATGCACACGTTTTATCAGGGGAACGCTGGATATCCTACACTGTAGATACATTCATCTGCAGACAAACAACAGTACAGGCAGTCTAACTATAGCGACACAAAGAACTTCTGTTTATCATCAAACATTTCATATATCCCATTACATGTGAAAGAATTATTATCTATCCTGTTGCAGTGCAATGCTTTTTCCTATAATGGAATTTTACTCTGCAAATTTATTTTGGTATTAAAAGGTTCCACTTTATAATGTCTATGGTTCAATCAGTGATCTAAAAGGCACTTAAATGCTTTGAACAAGATACATAAAACGCTTTTACTGCAAAAGCTTTGCTGTATCTACCAATTTTACCATTGATCTCCTTCCATGTAAGGCAGTTCTGGAAGCTGCCCATGCTGTATAAAATCACATGGTGGCTTTTGATCTCCAGCTGGTGATTAAAGCACATTATGGAGGTTTGAAATTTTCTTGTGGTCATTAGCATACCTCCAAACACTTCTCTGCTAAATAGTAGTGGTGTTCTCACTGCATGCTATCTAAATAAGAAATCAGAAATCTATAAACTTATTATTTATAATCCTTTGTAGCTCAGAGGATAGAGATCTCTTGAATGAGGTGACCTTACCCTTAGCAATAGACTTACTGATCAAATAGTGATTACTTATGGTGCCTAGTCACTAGCAAAATGCAAGGAAGAATGAGGTTATATATTTTTAAACCCTCTTTTGATGCAAACAGGCAGAGCTCCATGCTTTGCAAGACCCTGTATAATTACTCCCTATCTGCAGTTCTATATTTCCCGCTGCTTAAAGACGTCACCGTTGCTCCCAAGATCACGAGGCTATTGCAGGTTTTCCACAGCAGATTTTTGAACAACTGCAGCATTAACTCTGTTGCTCGAAAATAGAAAAAAAAAAAAAAAAAAGCATCTTTTTCCTTACTTTTTGAAAATGTATTTGTGTGGTGGGAAAAATAAAGAATCACTTACCATATATTTGTTACTTTCTCTAGCAATCTCCTTGGGGTTTCCTTTCACAGAAAATAAATGAGGATGTCAGCTTTATATATTTATATTTCACTTTATTATATTACATTGCATTTTATTTATGTATTTTTACCATCTGTATCGTGCAAGCAAGCAAAATTTACTGCATGTTACCCAGATACAGAGAAAAATGTTTCATTTGTTCAGAGTTTACGGTCAGTAAATACCAAATAAATTCCAAAGCTTTCTGTTAGTTAGTTGTTCTAACCTGTTCCCTCACTCCCAAAAAATTGAATGAATACAGATAACGTGGTTTCTGACAAGTAAACGACTTTTAAAAGGGAATAAAAGCTGGAGGGGAGAAAGAGCATTGGTCTGAAATAGATATTGCAGTTGTAAGGGAGACGTGTAAACGGACAGTAAAAATGGTGGAAGAGACAGGCAGGCGAATAGCAAAGTTAGAAATTACTGGCAGAGCAGTGAGGACACAAGGCTGCAGTTCTCTTGCGTTCCTCCCCTGGTGCTCTGGCACAGCACCTGGAGTTACTGGAATCTAGGAAATAACAGATTCCCATCTCTGCTTTTATCTAGCAGTTTAACACTTGGAGGAAGAGCAGAACTACAGAGAGAGAGCACTAAAGATTTAACATATAGGCAACATTTTTCTTGTACATCCAGGCAACACCCTAAATACCTGAGACCTTTTGTAAGATTGGACACAGCAGTTTTTATCCAAGCTTATTGTTCAGAAAAAGAAAAAAGAAAAAAAAAAAAAAGAAAACCAGTGCATATCACATGCTTTTTCATACAAAACATTAATTCGTATTCATATAAACAAGTATTTGGTGGATTAATTGTCTCATACAAACTTTCTTGGAGAAAGTAGAAGGGGCAGAGGTCATTGAATGTTTCATCAAAAGAAGATGTCATACCACAAAAATTAAAAAGAAAATAGTGTATCTTATAATCTACACTTTTCTGTCTTCTGGCAAGCTTTATTACCCAAAACTAGCTGTCTGGAGAAAAATAAAAACATTTATTGCTGCTCTTCTGTACCCAGGCATAGCATGGAATCCTTCCTGTCAGGCTGCTCTGCAGTGTAGTTGTGGTGTTCATGACCATACTAATCTACATAAAATTTACATGACATGTAACAAAATATATGATTTGCATAAGAACTGGTTTCCTCAGTCCCAAATGGCAGTGAGTAACTCTAAAAAAATCCTACCACTAGGTGTCTCATTGGTTTTAATATACTCCAACCTAGGAGCAAGAAATGCTCAACAAAATTTAACAAAAATACAGTTAATTACCACTGACATTCCCTCCTTCGTTACACCAGCACACCCTGAATTTAATCACATGCATTATTGTAATCAAGCTGTCAATCAGATTTTGAAATATTTCATTTTTTGACATAATTACAGCAGAATCCCTACAGCCCGTCTAGAACATGGATATGGCAAGATTGATATTGTGTTACAAAATGTGATCTGACAAAAAAAAATTGATGCTTCTGTGCAAAAATTAAAGAAACACTGAGCTGCTAATGCATTTACCCTGCAAATATGTCTCATCGGGTAGAACGTCAAGAGTTAATACAACTGCCTGCCCATTCACTGAATAATGTACATGTTCTTGTCATGCTTTAAACGCTGAAACGTTGTCCGTGTCATTTTTATTTTTGTTTAAAAATCTATAGCTTTAATTTACTTCCTTGGCACCAACTGTATGGGGGCTTTTAGCCTTTAGGCTTGCAGCCCATAAGGTAAGCACAAGATTTAGAGAAGCAACCAGCAGAAAAATGAGATGCCAAGGGCTCACGTTGAAACTCCTCTTAGTCAGTCCTGTCTATGGAAATCCACAAAACTGGGGTATTTGATTAAAGTTTCCAAACAGTTTGCATTCCTGATGAGACATCCATAGTATATAGCGACGTCCTTTCCAAAAATTCCACGTTCCTGCTTTTGGGTGTAAGGCGGGGAGCATATTTTTTATGTTAGCACTTCAGAACATATGAGATGCCCCTAGAGGTGCTCCCTTTAGGTGGGCACCAGTCTGTCAGCAGTCACAAGGGTTCCCCCGACCACAAATAACACAGGCTTTGGGCCGGCTCCGGTGAGCCTTGGTGAGATACAATCTCTCTCACTGTTGGGACACGAGTTTGTCTTTTAACCAAGAAGGTAATTTTTACCATCTGGTGACTATTTCATGGCCTCTGTGAATGAGTTTGCAGACCCCGGCCTGATTTTATGTAGACAACTGTCCCCCTTCACAAAAGTAACTGTCGCAATTGGCAATGGTTGTGACACGTGCTGCCGGCAGCAAGGGCTCAGGATGAATGGACTGGAGGCAGGAGAGTGTTCTCCTCACTGTGAGGAGGGAGGTGAGGATAGGGGATGCTTTCAATACCACCAAAAGTGCTGTACTTCAGTGTGCAGGGTTGTTAATTCAGGCATCTTTCACATGACCAGTGCTCTTTGCTTTAAAAGCCACTTGCTTGTATATTTCCAGACAGGTGTTGCACTGGAATAACTTAGCTAAATGCATTTAGATAACTTAAGACAACCTCTCAGCCAATAGCGAATCAATAATTAATTTCTTCCTTTCCAGTGCTGGGTGAGGATTTTTCGCTGGAGAGATGTGTGAGGTTTTTAAGAAGCTGCAGAAGCACATGTGTAACTTCACATATAATCCCAGCACTCTTCCACCTCGACTTCAAGAGATGCACCATAAATGCGCTCCTTCTCTCCATGCTCACTCTGTCCTCAGAGTCCCAGTTGCTTATTTTCCATAAATTGGTACTGGTCCTGTTATTCAGAGAAGTACTGTTTCACATGGGTATTATCACAGCTCCTAAGATCTCTATTCATAAGATCTGCTTTTTTTTTCTAGCTGAGTTTTCATATTTTCGTCCAGACATCTGTTGAAAGGATTGAATTAACTAATGTACTAGTAGCAACTAAGAAAACATGTTTAATGAGCTTTGTCATCTGCCACAATGAACCTACCAGGGCAGTGAGACAGGGGCATATAGACATAGGTTCCCTGTTTTATGCCTTGAGAATAGGTTAAATTTCCTCCTCTTCTTTACATCCCATCACCTCCTTCTTTCCCTTCAGTCACCTGAACCTGTCTGCATCCCCGCACATGAAAGACACTTTGCATGTCCTGTGGAGGAGGTGATGAGTTCTGTATTCCCTCCAGACTGGCTACTTTTTGGCAGGACATGCCAAGCTTTGTCCCTCCCCAGTTGCCAATAGCTTGTATTCAGTTGAAAAATGCTGGGAGCCAAGTATTTGCAATCTATTATTGAAACAGCTAATTTTGCCAATAAAGACCTGGCTTTGAAGATATTTAAATGGTATTAAAACTACCTCAATGATATAAATAAAGAAGCGAGTTCAGCAGTTTTTACGACACCATATACTGACAATATTCTAAACTGTCCACTAAACATTTTTCATTCTCCATGGAATAACAACACACTGACTGCAATATTTCTATCTGTGTTCTTTTACTTGCTAATAATCAAATTGCAGCCATCAACCTTTTCATTTAGAACTACTTGCTCCAAAAAGTAAGTACAGCCATTTGAAACAATTTTGTAGCTATCTCAGACGGAATGCAAGTTTTACATTGTTGAATTGTAAGACTGTCACCTCGTAAACATATTATAATGTATATTGGTCTATTTTGGTGAACAGCTGAATAATAATGTACTTTAAAAACAGTTTGAAATGCATCTTCTAAGATATAAAGCAGGGAGGATGACTAATATGAAAATATGGCACTTCACAGCAAACCTAATGAAAGCTTGTGAAAACTACAGTCAGTATCTCATCACCACACTGGCTACATTGGCTGCAATACAGTCAATACTATATTGACTGCTAGAAAGGCTATAAGTGTAAAGCATTCCATCTCTCTTGATGAAAGTAACTGAGCTGGGCCAAAATTGATGGGTAAAAGAGTAAATCTTCCAGTTTCATGAATTTTGCGTAACTCATTCTTGAATATTTCTTGGAATTGTGTCCTGTGTCCTTCACCAATGTAAACTTCGCTTTTGCTTCACTTTTGAAGAGTCTTTGGAGAATGATCATTAAAGTAATAGCATATTTTTAATACATAATTTATCTGCAGAGCCCCAAAATAGAGCTTGCTTTGCCCGTGTTTCTAGTTCAGAAAATTCAAGAGGGAACAACTACTTTTTAAAAGATTAGATTACCTCATCAGGTGTTTTATGCTTTTTTATTAAGTTATTTCTTTAAAGCTGAAAATACTTCCTAAGCATTTGCTGTTGACTTGTATTTCTATTGTTTGAGCATGAAACAGCCTTCGTAGCAGAGGGCCAGGTCTGCCTGGTTCAGGGACAGAATTGCCAGCCCCATTTGCTCGACGTTGCATGCAGAGAGCGCTGAATTAGTCCAAGTGCAGACTCCACATCTCTCCCTCTCTCGTGCAGACTGCTATTCAAACATTCATTCCGGGATGAAAAGCTCCCTCCTTGTAGTCATCAGCCACGGAGTGCCAATTCACCATAGATGCTACGTTGCTTCTAAGTCTTAATCCGGACCCCACCATTCCTTTGGCACGGTACTCAGCACAAGGAACCTGCACACACACTCCCATGCTCCCCCAAAAAAACAGAAACACCTACTCCAGAAATCAAAAACCTAATCTGAAGGTATATCCTGTATAATCAGCTAGAGCTATGCTTTCCTCCACATCAGTACTGGTATCTTTGTGCTGTAATGTGGATTAAGCACTAGCTCAAAGTGCAGTTATTGAGGGACCACTTTAAGTGTCATATAAAAGAGAGGCTACATTTGGTAATGCTCAGCATGAGATGCAAGAAAGATGTTCCTTACAAAAAGAATCAGAAGAGGAATTCAGATTCATGGAAGTTTGCCCTTTCTGTATGCACTTGGTCAAATAAGATATATAACCTTGTCCTGCAAATGTTTGTCACATCTTTAGATTGCCAGAGCCTCTACCAGATAGATCAAATCAATTACATCACACATTCCCCAGTGGAAAGACAAGTGTAGGATAAAGGACGCAAATTATTATAAGGCATCTGAAAAGTTATTTGCAAAACACCATTTTTAGGCAAGGTTGTTTTGTTTAACTTAACAATGTAGCATCATAAAAAATCAATTTGTCTGTCTTTAATGTGGTCATTTTTACCAAGGGCAATGTGAACAAGGAGAGAATACAAACCATTAAAGGTGTGATCTAATAATATTTTATATCCCTTTGATTGATTGTGAATTGTGAACAAACACACTGGTCAGAACATGAAAATAATTCAGCTTTCTACCGTACACCAAGAGAGGAAATAACACACACACACGCACACACACAAATCAAAACCACCCATGAAAAATATACACAGGGAAACATTCACAAAACCACAGAAGACGTTCCAAGAAAGAACCAGAAGGGACATTTGCCTGGAAATGAAGGAAGCCTGGGGATTTAACAGACGAGTGGCAGCAATGACAGCAGGTAGGAGTGGGCAGCTGAGGGGTCTGGTCTGGTGGCAGGGACGGAAGAATTGCACCTGGTGTTTTCTGGGCACTCAAGTTGTTGGGAAGCAGGTAAGCAGAAGAGGGCAGAGAATCCAGACAGAAGAGGGCAAAGGAGAACTGAGCTGGAAATACTGGAGAGCAGCCCTGGCCAACTGGAAAGCCTTTGCAGATAAGCACTGGTTAGAAAAGAAAAGGACAAGCAGGGGGAGGAGGAGGAGAAAAAAAATGAGAAATAGCAGTCTAAAAGGTCTTCCACTGCTCTAGCAAGTAAGGATTTTCCAGCTGAGGAAGGAGGGAAACTGAAGCAGACAAGGCAGCAGGTAGAAGATACTTGCCAACTTCAAGTTCCCAGCCAAGTTTTCTTAGCATGGTCACACATGCTATGCTTGGCACCTGCTACGTTGACCATTTGCAACGGTTCAGAGTTGTATTTGTTCCCTTTTCACTGCGTGAAATGATCTGGGGACACTTACACCCAGGATGTAGTTTAGAAGCTTATACGGTGAGGCCTGCAATATCTTGAAAAAACGTGAATTGTACAAGTGAAATTAGGTCTGTACCAAAGACTAGCTTTCCGCCTGCTACTGTGCAGCTCTGCCAATGCACTTCAAGCTCGACTTACAATACCCCGTGTAAATTTCAGTGCCGCCTCTCGTCAGAGCAGTGACTCAGTCACACCGAACTGTGCCACTTCTGTGGCAGGATACAGCCCACTTGTGTCGGTGTTGTAACATTTATGACTCAGAATCCAACACGGCAATCAACACAAAACACAGCAACTCCAAAAGCAGGTTTCTAATGCGGTTTCGATATATCACCATTCAATGAGATACAGCGGTAGAAAAGAAGTTTCAGGCTGGTACACATAATTATATTGCATCTTAAAGAAAAGGTCACATTTTAACAAGCAGCATTATGTTTTTCAAGGTCCACGGGGGAGGACAAGAGAGAGCAAGCTTAGTTTCCTTTTTACTGTCGTCATTACTATCCAAAACACAATGAACTGGGCAGCACAGGGGCCTGCAGCATGGGGAGTTTTCCTTTAGGCTAGATTTGAACTCTTGGCTCTGTCAAGACTGGTAAGAAACCATCTGATAGTTGCCAACTCATATAAGCAACTGTGGATAGTTTGGTTGGCCCAATACAATTCCTAATGGGGAAAAAAAAAAAAAAAAGGAAAAAAAGAAAAAAAAAAGAGTACTGAGAGCAGCGCTCTCAGTTTTGGCATCATCACTGCAGACTAAATAGCAGCAAAGTCTTAGAGCTTATCTATTCAAGGAACTGTTCTGAAGCATCTACCTGTTTGCTGGTGTTATTTCACCCAGAGGCACGTGCTGCAGCATACACCTGCCTTGGTCCTGATCTGTTTAAGCCAGTGGTAAAGAGCAGCCCCAGCAACATGTAGCTGCTTCTCATCAAGTCAATGAGCAGGGAAATTTTGAGTTGACAATGATCAAGTTAGTGTTCCCCTGTTGTTCTTGATTTCTCATTATCAAGAAACAAACTGTGTTATCCAAAGCCATTTCTGCTCTTTACAGTGAAGAATTTATTTCATTCTTTTACAGGAGTCTTTAAAAGCAGTGTGACAGAATTGCAGTCAAGAGAAAACTTCACAGTTCTCAAAAATATGACCATCACAGCCACTCTGATCTTAATATCCATACTTGAATATGTTCAAATCCTCCTCGAGGAACAGTTTCCTCACAACTTGAATTTAACTTATACTGCTAGCAGAGATTTCTTTTATGACACATTGAGCCATCCAGTGGCACAGGCTGAAACAAACTACTACACGTGCTTGCAAATACATTTCTCCAGTCACTTTCCTTATATGAGATTTCTGTTAGTGTACTACAAAAATAAAAAAAAAAGACAAACAAAAACCCACAACAATAAATATTTATTTAGTGAATATTGCAAATAGAACTGAAGGCAATAAACATTCCTAATCATTTAAGGTCAAACAGAAGGGGTCTCCTGACATTGATTTAATAAAGAAGAGAGTTGGGAAAAAAAAAAAAAAAGGCTTTTAACTCTTTAACTCATGATAATGATAGCAGACAACATCATGGTCCTTTCTGTTACTTTTGAAGAGAAGGGAATTTATTTAGGTTTAATTAATGTTCTGAACTTCTCTGAGTTAGTTTGTCACTCTTCTTAATGGCTCAGAGGTTCACCTCTGCTAGAATTAAATGCTGCTTTCTTCTCTAACATTAGAGAAACATATCTCAACTTCATTTTGCAATCTTACAATATCAAAGAAGGTTCTTGTGGTCACCCATTCATTCTTCTCCAAAGCAGCCCCTATTTGACTTGCTTTTTTTTCATCGTGGCAACACTAAGTATAATTTAAAACAAAATAGCAGGCAAGTTGAAATAGCACTAATATAATATGATCAAGGGATAGTTCAAGAAGTCACTGCTGATGTCTGCACATAATCTAATTCCAATCAAGTGAATCTCTACAGCAATTTTTCTTTCCACAAACCAGCTGTGGCAGGCTGGTATCTTTACTCCACCCAGATCTGCATTAAGTTTAGCAGGGTCCTGCCCACAGGTAGTCAGAGTCCTGCCTATAGACAGAAAAGAGATTCAGAGGTATCACAAGTTTTATCAGTGCACATCTACTTATTAATCTGTCAGTGCTCCTGATGTGACATCTTTTTTACCATAACAAATATGTGGCAATTTTCCAATGGAAAATTTCAAAGAGCCCGAGTTTCAAATACAGTGTTTAGTCTGAGCATCTATCCTTATATCACCTCTTTACACGTGCATGCTTTCCTACCTACAGTGGTTAGTATCAGATGTCAGACCCTGACCCTCTGAAAATTCTTGTCGTAACGGTTTGAATTAAGTTAATTAATCCCAGATCACCTCACTTTTGTCCATGCTACAGTCTTGTGGCTGCAAAACAATACTTTAGTATTTTAAATAGCAGGAGATAAGTATCTGCATGCGAAGCAGAGATCCAAACACTGATGGCTTAAATTGCCATTAAGGGCAAAATTTATTGGCATGGAGGGCAGTAATTAAGTATAGTGTGAGTGGGTTTATGTTTTAAAAGATTGTGAGCACATTAAATGCTGAATAATGGTGCTATAGCAGTAGTGGGTAGAGCTTGGCTTACCATGGGCAAAGAAGAAGAAAGATCATTAGCAAATAAAATAGGGAGCACCTCAGGGGACACGCCTACAGACAGTCTGTCACCCACTGGTTTTAACATTTCATTTCAAAATTTAATTAGATATCAATTTCTGAATGCCTAAATAAAATCAGCCCCTTTGCATAGGCATCCACATGCATCAGCTCTCACTGATAAATTTTGAGGCTGTAGCAACGCTCCTCTTCTTAACTTTTGAGAGGAAAGAATAACAAAAGAATAGCCAGAAGGATATTCCTAGTCCAGCAACCCAACAAGCCATCTAACAAAAGTAAACAATGCTAATACCACTATTTAACTCATGATTGATGCACTGGAAGCAACAGCAGCACTGTGCAAAAGTATGTATGAAGCAACAATATTTTGCATTAACCTAGCAAAGGACAGGGCTGAAAGTGTCTGATATCCATGGCTAATAAGGAAATGCTTCATTGATCACAAAAACAATGAAAGTCATCTATCATTCTAGTAAAATTCCGCTAAAGAAAATAAAGCTGTGGTAACAGCTTGTCCACCCTTAATGACAAGTGTTGCTTGTCTACCATTTATATAAGGGAGTGTCAAAGCACAACTGGCTTTACCCCAAAACACATATGGGCTTATTTTTTTCTGAAGAGATGTTATTCAAAGGGGGTAAACCCTGTCTTCCTCAAGACCTCTTTTTTTCAAGAAATTAGAGGTAATCTTAATTTTAGAATAGTGGAGAGGAGCCATTCTCTGGTAAAGCACAGTGATCACTAATTTTAGGGGAAAACATTTGCCTTAAAAGCTAATTTGGTATAACATTAGGGTCTACTTTGACCAAAATTCCTAACTTACCTAGGAAACCACTATAGAGGCTACATACAACACTCTAAGTCCTCAGTATAAAAATCATGAAGAACCATTGTAGGCTCCAGGGGGCACCAATATTGATGCAGTGTCGAGTGCTGAGACAGATCATTGCAGCATCTGGATATAACTAATTTAGGGTGTCATAAAGAATTAAAAATATGAAAGGAAAACCACTAGTTCTGTTCTGGGTACTAGCTAATCTCAAATCAATGTTCCCTTTCTGAAGTAAAGGCAGCAAGCCAATTCAATGTGCAGATGATGAGGCAGGTGTACCCCATGTCACAACATACACTCCTGATACCTGTTTTTCCTCAGAAAGGCAACCAGAGTTTGGAAGAGACCTAGAGCATGTCAGGTTTTCAAGAGCTTTTACAACTGAGTTTTCATCTTCCAAACATTAAACATACCTACAGCTCTTTGAAATAATTGCCAGCTACTCAGAAATATGACTTGTGCAAATGAGCGAGCTACCTTCATTAGTGGTGTCGTAGCATTTTCACTGGGGTTTTGTTGGCCCAGCAGTTTTTATACTTTGCAAATAATTCAACACAACTGTAGTAGGCTCAGGTACATTCTGCAACAGGTGGGCAGGATGTCCCTGTAAACCATCTATCCATTCATCTATCTTAGAAACATATCCCCTTATTTCAGTAATGCTCAGAAATCACGTCATTTGATGACTGGTAAAATCATCTCTGTTTTGTAGCTGGGGAATGAAATGAGGCCTGGGGTCCTGCTTCAGATTGGGGCTGAAGTTTGCAATGTCTGTTCCTTTTGTGATGATGCCTCCCTCAATGGACAATTTTCCTTCACTCATGACTATCTCTGCCTACTGAGGCTGGTGTCCGTAGCCCATGTGTTGCCAGAAGGCATCAGCACTCTGGTATTGCCCTTGTGCAATTGCACAGCACCTTGTCCTGGTGGGAGAATCCGTTCAGGCCTTCAGAACCTCATCTTCATCCTAAAGAACTGCAGCAAGGAGGCAGGGAAATTGCTCAAGCGACTTGCTAACTCGAAAGTCTTGGAGGTGGTATAGGTATACATGGTAGTTAGCAATGCCTGTATACTCTGTTTAAGATCTCTTTGTGCTTGGCTGAACATGGAGAGACGGTTTACAAAGAAGTGGATGGTGTGGTTTGCTGTCCTCCATGACAGGTTAGTTTGATCAGGCTATTCAGCATACAAGGCATTCAGAAATACCTAAATGTAAATGGACTCCCCAGCCTCACCCAGTTTTCAGAGCTGCACTTAGCATTTCCATGTAACCCAGCCATCAACCGCA
The DNA here is from genome assembly GCF_009769625.2 of Cygnus olor. NCBI lineage: Eukaryota > Metazoa > Chordata > Aves > Anseriformes > Anatidae > Cygnus > Cygnus olor. The sequence continues at coordinate 14,727,449 of NC_049173.1, forward strand.
GTGCTGTAGTGAACCACACTGAGACAGCAGACGGTGTGCTGGGTCCGTGTCAATCTAAAGCGAGCCATCAGGGGCTGTCACATTCCTCCAGCAACAGGGAAAGGCAGTCGAGTGTTCGTTTATGTCAAAGAGCAGATACCAGTGCCAGCAGAGGGGCGCAGCCAGGGATGGCCGTCTGCTCTTTGGGGCTGCAGAACCTGAGGTCTGGGCTGTGGCCGCCCTCCTTCTGCCAGGGCTCGTGGAGCCGCCTTGGGGGCTGCTGGCACAAATAACCCCGAAGGCTATGACTGTTGCACAGAAGTTACCCTCCCGTGCCTCTGCACAAGACAGTTTCTACAGGCTGAGCTAAGAATCACATGTTTTTTTTCTTTTTTACGTTATCACCATATTCCCTACCTGTTTCAATAGCAACAGGGGCCAGGCAAAGGAGAATATTTCCAGGAATGCTTATTGGCAAGTATACATACGTGCAAAGAATTACAAAGTTTTTGCATGGGGCCGTATGAGAGTACACTGAAACACCACCACTAAAACACTGCATCTCCTCAAACTATGAATGTCTAATACAACCTCTTCATGAGCAGATCTGTAGCATTGTGTTTCCATCTCCCATATACAGTGCTGACATGCTAAGGCAAGGAACTTAGCTGTCTTATTTCCTAGAAACCTTGCAAACGAGAAATGATTAAATGGTAAACAGTAGGCAATAAGCTCAGCCCGACAACCCTGTTAATTACTTAATATGGTGGTGTATTTGACAGATCCTCTCTGCTGCATTAAGGAGCTATCTTTGTTTGGGTGTTTAGCCCAGTAGCAAATACAAACCACTTCAGCTTCACAGCGCCCACGGTGCAAGATGGCATCAAAGCCCAGGCAGAGGCTGCTTCCAAACTCAGTTGTTGGCTGTGCTGTGAACCAGAGGAAAGCTTCTAAAAAGGGTTTCCAGTGACCTAAATGGGCTTCACACTTCCAAATGGACAGCAGGAAGCAATAGTCACTTAAGTTCTGCAACAGTGGTTGCTGTTGAAGCACTGAATTGATTTCCAAGTTGTGAGACAATTCATGGGTGCAAGGACCACCAGGAGCAGCACCAGGGCCCTGTTTCAAGGCCTCTGTTTTATTTAAAACTGTGCACCCTTCTGACACACAGCAAAACATGTCTCTTGGCCCCATACTATTACAACATGTCCAACAAATAAAACACCTCTCTTTTGGCACAAGCACAACAAAGCCTTGTTTTTCTCAAAGCAGCATACAAGCATCATGGTGGCGGAGATGCCCACAGAGTGACTCCTGGTGGAGTGACTTCAGGTCCCAGCAGCCAGCACTGCACCCAGGGGTGGGCCGGAGAGGTGCCACGGAGCAGGCATAGAGCTGCCGTGCTGCCTGTGCCGGAGCAGGACCAGCTGCCGTCGCTGGTCGCATCGCTGCATCCAACTCGTGCTCCTCTCAGGAGCCCACTGCTCCAGCAGGGAGGCTCGGGACTGGAGCAAAATGAAATTAAAGCTCTCCCAGTGCTCAGGAACACGAGGCAAACTTTGAACTGGAAGCTGGCTTTCAAGCCAAGCCCTCGCCTGGGGGTGCTTCCACGCGGGCAACACATCGGCAGAGTCCACACTCACCTGGGGGTCACGCAGCGGTAACGCCGGCGCTCCATCTGCTTACCAAGGAAGCCAACATAGTGTTAAAAAGCACGCAGGATGCACAGACCATATGGGACTTTAGACAGGAAATTATCTTTTCAAATTTTGGTTGAGCGATAAGAAGCTTTTAAAACTAAAGAAATGAATGATGTATGCAAAGCTGTACTTGAAATGATTCTGGTGTTGCAAATTGCCATGCTCTTACTGTGGAGCTGATGAAAATAATGAAGCTCTGCGTTGCTGGGCTTTTTCCTCCCCCTTCTAATAATGAAATGAAAAAGCCCCATTATTGTGCCACCTGCTTCAAATTCCTAATTGTGGTAACTGAATTCTGAAATTGTTTGTTAGCTGTGTAATATCACAGGCATTAAAAATACTGAGAGGCTATTAAGTTCTTTAAAACACAGCACCGGATAAAAAGGTGCAGCTATCTTCAGATTTTATTTCCATGAAATAACTTTTCCAGTGGAGAAATGTGTTAAAATCCTACAAGTGCATACTGCAAAAATCCCTGTTAATTTAACAGTTGAGAAGCTGCAAAGTAAAGACCCAGGAGAGACGCAGAGGCATATTTAAATATTTTTAAAAGAGAGCACTGTGCCATTCTGTTCCTATTTTTCTGGCACGGAAATATAAAAAATTCAAAAGACAATAGAAATCACATGAAATTCAAATGCAGGATTTCTGATGAACAGGTAGGTGTGTGCACATACACATCTCTGGAGTGCCTGTAAGCACAGAATCTTCCTGCGTGCCTCAACTATTGCTGCATGTGTGTATAATGCATCTCATTTAATTCCTAAATTTCGGTTTCTCCTTTTAACAATGTTCCACCTTAGATACCTACATAGATTTATTTTTTAATTAAAATTAAAAAAAAAAAAGAGAGAGAGAGAGAGAACAGTAATTATCAAAACGAGCTAAAAAAGAGTTCTTCTTGAAAGGATTTGTCATTACAAGTAATTTTTCTGCCTATCCAACTCCCATTGTTTTGTTCATTTTAATGAGAAAGGACTGGAATCAGTTAAGCAAGCAGATCTGCAAAAAGTTATACCACACGTGTCCTAGAAAGTCTTATATTTTACAAATACACATATAGGTGCATAATGTATGTATGTGTAAATTACTAGACATGATGCAACCCTTAGATTAACTTCTCATGTGTAAAATCACAGCACAAAAATGAGTAAAGGGTTAAAACAACAATCTCAAAATTCAAGTCAGATGTGACAATATTCAGCACACCGAACTGCTGAAATCTATGTGGAATTAGACATCCCTTTGCCTGTCGAACCAAATTAACCATTTTGTTATTACCTTGCTCAAGCAGCACTTTCGGGTATAGGGGCCAGGAAGAAAGGGGCATTTCTCACCCTGCTTATTACTGGGCAGTGCTGCCAAACACTCACACAATTGCTGCCTTCCCCACTTCCCAGCTCCGGAGGCAGAAGTCACCAGGCAGCCCCAGAACAAATTCCAGGAACAAAAATTCTTTCTCAGCTTTATGCTGGCACACAAAGGTGTCCTGGTGGTGGCAAAATCTGGCTTCCTCGAGCAGGAGGATGTATCCAAATACAAGTGCAAACAATGTAATCTGAATATTTTAAAAGCAGAACACCCGAGAGGGAACAGCCAACGAGCTTTGTTGATAAAAGAAGAAGTTTAGCAAAAAGTTAACTCTGGACTGATTAAAACAGAAGGAGAACGACTGCAAGTGGAATTTAGCAGATGCTGTTTAAATAACTTTTTAAAAGGTTGCAAACAGGCAACAAATACAGGTCCTCATAGGGATTAAGAGGAACCGAAAAGTTACACATTTGCAGTTAATTTATTTGATTATTTTGCCTCCTTTGTTTGATACAGATTGTCAAATGACAAACTCTGAGCTCTGTTTTGATTGATATTTAAAGTGATATGGTGATTAATTTGCACGTACATATTTTAGCTCTTGACTTGCTTGCAAACTAGTTATTACAATTGCTGATGCGATTATGTGAGAGTTGTACTTCCCAAAGAGCCCGAAGCCAGGTCCTGGCAAACAATGACTGCCTCAAAGCCCGCGCTGCCGCGCTCCCTGCTTGCCCACGTAGGCCATATGCTATCAGTGCTGCCCCTCGGTCGGATACGTCCTCGGCCACAAAGGACTTCGAAAATGGCCACCCAGAGACCTAGGCACCTCGGCTTGCTGGAGCTGAAGATTTCCATGTATGTGCCTCTGGAGATAGCGCAGTGTATTGTTTTCCCGAGTCACATTTTCAAGAAAAACGTTGGTGAGAAAATGCTTGCGAAAAAAATGTATGGAAGAGGGCAAAAATGTGACCGATGGTAGCATTGTGGGCTCTTCTTCAAACAAATGTTTGTGAATATTTTTGTAAAACTAACCGCGTCTTGTTTGTAATATGCTGCATGACATTAGAAAGGGAATATTTAAAACTACAGGCTCACATCTGCAGAAAGAGCAGCGCTAATTATGAGAAAACAGAGAAAATGGACATAAAATGCAGTAATATATGCAGAGGGGTTTTTTAACTCCTCTAAAAGTAAAAGGAATGAAAAACTGGTAAAAGGGGAATAAACCAAGCATTGAATATAAACATGCGTGACTATCTATCTAGAGTATCTTATTTAGATTTTTCAGCTATTTATTGTCTGTTAATTTCCTGTGTTCCTGTTTTTCTATTGAAGCATCAAACACCAAAGCACAAACCTTCAACTGGCTCTGCATATTTAATACATACACACACATACACACTTTCTATATGCTTACGTAGCTAGCTGGATGCTAAGGGTATGTGTTTACGTGCCCTTGAAATAACTGCATTTTGTGCAGAATAACTAACAGAAATCAATCTTCCTTTTAATTCGCCTCGTATAAAAGAAAAACTTTTCCTAACACGATTCCTGCTCAGTCTTTTGTGATGAACTTCAGCAGCAAGCTGTAGGTAGCAAGTTTCATCTGTATGTCTAAAGCTCAATATGATTTTTGTATTAAAAATAAAGGGAAAAAGCAGGGGAAATATTTTGAAAGTCAATTAAAATTTTGTGTACGTTTTCATTTTTTAATGATAAATTAAGTTACTAATTTTGTCCGTGCTCTTTGTAGACACTGCAGGTTTAATTGCTAATTGTTAACTGCGAATGAATACATTTGCATATTAATTAGCTCCCAATTTACATTTTTAATTTGCTTCCTTCAAAAGGTGCAAGATAAAAGGTCGTGTTATTTTAAATAATTTATGCTTTATTGCATGAAATACGCTAATATGAAATGTGCCTACTAATTTTAACCCCTTTTCTAAGAAGCAAAGTGAAGAACATTAAAAAGAAAGACAAATCTGGGGGTGTTTTTGAAAAACAACATTATGCCATGTTGTTCCTCAGCATTAGAACTTGCTTTTTTCCTGAAGCTCGATCTGGTGGAGAATTAATGCATTCTTTCCTCCACCATCAGTTTAAAAAGTGATAGTATATTTGAAGAACAAAACAGCTGCCGAAGGGGAATTGATTGTTGTTGTTTCCTGCCGAGGATTAACAAAAAAGGTTCTGTCTCTCCCTCCCCCCCATCCCTCACCCCAATATCTCTTCCAAGTAAATGAGCACCGTATACAGTAAAAGGATAATTTGCCGAAAGCATCTTGCTTACAAGAAAAAGAAACGTTTTTAAATGTCCATGTGTACTTACATATCAGGCTTTTGATTTTAACAGTCAACAGGGATAATCAAACAGGAAAAGGACGCCCCACCTTCCAGGATCATAGCAAGATAAGCTTAAGGAAGGCAAGTCTGTCTGTTTGTTTGTTTTATGTGACCTCAAGGATCTTCTTAGAGGGGAGTTTCAACATGCTGTTCTATACATATCAATACAAATATGGCTAGGCAAAGATGTTGTTACAAGTGATCCTACTGTTCCATAAAAAGTGTCAAATATAAGCCTAAAAACACAGAGGCACAGATCGGATCATATATTAGCACTGATTACATAAATATCTGCTTTTATTTTGATTCCCTTTGTTTGCAACAGCAAATTCAGCCTGAAGAGGGTTGTGCTTAGGAAGACTTTTATTGCTCTAATTGTTCTACAAGTACAAAAGAATACTGCTACTTGTGTAATGTCACAGGAATAATAGATAGATAGACGTGCAGCATGAGGAGGAATAATCCTTCCAGTTAGGGGGAAACTGAGGTAGATAGCCTGACCGCTGTAATGTCTTCTACACGAGGACCGCTCCTGAAAAGCAGTTGTGTGCAGTCCTTTCTGCCGTCTCATTATTCAGAAAGGCTGATAACTGTGACCAATGAGAGGAAGTTGTGAGACATAAGAAGCTTTAGGAACACAAAATTTGCAGCACCAATGGAATACCCATTTCCCCTAGTTTCCTAGCCTGAACCCATTTTCCCTTCTAGATTAAAAAGTGTTCTTCCCATATTCAATGAAGTCGCTTTGATTTGATTTCCAGCAGCATTAGAGAATTTTAAACAGAACTTGTAGTTTTGGTCGCTGAAAAGGATGAAAAATCTCCTTAGTTCTACCACACAAATACACTCAGAGAAATAACCCCAACAAAGCATTATTCCCTCTAGATGTGTCAGCTGCATAATCAGATCTTCAACTGTATTAGTACAGTTCTTGAATTTGTGGGTCTCTGTTCCCGTATATCTACACGAGCATCAGAAAAACGCTGCCAATTTGTCCATTTAGAGCAATCAGGTAACTAGAAAGCAGTCTCAATATTTCCCTTTCAAAACTAGACTGACATCACAAAAAAAAACAACCAAAACCATCAAAAACCATCGGCTTCTAGCAATCACAGTCTGCTAAAGAAGGTAAGAGGCTAATATCAAACTAAATATGGCCGGAAAGAAATTGCCTTTGATGAGGAGGGGGGAAAAGGAAGAAAAGGAAGAAAAGAAGACCAGAGAGCTGGGTTAACATACAACAGTTACTTGGATACAGCTGATACTGACTTTCCCTAATGTTTTACATGAAGCAAGTAGTAAAGTTAGGAGCACTGTGATTTAAGAAAATCTCAGAGAACATCATCCTTTCATATGTCTTTTTCTAATCATATCGGCATGATTGATGCTTCAGTGCATTGTACATAACACAATGCTTCTGAAAATCAAGGATTAACTGTAATTCTTTAGATTTGTTCTTTATACTTGATCATAGGTGCAAAAAAATAAAATAAAACCATGAGAGGCACAAAAATGAGCAAAAATATATCTGCAGAAAAATAGCACAGTGCTCTTTACCACTGTTTACTTATTAAGTTTTCCTAAACAAGCACTGAAATTAGGCAGTAAACTTTAGTTAATCAAGCTACTTAAAACCAGCATAAATCACGTAGCTATAGATTTGTGCAGGCAAGGATAATCTGTGACATCCATCCAGCTTTTGCTTAGAGTAGTAGTCAAAACATTTTTGCTTCTTGCAGGTCATGCTGATCGGTGGTATAATTTGAATTCTCAAGCTGTTATCCATACATCATTCCCAACAACTTTCCAAGATAGAAGAGAATTTCCACTTTAATTAAGACAAGGAGTTACAGCATGCACGTGGCCGAGTCCTGACTTGCAGTCAGGGAAAGAATAAATCTCGGGGGTCAGATCCTCAGCTGAGCTAAGCTCCTACAGCTGTTAGGCTTAATGGGGCTATCCCAGTTATCCCAACAGAGGATGTAGCCCTTTTGTATTTCTAGCATCAAGCGCTGCCAACTGTTTTCAAATACACCTGAAGTGCCTGAATGTCATTGTTCCTAACTGACATCTACACAACACCTTTAATGCAGATGGGTATAATGCGCTTTACAGATTTTAGTGCCAGATTCCACCCACAGGAGCACTAGGCTAAATCACAAGGAATACTGCAGGAAAAAAAAAAAAAAAAAAAAAAAAAAAGCATAAAAGAGAGAAGGAACAGCATATCTTGAAACAGAAAGTGCATCTGGCTGTTAGCTGAGTGATTGTTTGCACATCACTGAATGCAAATGCAACCAGTTCTGGGGCAGGACAAGGTGGCAGTTACCAGTACCAATGTACAACTAAGCAAGGTGTGCATGGTGTGCATGGTTATAATTCCTTGATTTTAGTTATGACAAACAGTAATTAGCTCATGGTTATGTAAACATATTCTTATCCAGGTAACATTTTTCATGGCTTGTATCGCAGACAGTAGGTCTAAGACACATGCACAATTAAAGGAAAGTTTACAAATGATGATAAAGAGCTTCTAAGATTACTGTGTCACAGATAACAAGGCAGAATCTCTCCCAGGTTCCAGCTACCTGTATAGTTAATCAAGCATAATTGATCTGTAACAAAGCCGCAAGGAAGGTTGCAATATGAGCAGAGCGAGAGTTTCCACTGCGAAAGATGTTCTATCATGGGATAGGGGTTCTTCATCTTACCGAAGAACGCTCCTGTCTATTCCCATGCAATTCGTCCAGAGCATAGTTAGCTGTGTGATGGAAGAGGCACTTCTTCATATAGAGAAGCATTAATCAGTTGAGGGATTACAGATCAAAGCCAAAGCCTGAGCTGGTGCCAGCAGTGGCCTTGGAGGGAGCAGTAGCACAGGGCACTGCTACCTGCTCTGTGCCTCTGTTGGTGAGGAGCTGGGCCACTGTTTTCTGCAGAGCTATGTCTATATTGCTGCTTCGTTTAGCCTTGCATATATGATTCACTGTAATTCACTTGAGATGTGATTAACATTAATTTCGGTGGCTATACCTTCATCCATGATGGAAGAAGTGCAGCTTTTTGGCAAGCCCTGGGTGGAATAAGATATTTTGGGTATATCTGTATGGCACACGAGCTAGAATAAATTGACTTTGGGCAGCAGCTCAGTCCTGCACGTGAGCTACCGAAGTCCAGCAAAGTCCATCCCTGGTGGACATGGCACAAAGGGATATAGTTTAGTGGTGGAAGTCGGTAGCTCAGGTTGATGATTTTGAAAGTTTTCTCCAAACTAGATGACTCCATGATTCTATGAAAAAATGTGGTATAGAAGTCCAGGAACAGCTCAGAGCTATAATCTCTAAATCCATATGGACATCTGGCCTTCACAGTCCAGACTCCATGACTGAAGGGACTTGCTAACCCTTACAGGCTCCCACCTTAACTATCTGCCTAGTCAGGCCAGCAGCACTTTATGGCCACCTTAGCAGAAGTTGGAGACAGGGAATAATGTAAGGACTGAGATTTGACATTTGTACTATGACTGAAATACAGAGAAAAAGATCAAGAAGTGAGAAACATCCAACAGTCAAGAAAAGCTTGGGACAGGAGCAGAGATAAGAGACAGACAAACTGAAAGTTATTTCAAAGATGATTATTTCTATTGCTATTTTATTTTTGTGAGATATTCAAGGAAATGGAGCCTGACATTTTAGAATATGTTCCTCATGCTGTGACAGTAACAACTGTCAGGGTATTCAGCTGACTACTTTCAATCTATCAGACCTCAGCAGCATCTGAGTATTTTAAAAGGCCTGTTGTAGTGTGTAAATGTGAGACACTAACTGTGATGTTTGTGCATCACTTAAAAAATGGTGAACTAGCCTCTATAAATTGTTTGATTATAGTGGCTTGTGCCAAAGAATCACTGATTGGTGAAGGATTGTTTTCTCTGATGAACTATTTGATGAACTATTGCTTGCTCCAGCATGCTTCTGTAGCATGTATACCTCCTTGTAAAATAATAGTTTTTCAAATACTTTCCAAGACTTGTAAATAGCATTGGTTAAAAAAAAAAAAAAAAAAAAAAAAAAAAAAAGCCAATTCAGTGCTATCTAAAGTGGGAAGCTTAATTCTCCTTATGCTGGGTTGAGCCTGAGGACTAAAGCAACAACACAAAACAATTTCTCTGGTTTGTAAACTGAGAACAGTTTCCATGTGACTTGCTCGAACAGGAAGCACATGTTGAGAGCCCCCAAGTACCATTTCCGCAGAAGGATTCTGTTCACTGAAATGAGACCTTTAAAAATATCCAAGATGTGAAATGATATTTGAGAAATTTTCATGAAGAATTTTTAGTACCCTCTGCTGTAATAAGCAGAAGGTGTTTAATAAACATGATATGCAGCAGTTGCTAAGCAGAATCTGATTTATGTACAGTAGCAGTTAGAAGCAACTACACATCAGGGTTGTACACTTTATCTGACTGTGAATTCTGATTCTCTGATGGAAGCAATTGTGCTGAACTTTATTTATAATCAGCTTACGGCATGGGTAGCAGTATTATAAATGTTTCTCAAATTACACAGCAAATCTTGTCTTCTTGGACGAATAAGAAACCTACATCATGAGCTTTAATTGCGACACAGGTGATTGTCAAGGGTAAAAGACTTTCCAAACCCATCTAAGCTGAAACTATATAGAATTTAGAAACAGGATGCATGATAGCGCAGTATACCTGAGATGGTATCGCATCAGCCCAGTACATACTTTTGAAAATAAATTGTCCCTGAAACTTTTTTTTCATTAATTATTAAAACACAATGGATTCCTGTATGGATTATACCAGGGTTTGTGTAAGTGGAAAAGAGGGAGCCAGAAGTTCTGGAATCTGCTCCGCCAGTGTGAACAGAGTGTAATTTCACAGCCATTAACATAAACCCATTAGCTTTGTATCAGGGTAACTGAGATCAGAGCCTGACCCAGAAATAGAGCAAGGGAAAGAAGCACAGTTTCATTTAGTGGTGTTTAAGAATCAAACACATTTCTATATGTATACAGACAGAAATGAGGATGTAAACTGTGCCTCATAGGTCATTAATCGATTACAGTGCTCTATCCTTATCTCATTATAAGTCAGTAAAAATCAATGGAATGATGTTTACTCACATCACATGAAAAGTCCTGCCAAAGAGAAAGCAGAAGGTGTACAGAAAAGTATCCAACCTGCCATTCCCTTTCACTCCCTTTACTCCTCCCTTTTCCCTTCCCCTTTCCTTTTTTTTTTCAATCAGTAGATTAGAAATTTAAAACAAAAGATTAGGAGAATTAATAGACACACCATACACCCCGATGGATTTCTAATGCCAGCAAGTGGATAATGACATTCATATCAATCAAGTCAAGTAGACAAAGAGATCCTGCTTCAGAATGGCCCCTTGACCTGGTGAAACACATTTCTGGGCATGCATCTGTATGCCACATTGGAAATAAAGCAGCAACCAGAACTGTGTCAAGAAATAAATTTCATTTTTATCTAAATTAATTTGATGTTGTCAGATGGCTATAATCATATTTTTATATGCTTTTTCTTTTTTTTTTTTTTAACACATTGAGACAGATTGATAGTTTTCTTTAATTTCTTTCCTAGAATTTTTTAGGATCTCCAAAGTTTTCCAGATAGGCTAAATCTGTAAGCCATCTGATATACAGACCCTGAAGAACCAAACTCTCCCATTGAGAGGCTGTGCTCTGCAGAGCACCAAGTGCTCTGTGGTAGAGCACACATACACTACTATTTCTCGTGGTCACTGCAACATATGCAGTGTTATATGTAACTGTAAGGGCTTTGGCAGGTAGAACAAAAGTGGAAAGGACTGTTGATTTGAAGGAGGTGGGATAGGCTTTTAGGTCCTCAGCTAAGAGTTCTGGCCTCCTTTATAGATGCCCAAATTCATATGCTCCCATTGTTTGCATGGTGTTGGGCAGAATCCAGGGAAATCTCTCATAACTCAGTGAGATGAATGAATGCATCCACAGCCACAGGAGAACAGCATGCTAGTTTAAATCTAGACAGACCAGACCCTGACACATAAAATGGTACCACAAAGCCCTTTTTGACCCCAGGCTACCTGAGCTATACCAGTGCTGCCACACTCTACAGGAGTCAGAGTCTCACCCGATATTTTTACAGGGTCAGGGGATATTTATTACCAGAGTAAATTTCTTCCCCTGCTCAAATCTGCAGGGTGGCTGTGGATGGATGAAGAAGGCTCCTCCACACACGAGGAACTGCTGTTCCACCTGCAGAAAGTGTAGTCCTCCATGTTGGCATCCCACACAAGGCAGACCCTGCAGTGCAGGACTCAGCGGTCACACATAATAACCTTCAAAGCCCACTTTGTTGACAGCATTAATGTGTTATGTCAAGCTAAGTTCTCACCCTTTTTCCTGCCAGCCTGGTCTGTGAGGTTTGTGTGTCCCTCTCTCAATCAATAACTGCTTAAGTGGCAAATAGAGTTCCCATCCCCCAGCACTAATAGACCCTCACGCAGTCAGGAAGCATCAAGATGAACCCTCAGTTACCACTGTGTACCCTGTTTAATGTATGCATTTTTATGGCCTCTGATGTATATGGTTCCATTACTGTCTATGAATACAGAGTACTGGAGCTAGTTAATGTATTATTTATTTTATTACCCCTTTGTATAAGCTGGTATTTGTAATTTGGAATTTTATATACTTTGGTTCTGTAATGGTTTCATAATGTGTACACAGCTCAATAATTAAAAAAATACATCTTACCACCTCACCTCCAGAGCTGAGCTTGTTTACGCTGCTAACTGCATGCCCCAGCCAGGCTCATCCCCAGCCATCCGCCAGCCCCTACACTGCCATCCCAAAACCTCGCTGTCCCCAGTGCCCAGATAGGCCCCCACCGGTGCCCTAAGAAACACAGCACAGAGAAGGACTCTGCCGCAAGAGGCTTCCAGCATAGTCTTTGCTATGGTTTTACAACAGATGCTCCCCTCTGCATCAGCAAGGCCCCAAACTCGTAGTAGAACATGGGTTTTTAGACCCAACACGTGGCTGGCTGGGATGTCCCCTTTATTTCTGAGGACAGAGGCCCCCATGCAGGATTTCATGCATGTGGCAGCAGATGTATTTTCCCTCTGAATGACAAAGCAAGCTTCTGTCGCAAAGCACATTTGGCAGTGGGAGGGATGGAAGGGAAGAGGGAGTTTCTCTTGCCACAGAGGCCTGGTCAGGCGATCAGCAGGTCCCGAACCCAGCTCTGGCCCAGCTCGGGTACCCTGCCCTGGGCCTCCTGCCAGCTCGTGGAGAGGAGCTGGTTGCTCCTCCAAGCTGCCTGGAAGTTCTCCTGCAAAAGTTCACAGCTGTATCCTTCCAGGCATGCACTCTTCCGTTTGATTTAGTACCTTTTGTCCGATCCAATCACTCATGCTACAACTATAACTTGCAAAGAGTCCAAATACATAAGAAAGCATAATACACTATTACTTGTTCTCCTCCTCCTCATGGATGTCAGCCAAACCACACGGCACCTGCACAGTAACCCCTTTGGTTTCAGCCCCACATCTGCTGAACACCACTATGCTACCACAAAGGCTCTCTACCCATTCTTTGGCTGAAGGAGGTCCTGCTCTTAAGCCAGCTTGTCCACTGGCCAGGAAGATAACACTGAGAGTTATTTGATTGTGGTTCTCCGCAGCAGCACAAGCACTTGTTGTTTTTGGCTGAAAAGGCACCAGTAATTTAAGGTCCACAGGGGATCCTGTGTAATATGAAGGCATCGGCTGCCAGAAGCAGCTTTCATCAGCTGGAAGATTCCCAGCTCCATGGCTGGAGGCAGGGCCAGGAGAGACCACAGGTGAGGGCTGGAGGAAAGGGCGGAAGGTAATGGGGAAACAAACAGTGAAGCAAACACCTCACCCAAAGAAAGCATCTAGCCCAGGGTCTCTGCATGCAGGCACAAGAGGAGGGATCTGAGGAGCACAGTGCAAGCCAAAGGAACTGTGGCACGTGATGTAACCCTGGGAAGACTGAAACACAGAAGCATTATTTGTGTCAGTGTTCAGCACAGAGGAGTGAAAAAAACATTTCTTGTCCTACATTGGGCAAAATTAACAAAGTTAAACTTGATATTTGAATAAAAACACACATACAGCTATGCAGATCTCTGGGAGAAAGAAGAAGATGAGGTGAGGGTATGTGACACCAGATCAGAGAAAGATAAGTGAATGCAGGCCTCCAAGCCCACTTACTAGGGCTGCCAACACCTAGTAGAGAAGGCTAGATACCCCAAATGCTAATACTCTGCCTTGACTATTGGTATTTATTCTCAAATTATTTGTGCCATCAGAGCATTACTGAGCTGAAAAGAGGACTGGATGACTTTGTGGTGAAAGCACAAGGTAAGAGCTATGGATTCAGTTTCTGCCTCTCTTGCAGTCTTCCTGTGCAACCCTTGCCAAGTTAGCTCTCTCCACCTCGCCATTCCACTTACTCAGATGTCAAGTACCACAGAGCAGAGATGGTATTGTTGTGCATGTCTGTAATCTATCTGGGAGAGCGGACTCCACCGTCAGGTGGGGCCAGCAGGTACAAGAATTAAAGAGCTACTGCCAGTAATAAATCGTATTTAACTGGTTTCTACCTCACTACAACTGAGTTGATATAAATAACCAGTGCTAGTAACAGGTAATATCAAGCAGCAGACTATTTCAAAGAGAGGGAAGCTTTCTCTGCTTAAATTAACCAAGTACACACACACACACACACACAAACTAGACAGTTTTTCAAAAATGAGGATGCAGATGAGAGATTCAAGGACAGTTCTAACTTGCCCTCTGTCAATTTACAAGAGAATTTATTCCAGACTATTCATACATGAATATTTAGCATGGCAACAATTACATCCAATGACACCCATGAGATACATAGTACTGAAGACCCTCTCTAAGGAACAGGCACAATCCTTGATGTCAATTTTTTAACTGGACTGAACATTTGAAATGTGAGAATTATATTTCTTTAGATCTTGCAATAATATTGCCTTTAATTGTTATATTAATTTCTTATATATTGCTGCCATGTTTTATAAATGAGAGATATGATTGATTCACATGAGCAGAAATGGATACGTGACAGGAAGTAAAGGGGAGAGACAGTGGCTGCTGAGGCATGTTAAAATAGCCTGTGGTCAATCTTATTCTTAATGCAAAGACCTTGTTTTTGTTGTATAAAGGAAAAAGGAGGGGGAACGGAAAAGATTGTTAGGGGGAATCACTCAGGGCTTAAATAACACAGACTTAAGGACATATAAAAAGAAGGTGCCTTTAAGTCCTCAAATAAAATTTAACCCCAAAACCACAAAGTAGCATACATAAAGTCTATATATGGCTAGATAGATTGTTTTCCTATATGGATGATTTATTTTCAATACAAAACTCTTTGGTTATCATGCCCTATTATAAGCTTTTGCTGCACAGCACATTAGATTGTTGTTTAGTTGGTTGTTTTTAAACAAGGCAATTAATATTCATACTAAACGTTTCAGATTCAAATCTGACAAATCCAGTAAAATGGGAACCAGGGAATACTGAGGTCACATCACATGCCACTACAGCTATGATGACTCACCTTGCAAACCTATTTATTTCAGGGCTTACATTAAACTGGGTATCATTCCAAAGAGCATGTTTAACCACAACTGAGAAAATAAAAAGATGTCCTTTTCTTTCTGTAGGATGTCCTTCCTAAAGAGGCAGTACTGTATGTGTGTGGTCTTTAATTCACATGAATGCTTGCTCCACTGAAGAACTGGATGCAACAGGCAAAAGACTCCGCAAGTAAGACCTGGAATCATCTCTCCAGTTAAATTAGGACACGTCTCACCTCCAGAAGCTTCCTAGTAACCTCTAAAAGCACCTCTCAGAGTTTGGATGACCACTCATCTCTCCTGGATTGTGCCACATAGAATTTCTTTTGCCAGGGACAGAGTGAATTTTAGCAGCTTTACTGAGTCTGCTGACAGTGAAAGATGGAGCTTGGCAAGTTAGTCTTCTACTGGCACATGTTACTCAGTAAAAGACACTTACGATAGCCTACTAAATGCTTTCCCCAAACACAGAAATCCATATAATCCTTGTTTTAGGACAATTAAATTTAATAAAACTTTGTAATTAGGTTTTACAGCCTTCCGAAAATGTGTTCCTGATGGGAAGTTATTATACCTAGAAAAGTTGCCCTGAAACTCGTTCACAAAGGCATGAGAACATATCTACATCTGTGGCCTGTGCAACACAATCTCCAGAGAAACACACTCAAAACTCCACCTGCCAGTTGCATAGTTGGACTTGATAGTATAAACCTCAGACACTGTGGGATTGTCTCCTAGGCAAAAAGTATTAAGTTGCAGACTATTATTCACTGAGTTATTAAATGCTTGTTCTTTTCTAACTGCAAATTTAAAAGTAAAATTTGATAGGAATGGAATAAGGAGATAAATCATTAAGGGATTAGATACTACTGAACAGAGTAATGCAACAAGGCCAAGAAATGAAACTAAGCCTTTGGCTCATCCCTACTCTCTTAAAAGCACTGTTTCTGAAATTTAGTCCCTCTCCCTGCTGCACCTCAGACATTGTGGGAGAAGTCAGATGTTTGCCTCCTCACACTGGTTTCTAAAACAGCCTGTGTAGTAGAAACTCTTTGGCACCAATGTATTCTCTGAAAATTTTTTCATGCCTTGTTCTCGTTTTCCCACTAACACTGTAGATGGTGACTGCTCATGCAAGAGGATTGTTTCTTAGTTTTCTGCAAGCAAAAGTTTCACCTGTGGTGTACATTTGAATTTGTGAATGTTTCCGGATGAAATTTACCATTTATAGGGTTTAGCCTAGGTAACTTGGAGACAAGCATAAATATTTCAGGATTAGACTTGTATCCTGCCTCTACTGTAGGTCTCACCCAAAGCTTTACAGCATGTCCTACAGTATTGTAAACATTAAACCTGTCAAAAAACTTATATCACTAATCAGGAGGAGATATAGTCTCAGTTCTTAATGGGAGAAAGCCATGAAGTAATACCATGAGACAAGGGAGCACCTGATGCTGATACAGACCCACCATCAGCACCACTACCATCACCATACCAATAAGACTAATAACACTGTGGTGATAAGTTCAGGATACAGACACAAAAAAGTGCACAAACTGTAGGAAATTCCAGCCCGAATAGGAATTTTGCAGTTCTGACCACCCTCTGACTAAATCCCAGATTAGTTAATTTTTCACTTCTTGGCATTTATCCAATATAGGCAAAAATACAAAACATTGCTTAAATGAAATGCATAGATTTTTCTCTACATTGAACAAAATTCTTCTCAGAGGAGGGCTTATTAAGGCTTGCAGCTCTTTTTGAGGTGTGTAGACAACCATAAGCAATGTGGCTGGTTATACGCTGAAGAGATTTCAAGGAGCAGGAGGCTCCTAAAGCCACCTAACATTATCAGAGGAGCCTATGCTAAGGCTGCTGTCCATCAGGCTGCTGCTTCTGGCTCTGAGTGGTCAATGAAGAGGGAGACACCATCCCAGAAGGTAATCGATCCCTTGAGATCTGAGTCACCCTCTAGAAGTGTGTATCCGTCTCCACTTGGTTACTTTGGATGCCTTCAGTAATTAGGTTCTTAATATGTGTAGCTCTAGGACATGTAAATTTAGGGACAAGACCAAGACTTTGTGATTAGGGAGAGAGCGTGTGCAAATGAGATTTACTTGAACTGCCAGATCCTTTGTGTTCTGTCACTGCATTGGCAGAATTTGGGCAACCTTAAATTTAAGTAAACTAAGGTTTTACTTGGTGATTGCATTTTCAGGAAGTTTAACACAGCTTGAATAAATAAATAAATATGTATATGCACAGTATTATTGCATACAGAAGCTTTCTGATTTCCTTGCATAACCCTGACCTTGTGACCCCATTTTCAGTTTTTATCTCTCCACTCAGCATTTCCCCCCCTCGTGGAATGTTATCACTCTTGATTCATCGGCCTCAGTGACAGCTCACTCTGTTCAATACAGTTCCTGGTCTTGTACACTTTCTATTGCTTTTCTGTCTTGCCAAAACTTCTATTTCCAACCCTGAGTAAATTTGTAATAATCTGAGCCATTCTAAATAAATAAATAAATAAGGCTGTAGTCTTAAAAATCTAATAAAACATTCTTAATCTCTTCATATATTAGTAAGTAAATGGAGATTATTTTATTTTTTGGAGCTGGAGTCTGAGTAGAAAATCATTTTGTGTTCTGCTGACAATCATCTTTCCCAATCATGCTTGAAATACTGATTTCCTTGACTATAAACAGTAAATCACAGATATAGATCCTATTGAATTCAAGTAGAGTAGAGGGGAGTGACTGAGGAAACCGCTCGGTGCAGTGTCTTCAGATAAAAGTCTTATCCCAGGTCACCTTACTTCCAAGCAACAACCCTGATCCTGCAGCCACTTAGGCAGGCTCCATCATCTGTACAGAGGCTCATTGAAGACCTAATTTTGATTGAGATGCTTTCCTGTGCAATGTTTTTTACAAGACTGGGGCCATTGTGAAGCCCAGCAACCCCTTTTCCCTCTCTGTGCTTCAAAATTTGCTGGATTTATGTTATCAGACAGCTAAGTGCTTCTCAGTTATAGCCTTTGTATGTTGAAATTCCCACCCATACTACTTATATATTGATTTTACATTAGGAAAATTCTGATTGTAAAAACTCCACTTCTGTTATGTGCTCCCAACATATTTTGGATACTCAATAAAATAACACTTTTGGGAAAAGAAAGATAATAGTGCTGGGATTCAAGGAAAGGCTCAAAAAGTAACACATGGTATAGTTAATTTCAGAAGTTTTTAGATTTGCATCCTTTTTCTTTTTCTTTTTCAATCCAACATAATAACAGGAACAGCTATTTCAAGAAGCACATCTGCCCTTTTCTCCTCCTTTTCTTAAAATATAAAATCACTTTCAATTTAGGAGCATCATACAAAAGTCCTTCTCAATCCATGAAAATAATTCAGGCACATACATACAGCCGAAAAGAACAATCCCTTTAAAAGAAGAGAATCAGGTAGGAAGAATGACCGTTGCCTTCAGCTCACCTCTCTCCAAAGGTCCTTGCATTCCCACAAAAGGCCCCTTGTTCTCCATCTCACCTCCTAGCAAATCTGCATCTCCAGTCACTCCAGCGCAGCACTGGCTTCGTCCCCAGCATGAAAATCTTATCCAGCCGCTATAACTGGCCACATTCTGCCTTATCACAACATTAAAAAAGAAAACCCTCCCCGCACACAAACAAACAACAACAAACCCCACCACACCCTCTGCTTTCTTTAGTCCAGGTGGACGTTTTGAGGTTTGTTGAATTTTCCAGCATTTTCACCCTGTGAAAACACAATTGCAAGTGAACGAGAGCTACTGACCAGCTTGTGCTGAACCCTGTGATTCATGCAGATAATGTCCTTCCAGAAGCCTGCAGGCTTTAAAAGCACACGTGCAATGATTAAATAGAAGCGTGCTATGATGGGCTGGCTTTGTAAGGAGGGAATTTACAGCCTTTCTAGATATGATTTTCTGTCAAGCCTTTATCAATGCTTTCTTTGCATCTTTCATTCTGGATTTATCTCAGTGGCTGAAAAAGGCTGGGGAAAATTAAAACTTGGGACACTGTTAGAGAACCTCTTAGAAGCCCAGAGGCTGGAAAGCAAGGTATGAAGGCAGTGTGTGGAGGCACCTGCTGGGTGAGAGGAGAGCTGGGCCTATTCGGGGTGGCAGAGACAGAAGTGTGTCTATTGCTGTGGACATTAACTCTCTTACCAGCAAGAAATGAGCCAGGGTCACAAACAAAGCACTACTGATTGCCTGGAAGCTTGGAGACCCCTCCAAGCCATCTTTTCCTTTAAGTCTTCGCAATATTTGCCCATGTCACTGTAAACAGCCCATGGCAGCTGTCATGCTGCACCTTCAGCTGCCAAGTGTCATCATGGCAGAGGACCCGGCGTCAGTGGAAGTTGTGCACTGCTTCAGGTGCTCCTTGGCCTAGAGATCCTCCATGGCCTCCAGGAGGATCTGGCCAGGGCCCTACCAGGTACACTCAGCACTCCTGCTGTGTCGCTCTCCCTGCTCCCAGCTGGCCAGCCTCCAGCTCTCTGATCCTGCACCTGAATTTTCACTTCTGTAGTCAAAACCCAAACGTGTTGTGGGTTTATACTCAGCCCTGTGTAATTAGAGCGTCCCTGAGCACAGCGAGAACATACCCTCCCCACTGTTCTCTCACACCACCTGGGTTGCAGCCAAGGTGGACATTATCAAGCATTGCTTTCTGAACCCTGCAAGGTGCTCAGCTCCCCCTGGGCTACCCTTCGCAGGTGTCCAGGCCCTGAAGATTGCAAAACACAGCTCCAATTGCCTGGGGCATCTGCTCAGACCAGAAGGATTTCTGAGCCCCTCAGAGATCCCGGTGACTAACACTGCAGAATCACAGTAAAAACATGACATCAAAATGTGTACTGCACATACATTTGAAATATTGTCCAGCACTTTTTTTCATGTTAAACTTACTGGGACAAAATTCATCCTTTTAATGGAGCTATGATGATTTACACCAACTGATGTTCTGTCCCTTTATGTTGTTCTATTCTTATTTTCAGAACAGCAGGGAAAATTTCACTGTTATAACAAAAAAAAAGTCACAGATGCTGTTATTAATTTCCTGTAAGTTTTGGAAGCTAGCAGTTGTATTTGCTCTCTCACTTTCTCCCCCAAGAACAATCAGAATAATAGAAAAATATACAATGTTGTTATGATTACATCTTTTTTCTTGCCTTGGTCTAATTTTTCTTACACTTCTGTTTATACCTTTCTGGAAGTAGGAATTCTTCTTTGAGCAAGAATCCTTACAAAAAGAAATTATAGTCATCTTACACCTAATGCATCACTGAAGAAGAAAGAGGATTTATTATCCTTCAAGTATGTTTTCACAAAGAATTTATCCCAGCAGGTGGACTCAATCTATGTGGTGTAGGTAAGCGTAAATTTGATCCACAGATTTTAGAGCTACTGTAAAATAGCCATTTATGTTGGTACTTTTACTAATAAGTGTTTCGATTTACACTGAAAGAGATTAAATTGAAGTTCCTCTACTTCTTGATGAAGTATACTTTGGCAAATGAGGGTAAAAACTATTCTGTAGCTGGAAAGAAGGCTTATTTCCTTACATAAAAGTGTACTATATTAAAATTTGTCCTTTTTCCATCTCTTCTTTCATCCCTTCATCTTTCCTTTCCTTCCTCTTAAATTCACCCCTACCTTAGTTTGCACGTGCACTCCATTAGCTTCACATTTTTAGATTATTATCTATGAGCAGAAATAGCTTAAATCTTTGCAATACTGGTCAAGGATAACATTCAAACTCTTGACAAGAGACTCTCTTTCTCAGCTCTAATCTACTTCAATTCTAATTGCTGAATTATTAAAGGCAGAGACACTCTTGTGCTCTGTCAGTACCTGTCTTGCTGCTGAAACACCAGCACTAATAGTGGAGCTGCTGCCAGCTGTGAACTTATGGTGTGCCTGTCTTGGAATCACCTGGGAGGTGATCGGCCTTTTCCCCTTTATCCTCCCAAGTAAAGACAAGCACAAGGGGATTCCCTTTGTGTGTTTGAATTATTTTTAAGAAAAAAATTATATGCCTTGCAAACACTGTGTGCACTATTAAGGGACAGCACTTGCAGAATGTCCAGACTATTCTTCAGCTACCGACAAATTCTTACAGGGAAAGTTAAGCTATTTACTTACCCTTATGTGTCTGACAATAAATGTGACCACCTGAGGATAGTTTGAAACTTTCTCATATCCAAGCAATCCTGGGAGGGGGACCCAGAACAACAGCAACTGGGATGGAGTCAAACCTGTGCTTGTACCCAGAAGAGTAGTTCCAAGTGCTGTTCTTACTCGTGCACTGGAGTAAAGCACAAATGTAAAGGAAGCCAAGAGTCTGAGATGGCATGATGCTAGCACGTGCCACACTTGGCTATGTGGATAATGACCATTACAAGAATGCTTCTAGGCTGCATTGTCTTTGCAGTTTGCAACTGGTATAAACCAATGGAGACCAGAGAGTGTAATTTGTTTGCCTGATGCCCAATTTTCAGCCCCTTCTGGATCCATTCATGGTAGCTACAACAGCAGTGGAAGTTGTTATATCACATTAACCATGAGCATGGAAATGAGCCTACACCATGGTGCCGTGGCAGAAGCCACAAGAACATTCACAGCACCTTGCTGACTTTCTCAAGTGCAAACCTAAGTTACCTCGGTCTTAGTAAAGCCAATGTTGTGAATGCAAAGGCTGCTCTGAGCTGCCTATTTATATATTTATTTGCTTTTGAATTAAAAAAAATAAAATAAAATATTTCTGCTGGCCTTAGCACCAGAAAATATTTATGTTTTACAGAACCTATAATTTGAGTCTAATTTGACCTGACAGAGTCAACTGGCCCTGCAGTTACTTGGCACCTGCTGAATGCCACCCCATTAAGCCAAATCTACACTAATAAGCAGCAGTCATTACCATTCACTGTCATTTGATTAAATCAGTTACCTGAGACACCTCCCAGTAAACATAAATCCTGGTAAGATACCTTCCAGTTAAGAGCCAAATTCTTCTTTCTCATCCATTTTCAGTGCTCATGTCTGTAAGGCCCAGCCACACGCCAGGCAGGTTGCACATGTGCCTGTCGCACTTGTGTGTGCTGCCTTTCTTGTTCTGGGCCCTCAGGAGAAGGGAACATACAGCTGTTTGCTGCTGACACATGCAAACAGCAAATTGCAATGGCTTTTGGCAACCTCATCTGGGCTGCCCTGCATACAGGGGAGCAGACCTCAGGCTTTATTTTCTCTATCCCCTCCATGTGCAGGGCAGAGATGTGACCAGTTGCAAACCTATCTGAAACATTTGTTTTCCATTTCCTGCATTTTTAATTTGTGCTTCCTTTGAAAAGAAGTACTTTGAGAAATTTTATGTTTCCAAAATTATAAATATAGGTGCTTAAACTACAGTAATATTTCATTTCATTTTTAGATTGTTTTTGTATCACTTTTAGACATGTTAGTAGCAGAAATGCATAATATGAATTACACAATTCAAAACTGCGTTATGCTGTATTCTGTCACGACATGATACAATTGTTAAAATAGTAACATAATTTATTTTACAGTTTATTGTTTTTAGCTTACTGTAAAAATAATTAAGTCTAGCCACTACATAGAACAGTTTGAAATATTGTCTTTTCCAGATGAATATGTGCCTTTGTTGTGTAGTAATGAAATTGTCTGAAAATCTTCTTATATGTTTTGTCTCCTGTTTGCATTGAAATTAAACAGTTTGGCACTTTCATCAAGAAAATAAGTTAATGTCAAACTTGTGTTTCAACAGAAAGTGGAAGCATTTTGATATAGAAAACAAATACTTAAATATTATATAGCAGCTGCTTTAAATGATTAAAAAAAATAAAAAAGAACAAACCATAATATAAAATAAAGTAATAGAATGTTTCAGCTATTGTTAAGTTAATGTTGTATCAGAAGTAGCAAGGAACAACCAAGACCTAAGAAAATGACATTAAATTTTGAATTTTTCCCCAGTACAAAGTCCTACGAGAGGAAAAAATAATTGAAAATATTAGTTTAGATGCAGAACTTTGTCAAAAGTGACAGCAAAAAATGGAAAAAAATATAGCTTTTTCAAAACGCTTTGTTCCACTGAAAGCTTTCCAAATATTTCTGAGAGGTCTACCCTACATCCTGTTTGCATATCTGGGTCCCCAGTCTGTATAGTTCACTCCGAGGTGGGGAGAAGCATTACTCTTACTCTTACTCTTTACTACGATTCTTACTTTTCAGTTCAGACACCCAGTGGTACAGGTCCACAGCCCTTATTTTTCTAGGCGACAGTGTTGGGGTTGGTGCCAGCTTTCACCCAGCTACTCAATGAACAGATTCAGGTTGAAAGCACTCATTTTTCAATCAATGTGCAGCTGAGATGCGTCACCAGGATGATAGCAATAACCTGGAATCAAACTCCCATAAACTGGTTTTGCCAGAGCAGGAGGGGGTTGCTGAGCCACAGTCGCACTGTGCCGAGCGCGTGGGCTCTGGTCCTAGGAGGACTTGTGCTATGCTCCAGTCAGCTCTATACAAGCTGGGAGAATAAAGAACTCCAAAACACCTCAAATTATTTATCTTTGTGAATATTTAGATTTGTAGAGATACACACATGCACCTGAGAGAGATTTTGTCTCTTGTTCAGGGCTTCTTAGACACACTTAGGAAGTTTGAGTATTTTTTTTCCATTTATCCTGGGATTTCCATGGGCTAGCCAGAGCTACACCAGTCAGACATATACTAAAAACGCACAACACCTCTCAGGAGCACTGAATTTGATGATGTGTCATGGGACTTTTTTTCTTCCAGAGAAGCTTCTGATGTGAATATGGAGGCCTTAGAACATGCATGCATTTGGAGGCATTCAACGTGTTTTTCCCAGGTAACCACAGCTCGAAATGATGGACTAAGCCTCTTCCCCAGTGACCCAATTAGCACACAGGACCATGGTAATCCTACAACTCAATACAGGCATCACTTGCATACACAAGTTTTGATCCGTTCAAAATTAGCAATAATATCTGGCTGCCAGACAGCACATTTCATCAGATCTCTGAATGCTTTACAAAGGAGATCAGTATCCATCTCACAGCTGCGTAGATGGAGAAAAAGAGGCACCACAGGCCAAAAGGACTTGCCCCAGTTCACCCCCGAGGCCAACAACAGAGGTGGGAACAACAAATGAAGTCTCTCTGGTGTTAAATTTCCTACCTTCTCAAATAAACCCAGTGACCTCATTGTCATTTGTAATGAATAACCCATTTATCGTAAACAATGCATGGAGCATCACAACGACACAAATCTGTTATTTTCATCTGTAGTGGATTCCTCTTAGGCTGTCATGAAGTGTCCCTTGAAAATGTCCTTTTTTACCCAAATGTGTACCAGGGTTAAAATTCTTTGTATGCAGATGTTTATTTTTAGAGATCATCTCCATTGGTTGTTAGTGAATGCTTAACTTTCACAGAGGGTCAGAAAAGGTCATCACTATAGAAAAGCTTTGTATAAACTAACAACTCTGCCTGGGTCTCTTATTTAAAGGGAATAATACATTGCATGAAAAAAAAAATGTATTCTGAAAGTGTTCTATTGCGAAAAGAGATGACAAATCTATTTTTACTCAAGCCTGCAGCATGCCATAAAAATTTTATTTTTTGAATATTCTGAATGACATATACCCATAGACACATCAGATAATTTACACAGTGTGCACTGGGGGTGATAATGATCTTACATCCTCAGGAAAAAAAAAAAAAAAAAAAAAAAAAAGCTTTGTTAAAGTTAAGCTCATACATATATCACAATTAAAACAAAACAAAAACCTACTCTGGTTCTAAAAAGAAAACATAGGCATGCATGGAAATTCTGTGCTAATGTTGATGCAAATTTTTAAAAGACGAAGGTCAGAAAGTTCATCCTTCAGGTTTTGCAATCAACCACAATCCCTTCCCACCCAGCATCTCTCCACACCAGCCATTTAGATCACAGCACACAAAGACCATAACTTGGCTTTGCACATCTAGGGTGCACTCCAATCGACAGAGCTTGTAGCGTATAGGTGAAATTTCCTGGGCTGCTTGAATCCTCTGAGGACAGGAGATGAATCAACCTCAAACGCAAGACGTAGAAATCAGTAGGTATACTGATAGGCCTGGCCTCCTCCACCTGGATGCCTGATTTGCAGACATTTCGTACCAGTGCCTGCAGTGACCACACTGTTGCCCAGCACAGCTTCTCGTACTTCAGACTTAGCTACTGTCTTCATTCAGAGTGAACAAAGATAACTTATATCACAATCACACATGAACTTTATTTCTAGTAATTGCTTGTTTGTTTTTTTGCTATCGATATTCCTAGAATCCAGCCAAGAGGATGTCTTGAACAGTCGGGGTCACAGAGAGCCTTTTCACTAGCATACCCCCTCCGATGCTGTTTGAAGAAGGACTTTCCAACTATCATCTTTAACAAAGAAGTGGAAATGCTGTTTGTGAATCAAGTTCATTTGGGACCCACAGGCCCTGGGTCTGTTCTTCCATAAAGGGACCCTCCAGGATCCTGGCCTGGCCTGGTGACTCCTACTGTCTTCACTTCTATACCTATATATCGGGCTTTCTAGATCATTGTGGACCATGAGTCCAAAGGCTTAAGTTTCCAAATTACCTCCTCAGCTATCTGTGTGCTCTGGGGGGGCAGGCTGTGTGCAGAGCTTTTATATTTGCACGTTTAATAGTGTTTTGTTTGTTCGGTGCATTGCTTTTGAAGATGTCAGAGGGGCTTGAATGATTAGCAAGTTCAGCTTATGAGGCTTTTGGCCAAGCAACCCTGTCAGCTTGGCAGGAGGGGAAGCGAAGGCACTGAAAGTCAGACCAAGGCAAAAATTTGGTATAGTCTGTCACTTAGAGCTACTTGGATAGAAGGAACTTCTGGAATTATGTCTAGTCCTGCCCTCATCCCTCAAATTCTGCCACTCAGAAGCATGCTGCAGCTGTCTGCTTTTGAGAGTAACCAGACAATTTTGGACGTGGATGGGCCAAGTCATTTTCTCTGTTTCTTGCAGCCTTCCAATACCTAAAGGGAGCCAACAAGAAAAACGCCGAGAGACTCTTTACCAGGGTGTGTAGTGATAAGACAAGGGGTAACAGTTTTAAACAAGAAGAGGGGAGATTTAGATTAGATATTAGGAAGAAATTCTTCACTCAGAGACTGGTGAGGCACAGGAAGAGGCTGCCCACAGAAGCTGTGGATGCCCCATCCCTGGAGGTGTTCAAGGCCAGGCTGGATGGGGCTTTGGGCAACCTGGTCTGGTGGGAGGTGTCCCTGCCCAGGGCAGAGGGGTTGGAACTGGGTGGTCTTTAAGGTCCCTTCCAACTCCAACCGTTCGATGGTTCTGTGATTTTATCATTCTTTTTCTAAACTAGAGTGCATGAAATGTATAGGACTTAGAAGAAAGCACATTGTTCAGAGTTCCCTTTTGGGGGGTGGAGGGTGGGAAAGAAGAAAAGAAAAACAAACAAACAAACCTTGTAAGCGCTGAGGTTTTAAAAACACTTAGATTTAATTGACAAAAAAAAAAGTTATTTTTAAACGTTGCCTTTTGTGAAATCTCTAGTTTTCCTTCAAGCTGTGTCAAGTGGCATAATAAAGTTGCTGCAGACATGAGAGGTTGTAGCAATTTCCCCCAGCTTTTCTTTTCCTTTGTATAGCAGCCCTGGGCGCTGTTAGTTGTGCTCATTTTGTAGCAAAGCTTCTTGCAGTGGGAGGGAAATGGTGGGAGAGCCCTTGTGGAACGAGAAAATTAAAATAACAATGGAGTCGTGTTGTGAGGTGCAACCTTCTGCCACTGACTCAGCATGTTCGCCTCTGTGTGGGCGACGGTCCATATGACTTGTACTGACCTAGCTGACTCAATCAAAGAATTTGAAATAAAACATTACTTCCAACTTGGGGACTTCAAAGTGTATTAAAAGTCTCTACCAAGTTCTTGTACACACACAGGTGGAAAAGGAAGAAAATATAGCAGGAGGATGTGAAAGAAGGGTTGGAGTGAGAATTGTGGAGTAACTAAGAATGCAGTTTAGTACTTCTGATCTAATAAACAGACACATTTGTCCATGGTTAAAACTCATAATTTTAGCATGGTTCTAACGTACGAAAATTTTCACCAAGGAAGTTCTTCAGTTGCCTGAGTCTAACGCAGCTGAAGCAGAAAATAGGAGGCAATGCATTTCTTCTCCACAACTAGCAGCGGAAGGAAGTCAGGCAGGGCATCAGGGATGTTGGGACAGTCAAGAGAGGACATGGCATTAACAAAAGGCAGTGAGAAGAGCACATGGTAAAAGAAAAATCCCAGGAGAGTTTGAAAGCATGTTGATGGAAAGCACCAAGAGACTAGGGCTTTGGGGATAGTCTCTTGTCCTGCCCCACTTAGCATCCTGGTTTTGTCCCTTCCAGATCTTGTCTCACTCTTCTCTGCCTCCATCAGAGCCTTAAGTTGGTCAGACCTCAGCAGGAGGCACAGAGGGAGGCAAGGAAGAAAAAAACAGACATCCTGCCATCTCCTGCAGTCTAGAGAAACCCACAGTCCAATGCACTACAAGAAACCTGAGCTGGTTGGCAAAAAAAGAGGGAAAAGAAACTGCCCCAAGTGGGAATTTTGGCCAAGGTAAGGGTGGGTTGGCATGGCCATGCCCGTTAGTGCTGGCAGGGCGGTGCTCCCCCACTGTCCTACATGTGCATGTTTTGGGTAGGGAAGAAAGAAGGAGGGGGCACAGCAATATCTCTTATTTCAACTCTCTTCCTAACACTTTGTAGCTTACCTTGAGAAAAGTGTCTATAGAAGCATACACAGTATATACCTGCTTGACTTCTTGTTCAGAGAGGATGTGTAAAGGAGGATATAGGACGTGGGACAGGAAGGAAAGGAAAAGGGAAGGAAAAGGAAAAAAAAAATCATCAGTATGACTTAATCAGCATAAGTTTAAAGGAAACAAATTTGGATTAAATAGAAAAGTGAATCGGGGAGGAGAAAAATGAGCCTGGCATCAAATTCAGACTTTTTAGCTGCACTTAGACTCAGTTTTGAGCTCTGTCTTGGGCACCTGAAAGCATGGAGGGATGGGTTTGTGCTGAATTATATTTGGAAGGTTTTTGTTGCAGCTAACAGGATTTGATGTTACTTTTTCTTTTTCTTTTTTTCTTTTTTTTAATGGAAAAGAGAAACATTGTGGAAATTACTAGGCTTCTAAGGAAGTGCAGCTAGTGTAATACAAAAAGTTATCAGCAGATTGCATGCTTTGATTTGGTCTGAATAAGTTAGGTGCATGAAAAAAAAATCATTGCGATGTACAGATTTCTCCACAGTTTGCCTATTTTTTAAGGTTGACTCATTCACAGAAGATTAGATTGGTTTGGAATAATCTCCCTGGAAAGAACATGTTCCGTCTTTAAATGGTCTCCCTTTGAAGCAGACACACAAGCTGGAACTGAACTAACTGCTCATTCTGAGTATGCCTTGATTAAATGTATCCTTTAGTTCTGTTGATGAATGACTCAAAACAGGCCATTTCTCTTCATACTACTTATTGTTAAGCTTCCCTTTTCTGCAAGTGTATTTCAGTCTTGATTTTTGCTTCACTAGGATAGCTGCTGTGAGGGAGCATTTGATATCTCCAGCTCTAAATTAGGCTTTCAGAGGCTCGGGCTATTGTTTTTGTTCTGTGAATGGATAGCAACTCATTTAAAGCTGACTCAGTATTTTGTAATATTCATACCTTTTCATCTTCTGGTTTTATGTATAAAATTGATTATTAGTACATACATGCACTTCAGATTTCTATAGATCCCGGTATCCTTCTAGCCATTTCTCGGCATCCATCGTCACCTACTTTGTTCCCCTCTCGGTTGGATTGCCAAGCAATTGCATGTATTTTACCATTTTTCTACTATTGCAATGGCTGATTTCCTGGACAAACACCCCTGAGAGTGTCACCAGGGGGCTTCCAGGACTAAATGAATTGCTTTAGCATATGCCTGAGAGTTCAGACCTTGCCAATTACCATCCCTTACAGATCTCAGGGGAGGGGGGTTTCAAATCACCAGCAAGTTCCATTCACTCTCATCCCACTTTTAATGTCATCTTTCTTGGAGACATCTTCATTGGCTATGAAAATAAACATGTTCTATTTCTATAAACAGGAACCTTCTACCAGGTCTCCTCTTGTGTATATGGCATGACAGAAATGTAATGAAACATTTGGGTTTGATTTTGAATTTGACAGAATAGTTGGAGGGTGGTTTTTTTTTTTTTTATTGTTTGGTTTGGTTTTGTTGTGTGGTGTTTTTTTTTTTAATATGGTATCACAGAAATTAAAATCCATCCTTTTTACTGGTGCTTACAAACATAAAACCAGAACTACTCTAAATGACTTAGGTAAATTAGGAGTTTAGAGAAAATCAGTTGTATGGAGACAGCCTTGGAATAGACAAAGATCCTTGCTTGGGACCCAAAACCTTTGACAAAGTTAGTCTGGATGTGGACACAGTACATTTGCAGTCTAAATTCCTGGACATGACAGCATAACTGTGGCAAATTCAAATCCTATATTCAAGGGATTTCTCAGAAGGCAAGGCAGACTGGCCTGGTCTGGGGAAGAATTGCCCCTACACCATGGTGTCTTTTAATCTAAATATTCAAGTAGATGCATAATGATGCCAGTCTAAAAGCTTCATATCCCAACTGTCTCTCAAAGAAAAGAAACTTGTGAGATATTTTTCTAAGACAAGACTCACCCTTTGTGCTAGAAGGTGAGAGCTGACCTCAGGAAGCTGGAAACTTCACCCACAGATAACATGCATATTGTATTTGCCCACGAACAGGTTTTCCCTATTTAAAAAAAAAAAAAAAATCTTTTATATCTCAGTATTTTCTGTATTTATAAAGTTCTTTTGTTAATGACAAAGCTTCAGCAGGGGTTCACATACTCTCAGAGTAAACACTCAGTGCAAGTCAGGACCAGAGGTGTACGCTTCTATGAAGCTGCCCTCTTCAGTTTTCACTTTATCAAATAAATTAAAGGTGCTTCATCTATACTTATAAGTACATCATTACTTCTAAGTGCCATATTATTATTATCGAAGTGTTCTTACACCATCACAGAAAGACCTTGACATGCTGTAAATAACTTTGCCTCTCGCTTTGATACTACATAGACTACTGCAATTGTGTTTATTGTCTGCAGGCATTATGGATGCCTAATATGAAAGAACTGGAGAGCTCACACTCAAAATGAATGGATATACATTCTCTTTCTATTCAAGCTAAGTCTCTACCTCAGGGAATGTTTGATACATCATCTTGGGCTTTGGGACTGAAAAGGCTGAAAGGGAAAGAAAAAAAAAAACCATACACTGACTCTTTCAGAGCT
Organism: Cygnus olor; assembly: GCF_009769625.2. Classification (NCBI taxonomy): domain Eukaryota; kingdom Metazoa; phylum Chordata; class Aves; order Anseriformes; family Anatidae; genus Cygnus; species Cygnus olor. The sequence continues at coordinate 14,757,928 of NC_049173.1, forward strand.
TATTTTTCTTCACCACCCTTCAGTAAATGAAGGAAAGGTAGAGCATTATGGAAGCAGCAGAGGCTGAGCTTCAACAGTTTCTTAGGTACAGGGTTGATGCTTAATTATCAGCTCACATGAAACTTTCTGCTCGCTAATCTTGTACTAAACACTCATAAGATTCCTGGTAGCTGCTATCTTGAGCTGGCCAAGTCAGCCTGCAGAAAGAACTTGAAATATCACAGTAATTTAGTATTTCAATGTCCAGTACCAGAAGAAACAAGGTACAACCAAAAATAATAAATATAAGGAAAAAATCCACCAAAATTGATGGTCCAACAGTGGGTCAAACTGACAAGATACATTAAAGACCAAATTTTAATCTGTGAATTGGGTGTCTATAAATCTGGCAAGCCAAAATCTGTGACAGCAGAAGAGAGAGTGTTCATAGTCATGAGGATCTGGCTAGGAATCAAAATAAAGAACAAACAAATCCATAACCTCATCACCTTCAGAAAGGCTGACGATCTTCCTTGGCCACAGAGCTTCTTCCTAGCATTGAAACCTTCATCTGTTCACAGACCTGCAGCCAGAGACTTGATGAAGCCTGCAAGAGCCTGTATTGCATTGCACATTGTTCGCAAATCCCTCAGAAATGGGGGAGAACAATGACAGTATAAAATCCCTAGAAAGAGAGTTTGTGTTCTTTCCAGCAAGAAGAAAATCCAGCACATGTAATGAGTTCAATTGGGCATGAAGTTTAATTTTTTTACAAGATATTCTATAATAATCTGTATATTAGAGAGGAACTATTGTCCAGCTATAGAAAACTCAGACATATCTACAAGGTGACACAAAATTCTTGCACCTGTTTCTTTCACCAACATCTGTATCAAGCTCTTCCTAATAATGGATGATTTTCTGTAACTGTCCCCATGGTTGTAGCTTCCATATAACCAGTCATTAACAGCGAAAAAGACTAAACGTATCAACAATAATAGACATAAGAAAAACAGCCATTCTAGCTTTATATATAAAGCCACATCTTCGGCACATCAAGAAAAGGCTACATGTACAACTGGCAACAATAAAAAGACAAACGTACGGATAGAGAATATGAAAGAAATTGCTTAGAGTGACTTCTAGCTACCAGCTCCAGAATAACTTTCCAATAAAAAGAATCATGGGCAAAACCTCCAGGCAATTAGTTTTCTAATGAAGCTTGCCACACAGAAGAAGGGGAATATACAACTTCGCTGCTTGTGACTGGGGGCCTGCTGATGACCTGCAGGGAACCCTCCAGTGCTGTATCCTAATTTGCAACTAGTTTTGTTTCTGCTTGGATAGCCAAACCCAGGGCTCAAAAAGCGGTCTGGTTCAGATCTTCTTCCCTTTATCAAACAGTGACTGCAGAATCTTTGCTGTTGCTGAGAGATGAGACAGAAAAAAAATCCCCTGAAGAAGAATAAAAAGGCCATTGTGCTTTCACTTCTGTTTTACTTACTGTTTCTATGGGTTAAATCCACTCCAAGAATCCCCCCTATTGACATTTACTGATTTATTAGATCATTTATTATAGTGAAATTTAACTAACATAAAGAATGTAATCCCTGTGCATCCAGCTTCAAATGCTGTGCCCATCACAAGGGTGTCTGAGCACTTTGCTAATGGAGTTACAAGCTAGAAATCACCAGCAAAAGCGCTGACTTCCAACCATCACTCCAAAAGGGACCAACAGTTTATCAGGAGGACTGCCTGAGTGAAATAGGAGTGAGGTCATTAGAATTTGGTAGCTCTCCTTGTGATTAATGAGGATTAACACAGGGAACAAAACTGCACTTTTGTGTAATTGGAGGATACATAATATACATAGAGCAGCTGGAGGATATTTCATCAGACAGAAAAAAGAATTGTCTTCCTCAAAAGTACACTGATGACACTAAATAAACACCTAATACACGAACTTCTTCAGAGGCAAAACTTTAATCATATACATTAATGAAGTACAAATCCGTGTTTTAAAAACTTGCTATGCGGTGCCTGCTAGGGTGTTTTTTTATTATTTTTTTTTTCCAGAGGATTGGATGGGGTACGGTGCAACCTTCTGCCTGGCCTGCCTAGGTCTTTGGCAAATAATTTGAAAATCCAATGGCAATGCACATTATATGATCCCCGCCACCTAGACAATGACACTAGTTGCCATAGTAACCTCAGGTTGCATCATTAAGAAATTCCAACTTTGACAGTCGATAAGCATAGCTTCAAACACCGGGAGAAGAGAGGCAAGGGGAAAGCCGGAGAGAAGCGCAGAAAGCAATGAGAGGACCGAGTGCTTTCTGTTGTGCCAAGCCTGGCACAGGGACTAACGGAGGGAACTGATGGCGTGGATGTATCACACGGCTTCTCCGCTTTCCTCCTGGATCATTGAACCAGAGGGGGAAAAACTGTTCTCCCGCTTTCTTCTCTCTCTCTTTTTCTAGTTGGAAATAAATGCAACATGCCCACCTAAGGCTGATTACCAGCGACATCCTTTTGCTTTTCTGGATAAGCTAGAACTGCACATGGCTGGCTGGGGAACCCCTTCTGGCTTCTCTGGAAATGGTGGTGTTTCTAGGGATGTGGTTATTCTGGGTCAGGGCTCCCCTTTTTTTTTGCACAGCAGCACTGATGTTGCTGGGCTGACTCTAATTACTGATGCGTTGTGCTCACAGTTGACCAGGGCACTTATACCACGGCCTTTGCTACTGCATAAGGTAGCCTTGTAAGTGCCAAGAATATCACATGACTCCAATTTATCCTATGTCAATACCTTGTGTCTGTGAAATCCCTCTGGAGCCACTAAATTAAATAAAATACTCACATGGACTTTCAAAAGTACTTTCCATCTAATTTAAAAGTGAGCAAACACAAGTTTTGTCCCAAGTATGAGTGATTTCTGTTCTGCAAGATGTATTCTTATTTGGTCCCTCCTTCTGAAATCCTGCCTTTCCCAGTGGATTCATGGTGAAAATGCTGGAATGGTGAGATCAGAGCCAGAGGGAGCTGAATGAGGAGGTTGTGTTGCAGTATTCAGACCCCTATGCCACCCAGTCCCTCCTGCCTTTTTTTTTTTTTTTTTTTTTTTTTTGCGTCAAAACTCATCAATTGATGCTAAGACTGGCTTTGAAATAAGATGTTGAACTTGAGTATTTGCCCAGGCAACTGCCCCAAAGACAAAGGCAGCAGGAAAGTTACATGTTTTCATTCTTTAGTAACTTTACAAGCACAGATGCAATTATATGGGAATGCTACAAACACGTGAAGGGAAATTCAAGTTCCAAACACAGTCTCTGGATGAAGTGTGAGCAGGTCCCAGAGTTCCCCAGGGGGTGTCATGCAGAACCTACTTTCTTTCCTCTTTTTTTTTTTTTTTTTGTCATGTTTGTGATTTCTCCACCTTTCTTTCTATCCACGTTCCAAATATCTGGCTGTAGTGCATCCAGGTGAGTTGGAACAACTCACCTAAAGTACCTCTAAAACTTTCCATAGGATAAGGGGGGGACAGCAACATTAACAACAAAAATCCAGGGCTCCACAACTGCACTGGTTATAAAGAAATGCCTAGCCCTCAACATATGTCAACAGCTATATCAATGTATAGTCAACAGCTGGTTTAGGTGCAGATGTCAGACTCCCGTGTCCAGTTCCCAGCTCACAATGGAGGCAGGACACCCTGAGTGCATCAGTGTCTATGTGTCTTCAGGAAGGTTTCTTCACTTTTCCAGCCTTGCTCAGAGCTGGCTCTAGCTGGTGGATTTAGAACTAGCATTAAACATGCTTTTGGTTTGCCGTTTGGCTTCAGTTGAACAGTGCTCACATCCTTTTACCAACTCCCATAAAAACTGGGCACTTTTGCTAAAGGTTTATGGCAAAAGATGCTCTCCTGAGATGTCCGCATAAATGTTTCCTGTAACCAGCACTAGTCATTTCTGGTCCAATACAGCTGAAGTCACACTTTATTTTGATGCTTTAGGAATATAAAATACAAATTTTCACCCATGATTTATCACTAATTTGGGATATAAGAATCTAAATGGGACATTAGACAAGCATATTAGTGCAAAGCCTAGCTGCTATGAAATGGCTATTAGAGATTACCTTTAAAAATAAATTTTACAGCAGATATGCTCATCTTGTTGTTGAATAATCAATGACTGCACCTCTGTGTTAAATTTATTAGCATATCTACAAGATGCAAGTGCATTTTCATTATAGAAAAATGTACTGGATGGCTATTTTCAAATTAAGAATAATCACATGGTGAGATATATTAAGCGAAATGGAATTGATAGTAGCACTGATGTGTCACATACACTGCTATTGGGTTTTGCATTAGAGATTATATTTCTTCGTTGGTGGTGGTTTAAACACTAAATTGGCTCACAGGTATATGCATTTCTATGAGTCCTAATACAAGAAAAAGTTTCTCCCAGTCACAAGTAATTCTCGACTTTGGGGTGATTGTAAATAAACTATAGATAATTGAATCAGAAAATCATGAATTTCATTCTATTCCTACCAAACAAACATTTACAGTGACTCAAGTCAACATTTTCTACCTTAGGCACAAATGTGCAAGTTTACTATAATAATTGAGGACTTAGATGAAATTGTTCAGATTGAAGGCTGAAGAATAAAACAGTCCTATCAATAAACAAACTACTCTGTTGTTAATCCTGGCTAAAGTTTACAATGGGAATGTAATATACGAAATGAAGGTGTGTTTCTCCTCAGGTTCTGCTTCAAAACACTACCAGTCTGTGGCAACAAAGGCCGTGAAGGATGGATGGCCACATCAATTTGTCTCATGTCCCAGTCCAGCAATCCCCTCCATGCCTGTCCATGAGATCTCCAAGGCTCTCAGGCCTAGGAAATGGACAGTGTGCCACATGCCAGCATACGGGTCACAACATCCATATCCAAGGACCAGTGTGAGAGCGGTCCTTCAGCAAGATATGTTGAGTCCACTGCACAGGCAGGCATTCTTTATGCCACTTGGTGTGCAGACATGGGTCGTCCACATCCGTGCCTTCAACAGCCTGGCTTCAACAGTGCCTAAATAGTCATTAAGGCCAGGCAAGACCATGGCCTTTCTGGTCTCTGAGCAACTAGACCAAGGACATATCGTAAAAGGACTCCTACCTGCATTTCATATTTCATTTCATGTTATATTTTAAGAGGCAAGAGGTCTCCAGATGGGCTTAGTAGGCAAGCTCTTTCTGATATGTCAGACCAGTGCCTAATATGAAGAGATGCAAATAAGAGTGGATGCTTTCCACTGTTACATCAATGCTTTCTCTTCTCTTTCAGCTTTCTTACGAGGCAGTGAATCTTTGGAAAAGTGTGGGCTACACCTCAGGGTTAACTCGGGTAGCAGCAGGAAGCAAACACCACTGGCAATGGTATGTGCAGTTTGTCTGACACCATGGATGTCAGTGACACAGAGGGAGAAGGGTATTCACGTACACATGAGACGCTGAAGACGACAGAAGCATCATGCACACACATCTGCCATGGCTGATACGAATGCCAACATGCAGAGCAACCTGTGAGAGCAAGGAGTGTGCATGATGACCCTTGCCTTTAGGCTGAGAACCACAAAGCTCTTGCAGGGGACCATGGGAAGTGGTGTCCCATCAGTGCTGTGGCACAGAGGGTACAATCGTTGTTCTGAAATTCTGAGATGACTTTTGGGGCGATTAGGGACAATGGTGGCCACTCAGACCTTTTTGGTCAATGCTGAAGTGGCAGCATGGACAGTCTTGCCAGAAAAAAACATTGGGAATGATCTAACAGAGGAGCATCAAACACCCATGGAAGCTGAGTCCTCTGAATGGACTCAGGGTTAGGCCCTGACATGAGAACGGGAGAACTGGTTTAACAGTCTGTTGCAGGGGTGCAGAGAAAAAATACAGTGGTGGGAGGATAGATGCCACCTGAGGTGTATGACTGATCTTACTAGATGCATTCCTGAAACTATCTCACGCTGTCCTGAGCAGGAGAGCTCTTGTACTCGGCTCTGCCTTGAGAAGACGGTTCAGTTCTCGCACAATTTTTTTTTAGTCCGTTAATGAAAGTGCTTTCCTAGGGTGCAAAAAGTACAAGGCAACAGGACATAATAACATGTATTAGCAGTCTCTGATATTAATAGTACAGATTGTCACATGATATGACAGTGATTAAAGTGGGCATGGATGGAGGTCTCCCTTTCTTCTGGGAGGCACTGTTCCCCTTTGCAAACAGAAAATAAACACAGCCCTTCCAGAGCATAAATGCCAATAACTGTGAAATTTTGATTAAATAATAGATATGTGTTCAGAAGCACTTTTTATAGTATGTGATTAAGAAAGATAACTAGACATCCTTACAGCTATAATGATAATAATTACCACAACACATAAAGTGTAGAATATGACACTGGAAAGGCCACTATTAACCTTTCCAAGGGTTATTTTTTGGTGCGTTTTTGACACTATGGACAGCAGTGTTCAGAGAACTAAATAAAACTATAGCCGTGACAGCTCTTTCCAGCCATTCTCTGGTATGTTAAAGAGGAGGTGCAGAGGGGAGTGAAATATCTTCTATTCAAAACAGATGTTTGTTTAATATCAAACATCTGGGTAGTTTCAGAAAAACTGTTGTGCTAAGATTTCCGCAACTGTTGGTAATTCAGAAAACTGACAACAGTGCTTCCCTCTTTAAAATTAGGCTATAAATATCAGCTCTGTGCCCCAAACCAAAGGCGCTTTTTTTTTTTTTTTTTTTTTTTACTCCTATCAAGCAAATTTCATGTCTCTAAAGTGTGATACCACGTTGTCCAGCAGATCACATACATTATCAGATAACACTAATCTGTGAATTCCACATTATGACATCTCTGTGCCTTGCAGCCCTGGTGGTGAATTACAGACCATACATGATTTACTACAAAAACTCAACAGCTATTTTATCTCTTACCACCATTACTTAATGTAGAAGGGCTAGGTACAAAGGTAGGGAAAGGCAGAAAAGACTGGCTGTGGTGGCATCAGGTTCTTCAATAACAAAAGCAAGAATGGGTAAATTCAAGGAGTATAACCATGATACAAAGCAGAACATGTGAGTGCAAGGAATAGGCAATATTGGTACAAACTACTTTAAAGATTCCTGTGAGCGAGAAGGGGAAAGCCAGCTCGGGTGCTTTGTAATCCACCTGTAATAGAGGCTGACCTCTGTAAGTCAGTCAAGCTTGCAAACATGCCAGCAATGTTCAGTTCTGCTTTTTATATGATAAAAAACTCCCTATTAGTTAGAGTCTTCACAGCTGCAAAAATCATTTTGTGTGAGGCAAGAAGATGCCATTATTTTAAATAATGGCATTGCAAAGTGATAGATGGTGTGGAAGAAGGCTGTAAATTCTAGGTCAGTCCTCTCTGCAGTGTCCTGCAAATAACATAAGCAATCCTGTAGTCCAAGCTGCTCAGGACAGTGCTTTCAAAACACATTAATTAAATCAAATTGAAGCAAATTCAGCTAAGCCAAGATTTCTTCAACAATTTATTATTGAAAGCACAATTAGCTGGAGGCATTTGGAGGAGTTTTGTGAAATCAAAGGCTGCACTGTAACTGAGAGTAAGTTTTCAAGCCGTCAACTCATTAATAGCAGAAAATGGATGTGCTGCTGCAAGGCACCAAATCAGAAGTGAAAATATGGAACTTGTTACTGTGACTCCAAGAACAGATTCTAAATGATAGAATATTTTCTTGTGCTGGTATCACCAATGCTCTAACTTCATCCTTAGAATTGAAACTCAGACCCCCTCAATCCAAAATTGTTGTTCTTTGGGGCAGATTAAGCAGCTGAAGGGTAGAGCTATAGGGTTCAAATATTTTTAGGTAACAGTTATCCTGATTTTTCAGGATCATTTTTCTGACTCTCATATCTCACTTCCTTTCACTGTCCTTTCTCAAGTTACTCACTTTCCACAGTGTGCTGGATATATCAAAAATAACTATTACTAGAATAAGGGCATGTTAGCCAAACTCAGGCCATAAGAAAGAAAGCTGCTGCTCTTATCCATACCACCCTGGGAACCATGTACTCTGGCATCACGACCCCTCTGTGAAAGGAGTTGAGAGTTCAGCCCACAATAGCTGCTGAAAGGAGCAAATAGCAGAGGCAGCAAAATGTTCTTTAACCAGCAGAGCTGGGCCTGACACTCTCTGCAGGAGAGAGGAGCTGCATAGGCACAAAGGAAAAGCAATTCTGCATTACGTTTCTGCGGTTAGCGGGGACCGAAACCACCATTTCCTTGAGTGTAAGACTGCCCCAGATATCCATGATCCCATGCAACTTTTGTCCTAATGGGCAGAAAACTTAAACCCGACTGACCTATTAATATTTGATCACTGCACAGGAACATAGCAGGAGTCCACCCGTGCCCACTACAGGGTTCGTATTAATGCATGTCATGAGTTTCACACCCTTGATGTGAAAACCCATTTGAAGTGAATGCTGTCAAAGTTTGAATTAGATTCCAGCTGGATGTTCAAAACACTCTTAATGGTAAAGAATCATATTTCAACTCATACAAGAGTCCCTACTGATGCAAGCTGTTTGTAAACTCAAGGTAAAAACACATCCAGTGCTCTGTATGCAGAAAAAAAATGGATTCCCGTTACATTTAGGTTCACACATCTGAATTTGTTCTAAAAGAGGGCTTAGGATTCTGGTTTGACTAGAAGGGTACAGGCAGATCACACTTCATCCTGCCCTGTCCAAGCTGTCGAATATAAGCCAAAGTCCATGGGGTTACTGGCCACATACGACACAGTGTCCATGCTAGTAAGTTCACCGGAGCATTAGCTGAGAGGAACAGCACATTTTCCCTTGAGCATGCTGTCTTAGCAAGAGAGCCATGCCAGTTTGGAACTGCAGGTTGTTTGCATCCCGACAACAGGGAACACAAAGCAAAGCTTGTCCATGTAGGTACGGACCCTATTTCTTTCAAGGTTAGGACTTGTCAGCGTGCTGCTTCCCCTCCTGTATCACACTGAATGCGGGGGTGACAGAATTAAGGAATCTTGCTGTCCCACCCTCAGATGCATTTAAATGAATCAACCCAAAAAAGAAAATGCTCAGTGCCTTATTTTTAATTCCTACTCACTTTACCGTTCTTTGCTTTCAGAATAGAATTAGAAATGCTAATGTAACCCAAGGAAATCATATGACTGCCTCAGATGACTTTGAGTAGAACGTATGAGAAATCTCAGGGAGGCCCCCGACTACAGGTATTTCATGATTGTGTTGATGCCCTAAGCTCTGTTATTAAACCCCAGCATACCTTTGGCTTCGGGGGTTCTGGCTTCACAGGTTTTATTTTTAGTCTGATTTGTCAACAAAATGTGACTTACTGTGTTCTCCAAATTTGTGTGCAGGTACTCATTTCTCCTTGTAATATTGGAACTTTCTGGCCAGTTTCAAGCAAAATTGCCTAAGTAACAAAAATACTAACTTCTGATAAATTTGGTGGAAATCGTTGATCAGATGGAGGAGTGAAACTCAATTTAGTGCCCCACAATGGAAAAGTCTGCAAACTGATCTCACCGGCATCATCAGACCCAAGCAAATCCAAATTGGCTAGAGACATCACAAATGTTGTTGGTGGAGAAGCTCCAGTCAAAGCTCATGTCCTGTTAGCTTGGGACAACCCAAGCTGCACACATAAGGCAAGGACACATAAGGCAGCCTTCAGCTTTTGCTGCTCTCTGAACTGCTTGGTATTTGGCAACTGCAAGTTTCCAGGCTTCTTAAGTTTAGAGGGAAAATTTCAAAATTATAAAGTCACCAGAGATGACTGGCAAATAGCAAGGATTGACACCACAAGGTAGATTCACGCTGCCTGTAAAGCTACAGAACCATACATACAAACTTTCTGAATTTTCTAGGTTTCTTCTTTTGTCCAGATTTAAGTTAAAGATGTGTATATCTTAGGCGACAAAAGCAAACACCAGTCCTGTCATGAGAACAGACTATATCCTGCATTTTAAAATACTTAAGAAAGTGTGGGGAAAACAAAAATGAAAAAGAATTGCATAAGATCTCGCAACCAGCTTTTGCGATGCAAAGTTAAGGAAATTGACTTCGCTTAGGGAGTGGAAGGAAGATGGAAGAGCAGTTTCTAGACATAGGAAGAGATAGTAAAAGGAATGTTAATCCATGAAGCCACAACAAAAAATAACAAGTACAAGCAAATGACACCTTGCTTGGAACACAGCATAAACATACTCTGCATAAATCCCTTTGTCATGCTTCACTGGCAGCTCAAAAAACAACACAAACAAAAAACCACTCAAAGATGAAACTTTCCCAACCGTGGTTGTTGTTAATGCTTCTCTTGCCTAGTCCCTTGCTCACTCCCCCAGCAGTCGCAGTCCAGCCCCACACACATCCCAGCAGGATGTAACAGGGTACTCCTCCCACCACAGGACAGAGACTTTCTGCTGCCGTGTACAAATGGGTTCCCCTCACTGGTTTGGTTCTCCGTGGTTCTGTGGGAGTCTCTAACACACTCGAGTCTCAGGTTAGCTGATGTGATCTCACCAAAGCAGCCCCCTCTACCGCCCAGGGCCTTAGATACTTCCCTGTCATTTATACACAGAATGAGTACGAAGCAGGTAAGAAGAGAAAGATCTGAAAACACACAGATGACTACAGACTGAAACAGTTATTTGGATGAGTGGTTTAGTAAATCATTAAATTAATCCTATCACAATGCAGGGGAGAGGGCTATATTAACCTTTAAAGGTCCAACTGAAACAAGGGGTACTATAGAATGCAACAGGGTTGAGAAAAATGATGAATTACATAGCTTACCAAACAAACATACATATAATTTGTTTTTTTCAAATATATAATGATAGTAATGATTATATTATGTACTCATGAAATGCACCTCACCAAACCATCTGTGCCTATTTACAGAGTTACTTCACAGACAACTTTCAGACAATGCAAATTACATTCAGGAGCCAACTGAAGTAAGCCAAATAAACTGGATGTATGGCAAGGATTAATTATGGAGCTTTTCTGAATTTCACTGCTCATACACCCATGAGGTGTTTGATAAAGCATATTTTCATATTTGACAAACATCACTTTTCACCGATACAGCAAGCGCCTGGAGCTGCTCTGATCTCCAAGAGTGAAATATCCAATACATAGTTAAGAAACTTCTAAGAGCACACATACAAACTTTACAAAGCCCTTTAAGCAGTAAAGTCTGAGCAATAAAGAGTAAAAATTAGCCTGGAATTATTTTCATGTTCTCACTGGTCTCAATTCCGACCCCCTGGAAGCTGCTAGAAATATTGTCACTGCTGGTACAGAAACATGAGAAGACCTCAAGCTGCTCTTGAAATATTACCACTCATTTCCTGATGTGAACTCCCTGACTTCATGGACATGAATGGAATTTGGCCGTGTGTGTTAAAGCTGCTTTTTGAAACTTCTATCTGAGACATGCTTGAAAAGCATATACATATATATGCATATATATAAGGAGATACTTCAATTAGTATGGGAAAAACTGGCGCTTTTTTTGGCAAAAATTCAGCATGGTGAGGCTTTTCTGTCTCCTTTATCAAATACTAAAATGTCCACATAAAATATATCAGTATGTGCCGAGACATGGCAGTTCCTAGAAATTGTACAGGTGTTTTCCCTGGGCAGACAATGAGATGGAACAGCAGCATCCCCCTCAGGTCAAATTTCAGGCCCTGAAAATATGTCACACTGACAATGCTATTGTTGGAAAGCCAGTTGTAACATAGGCTTTCTGTACTTATCGGGAAAGTTTTGTGCTGTCTGATCTCAAAAGCTTAAGAGCCAGAGATCCAAACAAACACATGGACACTGTTATGTCTGAAGCATGTATCTGACATGTAAGAGAATTAATAAATGTTATTTATGTAAAAATATAATTGTTTTGACTGGTGGGCTTGCCAATTTTAAGGCCAGAAGTCATTGATAAGACACCTGACCTCCTTTTGCACAGCAAAGTCACAACACCCCAAGCCATACAGCTCTTCCATTAGCCCATAACTTGCTTTTGCTCCCACCACACTCTCAACAGGACACCTTGAACGTGTATTGAGCAGTCAGATGTTGCGATATGGGACAGGTTGCTCACCATCTCAGATTTTGCTAACCAGACTATAGACACGCTCCTATATGCTAATGATTTTCATTTACAATCATAGACTCTATAAGTATTACCTGGGCCGACTGAGATAGCTTTCTTACAAACTGAGAGCTGAACGTCTTCTGACTTGAAACACTGTTTTGAGAAACCCTGAAGTTAGTCTGGATAAAGACAGACCCCCAGGGGAGTGGGGCATTTGCTAAGAGCACTCTTGGATACTTGAATGTGTGAGATTCCAAAAATATTGTGTAGCATCAAACTGACTTAAAATTTCCACTGGGGACTTACTGCTCCCTTATCTAAGATATTTGTAACAAAACAACAACAACAACAACACAAACCCTACCCAAAAAAGTCCTGCAGGGATGACTAAGTTGCATCAGTTCTCCCAGAGGTATAATGTATACAAATCAAATCAAAATATAAATCATTCCACCCTGTTGTGGGGTTTATGCAGTTTCTTTTAATAAAATATGCAAATATTTTGCAGTAAATTGATTTCCCAGTTTCAGTTCTCTTATCTCCATATTTATTATTCATGATTCTTCTACTCCCCCACTTGAGCAGATGAAAAAAAAAATAAAGAGGGAAAAAGCTGTGTAGAGTTCACTTGCTTTTAGGAACTAGCTTTATTATTGTTATTATTAGCACAATTTTATACTCCTAGGAGTGAAAGATAAATGTAGATATTACTTCTAATCTCAACCAAAGCTAAGAGGTAATACAATGACACCCTCTTTAATGCAAATCACTGCAATAAATGACTACATAGCCCAAGTGCTCTACTGCATTACAAATTGTAATGAAAGTTTGAATTGCTGAGCAAAATGACTGTTGTTTAACCTGTGACCAACCTGGATGGTATCTGTTCTGTTGTTAAAGGTGTACACACCATGACTGTACAGGGAAAAAAAAGAAAGAAAGAGAGAAAGAAAGAGAGAAAGAAAGAGAGAAAGAAAGAGAGAAAGAAAGAGAGAAAGAAAGAGAGAAAGAGAGAAAGAGAGAAAGAGAGAAAGAGAGAAAGAGAGAAAAATAAAGAGAGAAAGAGAGAAAGAAAGAAAGAAAGAAAGAAAGAAAGAAAGAGAAAGAAAGAAAGGCAAATATTTCAGCTGAAATTGTTGCTAAATAGTATTTTGGCTTAAAGAAATAATAGTAATAATAATAATAAAAGAAGATCCTTTTTACCTACAGGAAAGCAAGCAACTAAAATTGTGATTCAGCTTTCCATTGCATAAGCCAGCGTGCATAATTGCTGCATCCCATCACTACATGGTTAACAAGTTCTACAAAGAATCAAGATTGATCCAGACTGGGTGCACTGTTCCGGCTGCTGATGCTGCTGGAAGTCTCTGTTGGAATAGAAGAAAGATGAGGCAGCTACTGAATTTCAGGGTGACAGAGCAGGTGCAGCTCATCACATGCCAGCAGGACCAAGGCAAAGGAAGAAGAAGAGAGAAAGAGGCTTTGAAAGGAATCAAACATCAGGCTTCATTCCTATATGGGGAAGACCCTATTACACCACAGGTAGTTTAAATATAACTTATTGCAAGCATATGCTCCAAGTGAGCTCTATTTTTGCCAGCTTTGCACAAATTGAGCTACTTTCAATTTAATTAGGCATAATGATTTCTTCCCATTAAAAACCTCCGTGGATTACAGGTCTCAATTTTTAAAAATGTTTCTGTGATTTAGCAGCCAAGTCCAACTGCCTTTTGAAGGATTTAAAAGTTTTATTCTTTTACAAACAAAGAGCCAGGCCCGCAAATATCCCAACATGAACCATAGCTCAGAAACAACCTTTAGAGAAAAGGGAAGATTTTTACAGATATTTTAGTTTGTTGGACTCGCTGAAGGATTAAACTACATTTTCTTCTGATAGTGCAGTGCTTTATAGAACTTTAGGTGACTGTAACCATGAATTTTGATCTTTGCAGAAACAACATTTTCATCTAAAAATTCCTCAAAAGCAAAATTCCTAACAAGACCCTAAGGTGGGCTATTTGTGGGAAGAGGGCTCTGCAAGGTTTGGCCCAAAGCAGTGAAGATCAAATTCTCTCTCAAGTCAAAGAAATTGTGTCAGCACAGAATCTGGCCTTAGGTATCAGTGGTGAAAAGAGACTGCATTGCAACTGCATTGGCATTGCAAATCAGACGGGGAAAGAAGGAAAACTTCACAAAAAGGCCTTAGATTTCTTTCTAATCGTTCCACTTCTCCTCTGCCAAGAAACCGACGGGGTTTGTCTCTGCACTCCAGCATCAGCTTTCATCTGGCATAAACCCCCTGCTTTAAATGGAATGGCATCATTAACTTAGCATGATGACGTGGAAAGTCGCACTCCTATCTCTGGAAAAGACTCAAAGACTCGCAGGTTTATTCAGTGTCAGGATAACCCTCTTTGTACCCTGACGGCACATCATTCACCCAGGGCAGGATTTCTGACGTTTACTTTCCGACAGACAAATAAGACAGTGTTTCATCAGAGCACCTGACATGGTACTAGAAACACCGACTGGCCACCTGCCTTTTCTCCTCGGCCCTGCTTGTGGAGTCCTCGGGGCTCACGGCCCTGCGGCAGGGGCCCGGCCTGGCATTGGGGCCTGGCCTTGGCCTGCTACTGCTTCCTACCGCCCGGCCAGCACCAGCACAGAGCTTTTTTCGATTATTATTTTATTAAGATGTAAATTAAATTAAAAAAAAAAAAAAAACTCTCCGAAAGAAAAGTCTGCTTAAAAAAGTTTGTTCGTGTTGCAGAGTATTATCTGTAAGTCCTCCAGCTAGGCTAAAAGCCTATCCCACTGCTCCTTGGGATTTCTAGTGAATTAATAATGTCACTGATGAATATTCAAAAGTAGGCAGCTATTGTGCCTCCAAGCACATAATTAATTATTCATTACACATTTTTATTCACTGAATTAAAAAACACAGGGTGCTCTGGGAAATGAAGTGTACTTCACTGCAGGGGCATGAAATTCTACACTGCCCCTTTAAGGATTATTACTCTGTATTTATAGTTGCCAGGGCAACATAAATGCCGGGCAATTAGATCATGGGTTGTCCCCGAAGACTGATGGGATAATAAGCAGTAGTCAAGTATTAAGTTGACCCAGTAAATGTCCCACATGAATAAACCTGGGCTAGGACCACAGCTGGCATCTTTCAAATAAAACTTTTACATTAATATAGTTTAAAAGGTGCATTTATCCGGGAATTGTGCATGCATCCACAGTGGGAAGGCTGCGGAGAAGGCTAATACCACTTCCCGGTGGTGGGCCGCGGCTTTGTTCCTTGGGCCGGGCTTTGTGCAAAGTTAGGAGCATGTTGAGCCTCTAAACAGCTCAGAAAAAGGGGGGGAGCCCCGCGTTTACCTCCTCGTGGTGGCGGAGGGGGGTTCCTCCCCGAGCTGGTCCTCAAAACTCAACCGCGGGGGAGAAGAGCAGTTTTGTTCTGGGCTTTACAAAAATATATATATATAATTTGCATAAAAGAAAAAAAGATAACTATTTAATTGGTTATGCTTTTGCATTAAAATCAGTTTAACTGAAAAATAGCACCAAGAGAACCTGTGCAAATTATTACCTGCGAACGAGTCCTGTTACCAAGTGTATTTTTTGCAGACAGAAAAAAAAAGCGATCTAAAAATATTCAATGAAAAGGACCTGAGAGATTCCCCTAAACTAGTTTTTTTTTCCTTTTTTTTTTTTTTTTCAGTTTTGTTGCATATATCAACTTCAAATTGTTGTTGGCTACTGGCCATCCCTTTTTTCACTGAATTAATTTTCTGCAAATCCTTCCACAGAATTTCAGACATTTCTTTTTCTCTCAAAGCTATTTTCAAGTTACAAAAAAAAAAAAATCTGCAGAGATCACACACACACACACACACCCCTCCCCCATTATTCATTTTTTCCCCATTAATACTTGTTATTTTACTATTTCTTAACTAAACGCTTTCCACTGTCCCCACTGGTGACACAAGGTGATGGTTTTATTGTGCTTTTAGATCACTAATTTTGTAGAGGAAAATGGGAAATCATTGCTTATCTCTGCTTGCAGACACGTGGCTATGCTAGAGCATGAAATAGCCCTCAGTTAGAGTTACAGTAATGCTTTCTATAGTTTTGTAATGCAAGGAGAAAAAAAAAAAATCCCAGGAATTATTGTACATCCCTCAGTGTAAGAGAAAAGACTCATCTTATCAGAGTGTGTGTGTGCATGTAGATTCATCCAAACATATAGATATATATCACATTGCCCTAGACAGTTGAATGCATTTGCTCATTCATTAAAATTACCTTTATATATAATGAAATGACTAGCTTTGTAGTGAAAACATTTTAAGGAAGAAAGCAAGTGCTCAGACACAATTTTTCTGTCATAGTATTATTTGCCAGAATGTTCATGGTTTTCAACAGACTACACTTTTAATTATTTGGGGCATAATTCCAGCGAGGTGTTTGTTTCTCCTGCAGGAGAAGAGGAGGCGCACCGTAAATCACAGAGCAGGCACGCTTGCCCAGACCGCTTGGTCAGACACTGGGCAATGTGGCTTTGAGACAATATGACTTACATGCCTAAAGCTAGGCATGTGCTTAATTATTTTTATGTGAGCAGACCCTGAGAGTCGAGCAGCTCATTGACTGAACCCTGATGGTTTATCAGAGTTGGCCTGGTTATGGGTATGGGTTGCCCTTGTCAAGTAGGATGGGAACAGCATCCTCGTGTGCTCAGGCAGGCATTTGTTCAGGAGCAGGACTGCCCTTTAGCGTGGCCAACAACCTGAGCTGCACAACTCAAAGACATGCACAAGGACCTGTCTGGACTCTCCTCCGCCACATAACGATCTGTGAGGGCAGCAAACCCTGGGTTATCACCTCTGCTGCTTTTATTGCTTGCTGTTGAGTCCTGTGTGTATTTCCCTATGACAAGTCAAGAGGTACATGGGAATATTTCTAGGTACAAAATATATTCATTTTCATACTTATAAATATGGATGTGGTTATATTTTATATATATGTATACAGACACTGAAATGGAAAATGTCTAGAGCAAATTAATTCGGTTGCATTTGTGGATTTGAAATATCAGCAAAATATCATTTCTAGCAATTATTTTAAGCTACAGGTAAATGACAGAGGACTGGCTGCTTCAGCAGCTTGTATCTGTTTATTAATTACAAGAATGTAAAAATTTGACAAAAACAATTGAGATTTCTTTCATGGCAATGTGCATCTCAGGACAATCTCCTGCAGAACTGGCCATTAATTCTCCACTCGGACTTAGTCCACAAGAAACCTGACAAAAATCAGCCACAATGAATGCATCTGCAGAATTTTGGTCTGCTCTGCTGCTGCAGGAAAACACAAAATAACAAGCTGATGTGGAATCTCTGTCTTGCTTAATGGTTAGAAAAATTAGGAACTGTCCCAATCTGCAACACCTAGCAAGAAAAACAGCCTGATCAAACAGAGATGTTGATTTTGCTGGAAGGAAAACACTACCTAAAGCTCAAAGCAGGCTCATGTGGAGATAATCAATCACTATACTAATAGTGACACTGAAGAGATGGGATCTACAAGGCTATGGCTTCAGCCAGAGAAATTATACCCAGTGATTTTCAAAAAGCTAGATCCTAGCCTCATCACATGGCAGTTCTCACTCCAAAGTCCCAAGAAGTTCAGCCTGAACTAAGGAGCCCCTTTCACTGGTATTTCTAGCTCTCCTTGAAGAAAGAACAGGCTTTGGTGATTATACCATGCTCCTGCAATGCAAAGATGGGCATTGTGTTCCCTTGGTAACTTTCAGCTCAAGACAAATAAGAGTCTACACAGCACCTGAGGACTTCAGGTGAACTGGGACTACCAGTATATTGACATGTGGGAGCATAAATGCTCACTAAAGGGTCACCCAACAAACATGGCACCAGCAAGGTCCATCTTGGCAATTTCCCAGGCAAAGTAACAACAAAATCTACTATTTTTACCTAAGTTTTAAATTATGAGGAAGACACACACAGCCCTGATGGTGTATTTTGTTTGTATCTTACTAGGTCAGCTGTAATGAGGTTTTTGATTTTTTTTTCTTGCTTTAACCATTACTGAACACTGCAATTAGAAGTTCTGTATTTGTAGAAACAGGAAAACCTCTAGACTTGCACAGGAGCTGAAGCAGCTGCCTTTAGCAGGCAATTCCTAAAGCTCAGACAAAGGCATTAGCTTTGCTGGGGAAGTCACTGAAAGAAAAGAAAACATGAGTGGTTTTGCTCTCATTGGAATTGTGGGATTGGTCCCCATGATAGGAAGCTCTGCTGCAAGGCTCTAGAGCACAGTGACAAGACATTTGACTCCCACATGTGTTACTAAAAACTGCTTTAAAATTCCTTTTACAATTAATTAGACTGCATTCATCCCTCTGTAGAAAAGGCAGAAGGTAGAAGTTGGCGGAGAGGACAAAGTGCAGACTGAATCATAGGGAACTTTTCTGCTGCAGGATGGCAGGTCATGATATCAAGCATGATACATCAAGCATCCATGGTTTCAACTCTCTTTGGCATGTAATGGCAATGCCAGGCACCCTGCCTCCTGCATGCTGGGTCCGGACAAAGTGTTATTTAAATACATGTCAAAGTAATTATTTGTTCTAAGACAAATTTCAGCCTTTATTTTTAACTGCCTGGAACCAGCAAAACCTCTACATCGCGTGCTCTTGCTGCCTGGGCATTACTGCAGTGACTGTTAGAAGTGACTACACAGGGACCCCATTGCCACATTTATCTTGCCCATCTCCTGCAAATTCACTTCTTCTTCTTCTCTTATGCATGCCTATTCCTTGACATTCCCACTTTCTGCATCAGAAAGAAAATCTTTTTCCAAGGCTTGAATATCTTGTCTACTGTCTCCTGACACCCCCTCCCCACAGCAGTGTGCCTGTGTTTCTGACAAAGTAACTGTTAGTAATCCTAAAAATGTGACAAATTCACTGGGGAAACAAGGAGCCTCCTTTGTTTTAAGTCTCATGCTTGCCTGGTGTCTTGTCACTAAGTGTTAAGGCAGCCGTATGACACCTAGAGCAAAAGCTCCTCAGGGCAGCCATCTTGTCTTTGGTCTCTCTAGGAAGTGCTGGGCACACTTGAAGAGATCCATATCAGAGCTAAGAGCACAGGAACAACGCTATCAAAGAAACACGGTATTCAAACTTCTGGCACTCACACTTTTTCCTAGGAGGCCTTTCAGGAGGTTCTGCACTTCACAGCGTGCACACAGGAGCATGCCTGGCGACAGCAGCACCCCGTGCCATTGCACAGCATTGATGTGACTCAAAGGGCTTCTCCAAGGGCATGGAGGAAAAAGAGGCAGAGCCAGAACAGGAGATACAGATTTCCTCGGTCTCCTCCTATGTTTAATTTTTCTGTCTCTCCAAGAAGTTCAAGAATTTAACCAGAGAGGTTAATGTGGGGTGATGTGCATTCAGATGTGCTCCATCGAAGGCGTTCTGGACTACAAAGGAGGAGCTATCAAGATCACATCCCTCAGTCACTCTGCGTTATATGAGTTAAAGTCTCAGAAAGGAAGGAAGACTTTTAGGAGAGTCACATTTGCCTTCTAGGGCATCCACAGAGCAGCAGCAGGGATGAGAACAGGAGGAAAAGAGTGGAATTAGAGAAGAGTAAATTGTGCTCTTTCAAAACAGCATTACAATAATTATGAGGAAGGAATATCTACATCACAGGCAAGTCATATCAGTCAACCTAATTCTTAAGGAGCACTTGATGATTTCTTTCATTGAAGGAGTTGTTATGTGACTTAAGAGATCCAGTTATGTACAGTATTATACAGGGATATATATGTGCATGTATCTCTAGATATATATTGGTGGAACAACAGAAGACATTTTAAATTATCTGTTTCAAGCAGTGAGAGAGAGGAAAAGAATGGGAAAAGGAACATGCCTCTCCTGCAACTCCCAATTCTTAATTACAATACACAGATAAATAGGGAGACAGACAGACAGGCAGA
Organism: Cygnus olor; assembly: GCF_009769625.2. Classification (NCBI taxonomy): domain Eukaryota; kingdom Metazoa; phylum Chordata; class Aves; order Anseriformes; family Anatidae; genus Cygnus; species Cygnus olor. The sequence continues at coordinate 14,778,141 of NC_049173.1, forward strand.
AGGGCACAGATAAAAGGGCATGTATGTTCAAAGGAAATATAATTACCTGCTATTCCCTTGCTCTATGGAAAAAAGTTCAGAGTTTCAATACTGACAGAAGCTAAAAATTGATCCATAGAAAAATGTTCACTTCACTAGAGGCTGCAAAAGAGCCTCAGCAACAGACAGAGGAAAGTTGTTCTGAATTCCTTCAGGCGGGTTGGAAGGCAGCTCTGACTTGAATAACGCAAGAGGCCTTTGAGGCATACAGATGCCCTCCTTTCTGAAAAGTTTTTCTTGGAAAGCAAACTTCCTCCTCCCAACTCATGCTTGGCAGAGAGGATTGGAGTCCAGGCTTGCTGTGCAAATTATTTTATTCCAGTGTTGGTGGGCACAGCTCAACAGAAGTTAATAGCCTCTTTCCTGCTCATAGTTTTTTGTACCAAACACAGGTAATCATCCAATCTGCCCCCTTCCACAGAGTCTTCTTCATTCTCTCTTTCAATTCTTCTTAACCTCTATTTCCTACCCATCATCATTGTTTCTCCCTCTCTCTGTGCCCAGCAAGATGAAACCCTGACCGAACCTTTGGACGTACGCATATTTAGAAGTAAAACTAAGACAATTTTGAAATCTCTGTTGGTTGAGTTGGAGGACCAAGGCTGGAAGGGCGCATGCTCCTGGCAGGGCTCTGCCGCCCCTGCATGTGCTTCTGCTGCTCCTCCTTTGCTCCTGCTCAGCACCGAGTTTCTCCTACTCATTTTCTATGAACGGGGACAATTTTGTTAAGCCAGTGTTAGATGGTCTTCTCTGCCACCATCTTCAGCCACGTCCATATTTTCTTTAGAGTAATAATTAAAACAACATATTCACCAGCTGGGTTATTTTTTTTCCCCTAGATTTAATCTGTTCAGGCTCTGATTTACATATTAAAAGCACTAATTAGCCCCTCAGAGTGTCTGAGCACGGATAGTGCAATAACTGGTCATGTAGTCACCAGAGACCACTCTCTAGTGCTTTTGGTAAGATCTCATGTATACAGCCTCAGTCTCTGGACGGCAGGAATGGCCATGTATAGGGGGTTGTCTGCTTTGTTTCATAGCATTGAGGGACTGTAGGGCCGGATTGCTTCATTCTTGCATTTTTTCTTCTCTTTGAAGTGTCGTGTTTGATCTGTCTGCTTGTCTGTCAGGTTTTCCCCCACCCCGATTCCCCGTTGGGTCACGTGCGAGAGCCCGCGAGAGGACGGGCTGCCTTTGGCCAATGCTGGTGCAGGAAACGCCAATCCAATCAAAGGCACCATGGCCTTTCCCTCAGCTTTGATGCAGCATTCAAAGAAACAGGAACTGTGCATCTAAAAAAATATATAAAATCAACAACACTCTGAGCCATTCTTCTGGCTAAGGATGTTCGAAGGAATTGTTTAATTTTCTTTGCATGTTTAGAAGTCACCTACAAAATGGCTCGTCGGTCTGGAAGCGATTCTGCGTAGCCCCATGTGAGAGGCCTGGATCTGAGTCCTGACTGAGCTCGTTTCCAAAGCTTCCAGGAGCTGTGAAGCCCCTAAGGCGGGAAGAAAGGCTCCCTAAACCCAGCTAACAGGGCTTTGACACACAACTTACACCCCTTCCCGAGCAGTGACTGCTAATACCTCACGGTTTTGGAAGAAGCAAAAAGTCCCATTAGTCTAGAAGAGGGACACGGCTCACTTCCTCCCATGCACTGCTGCCGTATGAACACCGTATGCTTTGCTTGGGCTGATGGGTTGGTATTGCCACACGGCACTGAGCTGCATCGCCTCATGGCACCAGGCCCCCTAGAGGGACCGGGGGGTGGGAAGCTGGGATATTTTCACCACATTTTATCAGTATGTTCCTTTGGGAAACACAGGAAGGCAATGAGGCTCAATGCAGGGGCACTTCCCCTCTTCTGAAGAAGCTGTGCCATGTGTCCAGTTTTTTGAGCCAAGGCTAGGGAGGAAGCAGGAACAAACCACCTAAATCAGTGCCAAGGCCTCAAGAGAAGATTAAGTTCTCCCCCTTGCTCCATTCCTGCACCTTAAATAACCTTGCAAGAATATCCTAACTCCATCACTAGACAGACAAATGGTTTTCTGAGTGGGAATTTGTCTTGGACAGCAGTTTCAATAAGACCTAACACTAGGAAAAGGATTACTGAGCAACATTCTCCTTCCTCTATTTGCTAGCTGGCTAAGGAAAACTAGCCTTAATGTTGTGATTAGTCCCTTAAACAGTTAAGTCCATGACATGGACTCTTGAGCACTACAGCAATGCAAGTCCTCAACAGCAGTATTACAAGCCAGGGAAACATGGCATGTAGGTGGATAAAAACAAGCAAGAGAATAGGAGAGAGAAGGAAAAATGAGAATTTTGTGAAGTTACTGTCCCGAGTAAAACCTAGTGTTGTGATTCAAATAATGTTTTTTGGTGCAATTATGTTTCATTGCCTAGAGGAGCCCTACAGCCTATGAGGAGTTGTAATACCATAGAGGAAAAAGGCAGATGGCATCTACCTAAGCACTAGAGGGTTTGGCCAAAAAACAAGGGGAAATTGTCTTGGCTCTGCCACCATCTTTGCTAGCTATTTTCTTCATGACATTATACTTTTCCAAGAGTCCCATTTCAGAACTTTTTTTTTTTAAAGAGCTTAGGCTCTAGTGTTACCAGGAGCCAAAGATACAGGACAGCCCAAGAGACCACAAAACTGTAGCTTCTAAACTGTTGACTTCTATTCAAGTTAAAGAGAGGAAATCACGCAGTGGGATGTAGGTCTGATGACATGACTGTGTGTACCACCCTCCGCTTCCAACAGAGGCAGACACCACTGACATATTTAAAAACTTCATGCAAAGAGAGTAAGTCAACAAAATCCATTTGATTTAAACTAAAGACTCCCTAAGGCTATCAGAACAGGCCCTCTGTATACCGAGGGAGCTGTCTGAGTAATGCCAGCTCTTGTGAGATGCTTCTCCAACCTTTAAATGGGTTGGGAATGCTCAGCAGACACACTGTTCTGATGAGCAGCTTTGCAATTACAACAGAGGCTTGACTATGCAAATGTCCTCATCCACTGTGTGTCTCAATGATTTCAGTAAGAAAGTCACAGTCACAGCTGGCCACATCCTACAAAGAGGAAGGGAGTAACTGTATCTAGGAACTCTTCCTCCAGGATGGAGCAAATCTTGTGTTGAATACATGAGAGCTGATGAAGATTTTCTAAGAAAAAAACTAGTTTTGCTATCAAATCTTGTAGAGCAGAATCTGAGAGACCTCCAGAGGATAACAGACCTTCAGTCATCTAATTAAACGTACCATTTCTCACAGAAATTTCTTTTTAGAGTATGTATCTCAATACTTGTTTTTCAGCTCATGTGATAATGCAAACATGTAATTTTCCCCCGAACTTCCCAATAACTGAAGCCATATGTTTTGCTTTGACACCAGTTCTATTGAATTAAAAGATTTGGCAGGAATCATAATTCTAGCCAGTATTCACTGTTAACCAGAGAATATCAAAAAGTTAGAGTTTTTAGCATGTGCATTCAGTTTGGGGTGGTCTGCTAGAGAAGTGGGTTGGAGGGCTCCACATAGCCAATACTATTAGCTGGCACAAAAACTCCAGGAAAGAAAACACATTTGTGCTTCCCTGACGTACCTGCCTTAGAGCGAACTCTTATGCTTCCTCCTTCCCCTCTTCCTCACATGCTTTTATCACCTTCAGTTGCCAAATAGGATACTTCCTCCTTCCAAGCCCACTCAAAGTACTTCCCCAATTCCATCCTGCTCTTTAAATCTTTCTGCTGTCACTCTACCAATGTCTTTTCTTCCCTCTGACTTCCCAAACTGATGATATCTGAGCTTTATCTTGTCCCTGTATTTCAAGTCCCCGCAATCTCAGTGCCATTTTCAGTGTCCAGTCACCTCAGCAAGACTCTTAAAACTTAGTGAGTTTTATGCCCAGCCGTTTCATTGCAATCTTTGTAGAAGATGAACTTTGGGAGAAGACAGACTAATAGCTCAGCAGAGAAACACGTTCTTCTGCCCATTGCCAACGTGTGACAGCAAGCTCTCCTTGCATGCTGGGGCACCAAGTCTGAGCGCTCGGGGCACTGCCGTGTGTTTTAGGAGCACGTTAGGAGTGTGTTACTTTGGCAGGGGTGGGGATGAGGGCTCATTAAAAACTTATGTGATGCCCAGTACAGCAGTCGCAATCTTCAAGTTTCAGCCTCCCTAAAACGCCAAAGCAAAACTCAGTTGTCACCAGCAAAGCCACATAAATTCATGCCCTTAAAGTCACTGAATAATGCAAATTCTCAGCCGTCTGCATCAATCAGGCCCAGAGCAAAGTATCCACGATAGCCAGAACTGTCTTGGCGAAGCAAGCCTGACTGTGAAGTTTGTGGTCAAATAAGACTGCAAACTGGTCTTATCACTGGGATGTGAGCTGTACGGGGAATATTTCCCCGAGAAATCAGCTCTATGGTCTCTCATACTGCTCCGAGTCTCTGCACTGTAGTATTGACACTTCTCCCAGATGCTGAAAATTTTGAAACTATTGTTCCCTAAAATTTTCTCTTTGCTATACAGATGAAAGACCCTGTGCATCCACAGTTACTGTGATGGGAGTAACCAAGACTTTAACTCCTGTCACCTGTTTGCATCTTCATCACTGCAAAATGACAGAAGTTTCCTTCAGCTGCATACTGCACTGTTACATACAACATGCATGTAGTTAGTTTAAAATAAAATTCAGTCTGCTCATTACTGGTTAAGACAAAGCCTCCTGTGGATGACCAGCGTATCCTTTTTCTCTGTGCTCTGCAGGCTCCCTTGAGGGCCTGCAGTCTGGATTGTGCCCATCAGTGAGGAGCACTTACCAGGCAGGCCAAAGTCCACAGTGCCACATTTTGGTAGCAGAAAGATGTTGCTGAAAATAATTGGGCCTGGCAGCACTCAATTGGTTTCCAAAACCAGTCCGTTAGTTCCAAGGCTCACTGAGTGTTTGGTTGCTCTGTAAACCAGCCACATGCCTAGATATTGTGCCCAATTAATCTGGAATGAGTTTGATTTAACAATGTATATTTGCAACAAGCTGCTTCTGTTAGAGGAAAGAAAAGGAAAGAAGAAAAAATATTTTAAAATCTACTGTTTCATCCCAGTTACACCTCTTTCCCTTTCTCTCATCAGCTGTGTGGCTGCCAGTGCCCACAGGTATTCCTCAGGGATGTGGCAGGAGACAACAGTACAACTGGCTTCTTGACAAGAGAGAGGTGGCCTGCCAACTGCTACCCATTGACTGGAGCGTGCGCTTGGCTCTGGGAGGCAAACGCTGCTGCAATATGCTCTCCCCAGAGAAATCCATCCTCAGAAATCATGACTAGTGCTGAAATGTTCCCAGATCTCACTGTACTTTTAAAGCACAGAAGCTGAGCATCAGGGGAAGCAGTTACAGAATCTGCATTTAAGCTGTTGGAAATAGCAGTACTTCCTCCCAACACCATTTCTGGAGTTTTTTGAGTTGTTTTTCTCTCATCACCCCCATCACCAGTAAAAGCGCAGACAAGGCAAATCCCGGCTACAGATTACTGTTGTCTTCTGCTTGGATTTAAGACACGCTCTCCTTGGAGGAACGAAGATTCTCCATTCAAACAAGTCTGCAGACAAGCAGTGCAACAGTTTACTGGCCCCTTCCTTCCCCTAGTTTCGTAGTCACCTGTAAGCCAGTTCCATTAACATTACACATTCGCACTGCCCCACGATGTGCAAAAAACATCTTCTCTACTTGAAAAAGAGAATATATACTGTTAGAGGTGTCTGATGTAGCCTAGTGGCCGCAGTCCTTACTCTGATGTAACTCCAGCCTAACACTGCTGAAAGCAGAGAAATCAAGCTAGTTACTAACTTCTGTCAGCTCTCTCAGCGTATGGTTACAATGATTCCTAATAGCTTTCAGCACTGGAAGAGCCAGAATTTGCCGGCATAAATGGGGTTGGAGACCACCTGAGCACCAACTCCAGGAAACGTTTTTGCATCTCGGATATACTACACCTCAGCAGCCGGGATGCTCAGGTTTCTCTGAAGGCCTCTATTAGTCCATGACCTCAAGAATGAAATGGAAAAACTGATTTAGTTGCTCATTCAAAAGGTCCCTAAATTCAGTCTCTCTTTTTTCCCAGCCTACTTTACCTTTTACTGTTAGATACAAGTCAGAAAGGCAAAAATATCACATTACTGGTGTCTAAACAAATGAAATGATTTAACGTGTTATGTCTCACGGGATATCGGCAATTTTAAATTAGCTAGAAGACTTCGCTAGATTGCCTACTTCCAAATCCTACATCCGCTGAACAGCCCCCCCACTTTCCTTCCAGCAGATGAAGTCTGGAGCAGGAAGTTTGCTTCCATCCTTTGGCTTACACCATAGCCAAAACAGACAGTACGGAGCACACACCACCTCCAGGCACCAAAAGTCCCCGTCTCTGTGCAATGTGGGACTGGAGCAGGAAGGGGCTGGCTTCTACATGATTTCCAGACCAAATTTTCCTTGTGAGGAAGGGGGACAACAGTGCTGGCACAGAGTTATCCTCTTGGAGCATTTTACCCTTTCACAAAGCCCTCCCCAAGCTGGGCACGATCCAGCCCTCCAGGACAGCTCACATTTCTGACCAGATTGTGCACAAGGTTCCAGCAGCCGCCTGGAAAGCCACTCCAGCAATTAAGTGTTGGTAGATTATTTTTTTTTTTAATACGAAGGATATGGCCCACTGTGCGGGGTATTGCAGCCACCCTCCCTGTCAGGCCGTTTCACAGTAGTATTGTGGCGCCATGGAGAGGAGCTAATTGGATTTGTTGTCACCTCCCGAAGCTGCCAGGAGCTCACGTCTGCTCTGGTTACAGATGAAGACATCACGGTGACAGGCTTAGAGATGGCTCAGCTGGCATCCTAGGGCCACTAATAGAGCCATGTTGATTTAATGTCCGAGTGGAGAGGTGCAGACAAGCTGTTCAAGTTTTCTATTCCAAACAAAGCAGAGATCTGTTATCAGTTGTCTGCGGATCAGTAAATAAACTTCCATGTGGCTCTCACAGCACCTAACCATCGCTACAGAAGAATGACAAAGTATTTTAACATTGAGATGGTACTTTTAAATGAGAGCACTGTCTCTATGGTTTATATTGCCCTCAGGGAAATCAGTTAATTCTTTCATACATAAATTTTACTTAACTATGTAATTATGGATGAATCCTATTAGTCTTTAAATTGCTCACTAGTTAAAAGGTGTGTGTGTGTTTCCTACATCTCTTTTTTGTGGAATGTACAGATCATCTGCACTTATGAAGATTAAAAGCCTATTTGGGGATTTTTGTTTGTTTGTTTGTTTCTGCTTTTCTTTTAAGTTAAAGCATAGAATTTATTCTAAGACTAGAGCATGATTTTGTGCCTCTTTTGTACTGTACCACCTACTCGAAGCACTAAACTGGGTTTACGTGGTGTTTTCTTTATCCTTATCACTCTCAACATCTCTGTCACCACTCACCGTGGCCCCTGGCTATGTTCACGTGGTATCACCCCAACTCTCCCTTGTGCTCCATGTTAAGTGATCACTTGTGCCAGCATGATGAGCGTGTGAAAGACAGTTCAGACAGGACAGTGTTCTTTGATACCCATTTTCACAGCTCTGAGTCAAGGCTGCAGTACAACTCTGAGTCACTTTTTCAAGGTTTCAGCACCCAGAGCCACATCAGACTTTCTTTCAGCAGTACTCCAGTCCCACTTACACCCTCTTCAGGCTTGGGTTTTTGAGAGCACCAGGAGTCCTGCTGTGCCCACAGTGACATTTGCAGCCAGAGTTTCAGAGGAGCTCAGCACCTCCCACCTTAGTGCAAAATTGATGATTCAAGGCAAGTGGAGCACTTTGGATAATCTGATCATATCTAAATCAACAGGCATTTATGAAACAGGCATATGGTTGCTGGCCTCGCTGGTGCTTCCACCAGTTCTGTTCTTTAGGAAATCCCCTAATGCCTGGGAAGCCCTGTGGAGAAAGGGCAAAGGGAAGAATGACGGCACTTGTGGAGGAAAGATGCTTCAGACACCAAAATGGCTTTCCTGCCGTCCATCAGTTATTGCCACAGGTACGCAAGATCACACAGGGCCTGGACAGGCTGAGTACAGTATTTATGAGTCTGGACACTGGCAACAATATACTTTCTGCTCTGTCATCATTTGGTGTAACCAGAAGGAAAGTTGAAGACCCCACCACAAAGTTGACTGGCAGCAAGCTTATGAACAGAAACAACAGAGGGGTCTCTGCTTGTCTCCCAATTTAATACTTGACTACAGAATTTCTTATCCACAGACTGCGAAAGATTTTGCATGTGACACTGTTGTTATGCACATTTATTCCGGGCTGAGTAGAAATGAGTAAATCACACTTACTCCAAGTCCTTCATCAGCCCTGCAGCAAAGTCAGGAACCTGGGTATCAGAGTGCCAAGCCTGTGCCCAACCCACTGAAATCCACCTCTTCCTCCTCCTCAGTAGTTAATTCCTTATTGTCCTCATCTGAAGAGTGTGCCAGGCCTCTGTGCTCCACACAGCACTGCAAAAACGGCTCAACTGAATAAAGCCAAAAACATCTGACACACTAAATGCGTCCTCTCTGCTCTTCCTCTGAGAGCTCTGCTAGGCCTCTCTGCTGTCTCCAGGAGGGCTGCCCTCACCAGGAAGCAAAACTCCCGGTGTTTCATCACTCATGGCCTTCAACAGCAGTCGTGCCCAACCACATGTGGCCATCCAGAGGAAAATTAAGGCATTTGTCAGCTCGTGGGGCTCAGTGTCAACCTTGACCGCTTCCACTGCACAGTGGCACTGCTCCATGCCACCTAGTGGGACCTCCCAGTTCCTGCCCCAGCACTGGCAGCCCCAAGAGCTGGGGCCCCAGTCCTGTAAGGTGAAGCAAGGAGCTCAGACAGCTGGATGATTACATCTCTGATAGACAGGTGGAGATCATGGAGAAAGAGACCCACTGGATAGGCCTCTTCTGAAAACTTAACAGCTGACCCTAAAAACATGGCTGTCCCTGGCCTGTTGTACTCTGAGGTGTGGGTGGAGTCTCTGTGCTCCACACAGCGCTGTGAAAACAAACAAAAACCTTTGGCAAACTGCTTGTGAGCCCAAGATAGAAGACATTTTGAGAATGGCCTGAGGACACAAGCAGCCATGGATTTTGGTGGCTTCCAACACTCACCTGTTGTGCCTTTCTCAAGAATGCAGATCAGACTTTTCTGTGGTACCAAGCAGAGGCGCACTAAACAGTTGGATGACGTACAAAGCTTAGGCCGAATCCTTTTCTGGCTGAAACTGGCTTTTATCTAACGTAGGGTAGATAAGACGTCTAATGTTCTGGACTCTTCTCACAGAGGCCACCCTGCAACCAAGCCCTTGCCATAAAAAACAAATATACCTTCCTACTCAGCAGTGAAACTGTTGTCTGAATGCCTGTGGAAAGTTACCCTCTCTACAAACTGAGCCCCCAAACCACCCTTTTCAGGTTGCATTGTAGGCATCTTTTGCTTGCTAGGCCATAGATTTTCATTCTTAACACATCATTTTTCTGGCACAGCAGAAACTGTAGTCAAAGGCATGGTCCAAAGAAGGGACACCACTTCCCAACCCATTTTTTCTAAAGGGAAACCTTCTACCTGGTTACCATTGTCTATAATCTCCACTGAAGGTTACAATCTGAACAACTTGGAGAGATTTTCCCTTTCTTCTCTCTAGGCTCCAGTTCTAGCTCCTTTTGATAATCTTCCCCAAAGCTGTTAGAGCAAATAATTCCAGCTTCATCTACATTCCCTCATATTAAATGAGATAATTTATGTGTTATACAGTCACTGAGTGGATTAAACAAAGCCACCCAGCTGGAGATATAGTGCAGTACTCCCTATTTTTCAAGCTAACCATTTCTTCTGAAGAATTCAAAAGGATTTGGACTGAGATCTGGATGAACAGAATTAGGGTAATTCTGGCTCCCAAGGACTGGCTGACATGTCTTCTTCTCTTCAGGTATAAATAAAGAGAGTGTTAGAAGGAAAACATAAGAAAATGATGAATCTAGAATACGGTATGCAGAAGAAAGGGCAACATATAAGATTGGTTAAATGGCTATTTTATCTTCTAACTGCTGGTCTCTATATCAGTTTTAGACTGAACTGAGAAAACATTTAGCAGTATAAACCCTGACTAATAGTGAAATACACTCCACAGTACTCAGTAAGTAGCAGATCTCAAAATTACCACTTTTTTTTTTAAAGGTCAGGAGCCCATGTAAATATAACACAAGCAATCTCCAGAGCAGTAGGTCTCCTGCTACACCTGCATGGTAGCTGCAACCACTTTTGCCAGGGCTCCAGCATGCATCCCAGGTCCATATGTCTGCTGTAGCTTTTTCCTGGTGGTCAGCCTACATTTCACCTCACTAATACACCTTGCCATGTCCAGCCAGCCCCTGTCTTGGCCAAGGAACCAGCACAGTCCCTCACTACAGAGCACACTTTGCTCTATCCTCTTGCTTGTGTCTACAGAGCCCCACAAATCTTAACAGGGAGGAATTAATCCCTAGACAGTAGCTGTTTGTATGATTGTGTAGGCACCGACTGTCCTGGCTGTGTCAGGAATTTGGTTTAGAGCCAGGCAACCAGAAGCCAAGTCATCAGGAAGAAGGGAGGACATGAGGAACAGTATTTGAATGCACAAAATAATCCAGTGCCATTCTTGCACTACAGGGCAGCACTTCTCAATAATGCTAAGGAAGCTGAACCCAGCTCATCTTCAGATTCCCACCTTTTATTCCATTAATAAAGTAGTAAAACAGAAAAATCACATTGCCTTCTTTCTCAGCTAGGCTGGATATTTCATGCTTTTTAGAGGAATTTGTTTTAAGGTGATTTGGTTGGATTTTATATCCACCAGTGGCTGGCTCCAGAGCTCTGCTGTGTAATGCTACATGTCCAGCTCTCCCCCTCACTTGGGGCATTACCACTCAGGGCTCCCCATCTTGGATTTCTCTGTCTTACCACTGCAAAGGGCAGGCATCTTTTCCAAGGCTGGGGTAAATCCACAAAGGAACCACTTCTTTTCCACACAGGTAGTTCAAAGAAGTTGTTTAAGATCTAATCCCAGCAACAGCAAATATATTTTATGTATCTACTCCTGAAGGTTTACTCTAGAGCCAGAAGCACCAATGAAGCTGCTTCTCATAAATAAAAATGAGTTCTCTTTCTCCTCCCCCAAATGCTTTTTCCTCAGATTCAGTAATTAATCCAGCGTTCCCTTGGATAAGCTCCCAGTCGGTCCAGTAGCCACTGGCTCATCACTATCAGCCGCCTCTCCAGACAAGTCAGAGCTATATGCAAACGGGCATAAATGTAATAACCAAAAGTTTGCTACAGCGATCAGTGATCACTGTGTGCAAGAAGCAAGCCAGTGCAGCTGATTAAAATGCATCACTCAGCATAAGTGATCATCTCCTGAAGTCTTGAATTACAGCTTGTAATACAAGAAACATGGAAAGGAATTCAATCAGGGTGTAAAAGCAGTGGCAGAACACAGCACTACTTGCCCCATTACATTGTTCACGTGTTGGTGGGTGTGGTTTTTTTTTCTGTTTTTATGTGTTGTTGTTGTTTTTTCTTCCGCAAACCATGTTTAGTAAACTGATTTTTAATTTTAAATACATATATTTCACCCATCAATGAAATGAAGTCACTAATGCCATTGAAGACCTGCAACACTCAGACAAGGAAAATTAGCATGACATAGCAACATAGCATAGAAGACAAGCAATACTATGTGCAACTAGGAGAAAGTTTTAGGTATGCAGAACATAATTACCTAGCCCAGTGGTTAGTAGGAGAACACAGCAAATGTCAAAATGGACAAAATGAAACTCTTCAGAACCAGCAACCTGAAGGTGTAAAAAGATCCCCTGCCCTAGTTTTGCTGTTATTTCTTTTTACAGACCACTTCTGACAGTCTGTTGATGATGTTTCATAGTCAGGACCTCTGTGCCAGCCTTTGTGCTCTCACCTCCCAGCCAGAAGGTTCTAGATACACCTCACATCGAACATGGGCTCACACCCAGCTCTGACACAGCAATACTGGAGAAGCGTTGTACTCACTTTCACAGGGACAACCTGAGGGCACAATAAACCTCCCAACACAAGAAATATTGCCCATTCCTCCCCAGAAAAGGACAGCTAATTCCAAGGCCTGCTGCTCTGCAGGCACCTTGCCAACGTTGGCTAGGAGGACACAACAAGGAGACATGCAGGTACAGGCAGCTCCAGATGAGCTAAATTATTTCCTTATTCACTGCTTAGTAGATAAGGAGGAAGCTGAAAAAGGGCAGGGATAAGCCTGTTTTCCCTCCCTGCTGAGCAGGGGGACCAGTGCTTGGAGCCCAGCTGGTTCCCTTCACCTAGCTGCTGATGAGCCCATGCAGCACCTGGGGCCTTGTCTCTCAAACTTCATGGTGGCCAGCACAGGCCTGACCAGGGCCCTGTGCTTCCCACCCAGCCCAGGCACTGTAGGGAGTAGCTGGACAGGTACCCACACATCTTGGCTGCACCATGGACATGGATGCACCTGCACAGACCTCAGCACACCTCCTACACTCCCAGCTTTGATAAAGCTCACGGAGCTTGAACGGTACCACAATTAAACTCCGTTTCCCAGTCAAAAAGCTGAAGTTCAGCTGCCTCAGACCCTCTCCCAATTCACCCAACTATTCTGCACCTCCAGAAGGGGTAACTAACATCCCCTAGCAGGACCAAATTTGGTTTGGTAAGGATGCCATAAGGAACTTACAAATCAGTCCTGAAATCTTTCACTGCTCTGTGAGGCTTGTCCTCAACATGCGGGGTTTAGGTTAAAATCCTTTTACCCAATACAGTGCCTAAGTCTCCACTTAAATGTGACTGTGACAGTGTGATTTCAGTAATGTCAGTACCCTGAGCCTCCTGGCAGTTATTCTGCAGAGAGTGCTCTCTTATATATTTACAGATATGTAAGTATATATAAAATATATCCATCTCATCCCAGTGTTAAACAAAGAAAAACTTTTGAAACACAGCTCTAATGACATAGTTATGTGAGCTACAAAAAAGATCAGAATTCACAAAAAAAAAATAATAATCATACACTAACATTTGTGTCTGTAACCACAGTCATATAGTAGTAACAACCCACCCAGCTGTCCCCAGTACCACACAGTTTTTTCAGACCTAACACCAGCCACATCAGTAAAGACTCCCAGTAACTTCATTTACAACAATTTTTCTTTTACTACCTCTCTCCACCCTTCTTAGCATCCTCACGTTACCTTACATCGTGCTATTTGGATGCACCCATTTCCCCTCCATAATGCTGCAATGTCTACAGCAATCTCTGGAAGCCTTTAAGTCGTCCTGCAAGCAAAAAGCCCATTGCAAAAGGCTTGCTCGTGCCTTTACTCTTCAGAGGACTTCCCTTAGCTCAAGGAAGTGAGCTCACTTTCGGTAGTACATATATTCCTGGCAAAGCTCTGTTTTCTGTGCTTTGCTGAACTCCTGAACACAGATGTCCCATTTGTGTTTCATTAGTACATCAGCCTCTCTGAGGCTTTCGACCTCTGCACTAGGCAATAATTACCTGGCGCAGACCCATTCCCTCGCCAGCTGGCCTGGGAGCTGCTCTGCTCAGACCAGGGCTCTCTCTGCTGTCAGCCCTTTCCAGTCAACTGGACAGCTCAATCAGCAGAAAATATCAAATATGGTTGTTGTTTGAGCTCAGCCAGCGTTATTTCTGCTTGATCTGACAACGCCTCTCCAAAGAAAGATTGTGCTTCCCAAAGTCTAGACAGGAGACAGAAGAGTTAAGATGTCTTGCAGGGTTTGTTGAATTTAGAGGCTCTTTTGCAAGCTGTTTGGGCTGATCGTGTCCTTCCCTTACCGCAAGCAGTGTTGTAGACACCTCCCTCTCTCAGGCCCAATGACTATTTAATTATTTGTACAAAGTGGAACAGCTCCGATGAGAATGAGAGGGCGGCTGAGACTGACGGCAGTCCCGGGCTGAGGGGCCTGCCTGGGATGTAAACAGGCAGCTTGCCCCTGGTTGTTCCAAATTTGTGTCCCCTCCCACACGAGCGTACAGGGTGGTGGGAACGATTTTGCTTTTACAGATTTCCAGAGAGATGCAGATTTGCCTTAGTGCAGAAATTAAAATCTTGGAGTGGTTCCCGAGCAGTCTTTGCCGGCTGCACTAGGAACCACACACGGCAGCGGAGGCAAACCCCTGAAGCAGAGCACCTCCGGCCTCCCTGCCACGTTTGCACCACGCTGGCCCTTGCTTCAGGTGTTCTGTTATCTGTACCACGGTAACTTGTAGGAGGTGATGTAAAGGATCATTTTTTAAGCAACAGTCATCACGTTTTTCAAACAGATTGGTGTAGATTAGCAAGAGACAGGAACAGATGAAAAGATGGGCCAGGTGACATTCCCCAGATATCCTTTCAGCATGTCTTAGAGAACAGGAGTCTGAGCAGCATCCAGAGACTGAGCCTTGGGTGAAAGGAAGAAAGGTAAACAGACAAACAAAAAAGCAGTAATGTTGACTGATGATTGATCTGCAAAGAGGACAACCAAGCACATCTCCGTGTGCTAAAGGAAGTAGTGAGGCATGGTACATCCTGATTTCCACAACAGCAGCACTGCACAAAGTGTTTCTGGGCGAGCTGAAGAGTGCTGGGGAATCCCTGCTCCTTGCTTCACCCAGCAGGTCCACTGCAGTCCGTGGGAGCAAAGAGAGATTTCATGGACTTAAAGATAACTGTGATAACTGCTAAAAGAAGGCAAAAAACATAGCTCAGGATGATGATTCAATATGAGAGAGGTATTGAAGATGAGGTGTGGTTTTTTATTATTTTATTTTAATTCCTAACATCTTTCTACTGAGGATACTGTTTTGAGGAGGTAATGCAACAGACTTTGAAGGAGATTTTACTTCAGATAAAGGAGCAAAAACTATCACTTTGCTCAGAGTCCTCTGTGGACTCTGACTTATAATATTAAAAAGAAGATGGGGATATTCTGAAACAAAAGGCGACTCTTTTATTTACAGGAACACACGGTCATTGTCTGTCTATTCTGAAAAGCAGAAAGTAGAAATAAGCCAGGGGAACAAGAAGGTAGAGTGAGTGATGGATAATGTGATCTAGTGGGCTTAATTGAAAAATGGTAGGGTGAGATTTATAATTGAAATACTGATATTGATGAGTTCAATCTATACAGGATACGAACAACAATAATATTTAGCAATGATGCAGCACTTTTCATCTTCAGAGCTCATTAACTAATTAATCTTCACAACACCCCTGAGAGGCAGGTAAGTATTATTATTATTAGCCCATAAGAAAGATAATCCAGGATAGAAGCAGGGGAAAGCGGAATTCAGGGCCAGAAGTGACTCTGTAATAGGGAGAAGGGTGGAAAATAACTCCCTTGTTCAGGCACAGCAAGGGGCAATTCTATTACCAGAGGAAGACAGCCTGGCACAGGAAACACTTGTATAGGAGACCCATCCTTTCTTCTACACCAGAGTAAAAGGCAGAAAAATGTGAGACAGGAACCCAAGCAATGGAGTAAAATTTATAAAAGGAAAATAAAGTGAGTCAAAAGGCAGCAGAACGAGTTAATGCAAGCCAGGAATGGTGGAAGACAAGATGCTGCACCTTTACAACCCAGGGCCAAAGCAATGCTCTTTCATACCAGTGAACTGAACTATTAGGCTGGCTTTGGATAGGAAAAATAATAATAAAGACTGTGTTTGTAGACGGTGAAGAATTAGCAAAGGCCTTGTTGATAAAGCTAGTGATAAAACACAGGAACTTGGCTGTGCTGAATGGGAGTCTGGCAGCAGGCTCAGATCACAGAAATCCCACATAGCGAAATGAGATAATTCTTGACATTTAATTCTCTTATTCTCTCCTCTTAAGTGTGAGAGAAAACAGAAATACTGAAGGGAGAAAATAGGAAGCAGACATAACAGTAATCATCCAAAGAAGGTAGGAGCTAATGTGGGCAAGACTGAGAGGAAGAACCATGGATTAAACTGAGAGCTGTCTCGTTTTTTGTGTCTTGCACTGAGACATTTTTGCCTCAGATTTTGGAGGTTAAGAAAAATTTCATAAAATAGTTAGGTCAATCTGAAGAAGTTGCCCCTATTCTCTGCATTTCCCTGTCAGTAAACTGGGGATAGTTCCAGGTTCAATATGGAATTTAACTTAAGCAAAATACTTTTAGTATAACTACAAAGTTACTGTATGCCTGCAAATTACCAGTAATATTATTATTTTAAGTGCAGAGATTTGCAAACATACAAATCAGGATTTGTTATGATCAGCATCACTATCAAGAATAACAAACCAGTAGGTTTTGAGATTGACAGATAACCATAAGGATAAGAGGAAATCTAAAGATATAATAACTGCTTTCTACAAAGCTTGCCAGTGTTTAGTCTGTAAATCAAAATAAACTATGTTATTACTGAAGTTTTTCTACCAAAACAGGAAAGAAGGCTGGCCATGTTGAGGAAGGCCAGTGGCACAATTATCTACAAAAATAGTTGGGGTAGGAGAGAGCTGGGAGGCTACAAGTTCTCTTCCACATAGACATCAGAACTAGATTTTTCTACATCCTTATTTGGATACACATTTCTCACGTTAAGCCTAGCTAAACCCTTAAAGTTGCTTTTTTGAGAATTCGACTTTAATTTTTTTTTTATTTTTTTATTTTTCCCCTGCATATTTAATTGACTTGCAAATACTATTATTCCTCCTGCACACAGGGATCTGGCCTTAAGAATATGGGAGAAAGCCAGCCTTACCTGGGTCACATCCCAAAGCAAGAGGCCTGTTTTGGAGCAAAGGCACAGATCATCTTCTGGAAGCCTCCTGGTAAAAGGAAGGAAGCCCAGTGATATTTTCCTTTAGATCTTAGAAGTTAGCTCTTATGCTCCTTTAGCTTTTCCTGATTTGTGCAAGGAAAAAGCAAGAGAGAATGTTTGGTTTTTAAATGTCAGGCACGGAACTTTCCTCCCTGCACCCCTCCCTGTACACAGGGACCACAGCTGGGGCCTATAATTAGAGGCTCACATGAAAGCTGGAGCTGTTTGCATCCTAGGGACAAGCCATCACAAAGCACACAGGGTTTTCTCCAATCCATGTGTTTTCAAGGCCACATCAGAGATGCTACGAACTTTGACATGCGCCTTATGCAGCAATACCTCAACTTCTCTCTGGCTCTGGTCATCCAGGGTGAGAAGCAGCCTTGTTTTAAAGGTTCAAGAAGCACTCGCCACTGACTGCTTCCCCTGGGTTGGGTCATAGTTCTCACCTTGTTTCTCTGGGGAAAAAAAAATGAACTTTTGTAATTATTTTTTTTTGTACTTTTTTTCTCCCTTGATGGGGAAGAGCTGAGCTTGGGCAATAAATCAGTTGTGAGGCCCCTCACCAGTAGGGCTGATTACAGGAGTGTGCACTGTGGCTTCTTTGGTTGGGAGCAATACTGTGGCACCTACACGGTATCTGGAATGGGTTACTGAGATGGAGGGTAGCCATACTGTAGGTGCACAGGCAGAATAGGTCGTTTCCACAAAGCACACCTTTAAATAGGAGAAAAAAGGCAAAATACACTATCCTATGTCCAGTAGGTATTGCCCTCAGTAGGGCATGGTTTGTTCATTCCTGCACTACAGACAGAAAAGAAATTATTCTGCCTTGGTACAGAATTTACATGCTTCTCACTCATTATGAGAAAGACTTTTGATTCAATAAACTGTTTCCCCTCTGCGAAAGAAATCGCTTTTTCTCCTGAACAAGGAGGAGCGGGGGGAGGCATTTTCCATGCTTTTTATTGAGTAAGCTGTGTGTAGGAAGATCTGAATAATCTTTGGGGAAAGAAAAAAAAAAAAGAAAAAAAAAAACAGGACATGAATTTCAGAGCATGTGCTTTTGTGTTATTCAATATGACTGATAGGAAAGGATAAGGTTGAAGTTCAAGGCAAGTATGGAAGTGTAATTTCTCTCTGCACAGTCACAAATAAAATGAGTCTCAGCTCTACAGGATTAAATTAATTAAAGATGGATCTTGTGCTTGATGCTAGTTTGATAGAACTAGAGTTTGTAGTGGTTGTATCATGAACATAAGTGGATATCTCTAGTGGCTAGCTAGTATTTTCTTTATACTCATGAGTGTTTACTATGGCACACAAATGCTAACCGGTTTTATCACACAGTCATTATCATATCTTCTTCCCTTTCTCTCTACTACTCAGGTGTTGCTGCTGCAAAATGATTTCATATCAATTAGGAATTCCATTTCCTTCAAGGGGCTACTGAAGGAACAGCCACCTGTAATGCATGCTGTTAAACTTCAGCTGCTCCGTATCTTCACAACAACAAGATCATTTTTTTAAACTCCTTGTCCAGAATTGCAAGCACTACCTGCGTATCTTTTCCTATTAAAAATAAATTAAAAAAAATAATAATAATCTAGATATATACACTGTTCCTGGATATGTCTGTGGAAAATTTAGTCCTTCTGACACACAATATAAGTTGCAAGCAAAAATCCTCTAAAGGTGACTTTAAAGATAAAAAGAAAAGTTGAAAATACAACAGATTTTTCATCCAGTGTAAAAATCAAACAATAGCAAACAAGTATTACAAAGTTTCTGTGTTGCTGCTGAAAGCAAAAGCATTTCATTAAGCACGCTCTAAAGTTGACAGCTTCTTATCTAAGGGATAGGGATAAGAAACTCAACCAAAACAAACAACTTTTATCCTTTTTTGGGGGATGGAAACTCCGATTTCTGCATAATTTTGTGGAAGAAAAGATTTTTCTTGCTCATGGAGATAAAAGAAGCCATTTGAGAACAAGAATTCCAATCGCACCTTCACACCACTTCCTAAGTAACATTAAGGGGATCTGGCATTTGGAAGGTTAATTTTCTTATCAAAACTATACAAAATCCTAATTTTGCAGAGTAGCAATTTGGAAAAAAATCAGCAATGGGAAAATGTTGGTTATGCAGCACTAGACATTCAGTACTCAGGGGATCAATTATAAAAACACTCATTCAGCTATTTCTATTCAAATGAACACCTGAAGAGGAGGTCTCAATGGTTTTAAAAGTGTGTGGATATTACTGGATAAATGTTAGTCCAATAAAAGAGATCATCATCTGCTATTTGTGTGCATTTAAGTTGACACTAAAAAGATCTTTGTGGAATATTGCTGCTTCTTTTTCTTTTTGTGTGTGTGCATCTTTTATCTCATATTCCCTTAACACTTTGTGAACTGAAGAAAATAGACCAAATGAGCTGTTCTTTAAGATTAAAGGGGCAGCATTTAGTTGAACACACCTGAATGTGGAAGGAGTCTATTTTCCTCACGCTTATGAATATGTAATGATGTGCTTGGAGGCACAGTCACGAACCCCTAATAAGAATTCACGAGTCTGTGTTTGAAAACAGACATTTGCATTTGCCCTCCGGTCACAGTACATGGGTCATTCTTATTCAAAAATTTATTTGCTTTATTTTTCTCTTCCCCCTCCGTTTCCTTCCTACCTCAAAATATTTTCTCATTTCTAGGTTTTGTTTTGAGAAAAATTTTAAAAAGATGGATAAATCCCTCCAGAACATTCAGGAATCAATTAGAGCGAACTTATCCTGAGACATATACATTAATTTTTTGCAAGTGAAAAACTCCATTGTCTGATGTGAGGAAAGACTATTTTTCAGTCTCATGGATTGTTTTCACCAGAAATATTTGACAGGATTTGAGAAGAAACAAAAGAAAACAAATCTACATAGGTGCATAGCATAACATTTTAAAAAGTGAAAATTGGGACTGGAGTAATAGAAATAAAGGAATCTAGATCAGGGATATACTTCATAAAATTGCATAAATACTTAGGAAACACTACCACCAAGAGAAAAGCCACAAAGCATCAAAAATGTTAATCTAGTGAGCTAATCAGTCATATACGAGACTAGCGGCTTTGAAGGCGTATCCAGGTGGGGAAGAATGGGCTGTGAAGATTGGTACTTAATGAGAATGTTGCCTTTCCCTTAAAATTTCTTCTATGAAAGAGCTGTTGAGGAGCTACTCCAAAATACACTCTGATTCATTTTCTTTCTTTACCTGCTAAAAAGTGTGTTGTAGTTTCAAATGAGGCACAGGGGAAATTTTGTGTAAGATTTTTTAAATCCCATTTTTCGGTTCCTTCTCATCCTCTCATCTTTGAAAGGAAGAAAAAGAAAAAAAGAAAAGAAAGGGGGGAGAGAGAGAGAGTAAATTGGCAGCACTTTACTCATCTGAATAACTACCATGAAAAAAATCAGGCCTGTTTGCCTAAGTGAAAGCCAGAGACTATTTAAAAACAACAAGCAACCAACCAAAACCAAAAACAAAATAAACAACAACGACAAAAAAGCCAAGCAAAGTAATTTACAGAGAATGGAATGGAATTACTGGGCTATTGCAAATCACTGTAAACAATTTCAGATACTCACTATCAAATCCCCATGTTGTTGCTTATACTTTCTACAGCTGTATTAAAGATTGCATCACCACTTTGCTAAGGGTCATTGGAAGTTAAATACCCATCCCAAAGCAAGGGAGGATTTCAAAACATTCGGAGTAAAAGTTGCAAGCCTAATCTGTAGAGGTGTTTGAGTTTATTGTAAAGGTGCTGAGTTAATTCTTGATGGGGCAAATGCATGCAGAGATGCACACCTAAAATATATGTGCACCTTCAGTACAGATATAAGCACATGCATGCACACAGATGCACACACGTAGTTAGAATTGATTATAGTTTACTACACATTTCCTGGATTTTACATTACTACCAGAAGTGTGACTTTCGTAGGAAATGAGTCTATTGTGACAGCAGTAGTCAGAAAGAAACCATTATTTTAGATCTAACAGTGACACCTGCAGTCAAGCCCCACACACTAACATGCAAACATCTCATTTAGAAAAATACATCCATATTTTTGAATCGTGTTGTTCCAGCCATACATATCTCCTGCTTAATTATCCTCGTGTACCTAAAATTTGCCTCTCCCATTGGCAGCACAATCAGCTTCCACACCAGCACGAATCAGCTTTCTTCATATAAAGCAAACAGCCTGCCATAAAGTATATAAATAGCCCAGAAAAGCTTCCTTAAGCTGCTTGGTGGGAGTCTAGCTGCCCATGCATATACATACACACAGATCTCTCCTCCACAAACAGGCATTTCAGAGGAACCACCTGCGTGTCTGAAAGGCTCATCTCCACGTTTCAAAGATTTAATCACTTTTCCCTTAATTGCAATATAAAGTGTTACATTTGGTATGAATAAGGACTAGATAACCCGACAATCTTGATGACTCCCCTTCATTCTCGCTGCTCCCTCCTTGTTTTTGGTTACCAGCTGGTGAGTGTCAGTAACATGGTCACTGTTCCCCTTCTCTCCCAGACGGTCCAGGAATTATTTTGTTCCCCCCCCACCCCGCCTTTTTTTTTCTTCGCTAAAGAAAAAGTGTTGTGTTTTGATTATTGCTCTGAGAGTTACTTGAGAGGCCCGACTCTCTGGCTAAAATAATATCTGAAAATCTATATTTTAGTTTTTCCTTTTCTTTTTTTTCTCGCAACTTACTGTTTGTTCAGCTTCCTCCCATATGCTAAAAGACAAGCTCCTCTCTCTTTCAAAAGCAGAAAATGCAACTAAAAGGTAAATCTGTTACTTCACTGTAATATATTCTTTTTTCGTTTCTTTTTTGTTTCTATTAATCATCTATTATTTTGACCTACTTCCACCACAACATATTCTGAGATCAGTACCCATATTTCACCCAAGCCCAATATGAATTTGGATTTACTTTATGGCTCTTGGAGCTACTTCTTCTGTCAGGTAAACATCTAGAACCTTGCGTATAAATTTGTTCTAATGAACAAAAAGATTTCTTTATAACTTTTGTCAATATTCTGCTGATTGCTAGTTGAGTAGCAGATGTGGTATGCTTAATGGTGCATATACAAGAAGCATTCCCTAATCCCTAAATGAACTTCTTATCTCTAAATATACACAGGATAAGCTATCTAAACTCAATTTAGCAACTATGCTATTAAATCTACCAGAACCAAACAGCAAAAGAATATTGTTAAAGCCAAGCACCTGTTAGCAAAAAAAAAAAGAATCCTGCCAAAACAAAGCACTGCTCACCCTAGATCAAACTTAATCAGATAGAGAGAACCCTACATTAGTTAATGTCTGTTATCGGTGCATCTTGAACCCCCCCACCTTCCCTTCACAAGCCCATACATGGTTTTAAAGTCCTGGTTGTGTCAGTGCCACACGCTGTCAGTCAATTCGCTGCAGAAAAGTGAGTTGTCACCAGATCGGTCTTTTTAACTGCATGCAAATGCAGATGGATCCATCACCGGGTTTAAGAGATGCGCGCAAAAAAGAAGGTAGTGTCACCTGCCGGTTGGATTACAGAACTGGGAAGGCCAGCATGTGGCACGGAGGTTCCTGCTGCACCACCGAGTCCCTTTGTGACCCTGGGGCGTAGCGCCCAGCACCCCGGGGAGCTGCCCGTACGAAGGCAGAGCGCTCTCGCTTTGCTTCACGGCTAGGCTCTGTGACCAGGCCTGGCCTCGGCAACGGCCCCTCCTGTCCCTGGCCTGCATGGAGACGGCAGGTGACAGGCAGGGACAAACAGGAAAAACACCTGTTTTGTCTCTCAGCTGACCCTGGCACAGTTCCCCTGTGGGAGTTGGTGCCTGCCCACAGACCCCCGGCCTGGAACGTCCCCCCAGTGGCATCCATAGAGCCACATGCAGGTCACGACAGCCCCGAGCCTGCAGGTCCCACAGTGGGGCCTGGGCAGCAGGGCCCCGAGTTCCCTACATAAATGACCTCTTCCAGCTCCCTGGATTTATTTGTGAGCAAACTCCAGGCCTAACAGACCAAGGGAGAAAATTTTCTTCTCTATATTCCTCATTTCACCTATTTTTCTTGACATTGGAGCAGGGTATCGCAGGACCTGAGCAATGAGAAGCCAGTTTATTTGTGGAAAATGCCCCAGAACTTGGCACAAGGAAAAGGCTTGTAACATCTCACAACCACATGCCTCCTGTAACTACTGGGAAATGAGCATGTCCTTCACCACATCTTGAATTTAATCACCAACAGACCAAAAAAAAAAAAAAAATAATAAAAAAATGGACACCTAGGCCCCACGACAAAGGCCTGCTGATGTTATCAGACTGGTAGGTGCCACCTGCTGTGCTGTGTAACTCCACCATAGACCCAAGGCTTCTCTCCTGCTGTCCCCATACCCCCACGTCCCCTCTTTGTCCTCCCCTCAGCAAGAAGATGATCACCCAGCACTAGTGGTGTTATACTGTGAACCCTCATATCCCCATTTTTCCACCTGTAGAATTGTATAACAGTACTAAAGAACATTTAGCTTTGTGGAGGTTGATCTAAAGTGTACCAAAATCCCAAGAAAAATTATTGATGGCCTTCTCCAAAACAGTTGCATGTGGAAGACAATCCCAGCTCAAGGCAAGAAGAGGGCTACCGTCTGGGACCAGAGAAGAGAATGGAAAATTGCTGCAGAGGTACATTTTTAAGATGCATTTTGTGGCATCTGCCTGGGTTTTCCTCAGCTTGTGTTCCTGTTATTGTCTTATCACCTTGGGAAAAGTGTTACAAAATCACCACATTTAAAAAAAAAAAAAAAAAAAGGAAAAATATAATTTTAAAAGAAAAGGCTATGCATATGCAAAGTTGATTCAAATGCTTTCAGATTGCACCATAGAAAAGCTGTGGCCTAGTTTTTGAAATACATATTTCACTTTATTTTGCACACAGCTGGGTTTATATTGGCACTCACACTAATATGCAAAATGCAGTATCTTGTATTCATGAATGACTCTTTATAAAATGCCAGGAGGGCACCTGCTTTCTTTTCTTTAAGTCTATATCATGACAAAGAAGAAGCCTGTATTAATGGCCAACTTCCAGCTCTGACCACAGCCTGAAGGGATTTATGCCAGCTGTACACAGGTTTGGAAGTAAACAACATGCCCCGGTCAAAAGGAGTTTCTTACACTCCACGGAAAGAGACTGCTAATGAGATGCAACGCACTGAAGAAGGGAGCACACGTCAGTGCTGGCTGTGAATGGAGCTGTTACAAAGGAGGAGATGTGCGCTCAGATGCACTGCACACATCCTGGTCCTGTGTCCACAGGATGAGACCAAATCCCATATATTACACGCATCGTACAGTCCTCATAGCGTTGCTGCGGACACAACCAGCAAAGCTTCTTCCAGGCCTGGTGGTTCTCGGAGTTAGGCTCACTGTGGCTGCCAGGGTGCTGGGCACGCAAATTTAAAACACCCAGGCACCTTGCAAGTGCTGGGAACTCTTCTGAAAGTTGCAGCATATCTCAGTGGTTTGGATGGAAGGCAGGCTATTGAAGCCATCGCTCATCTTTAGAAGTTGCTTTGTCTAACACTCAAATCTGACAGGATCTGCGTGTGTTGAAATTGATATCATGATGCAAAACTCATCTCTTTTTCAGGATTTTCCCCAACAAATTAGAATAACATACACGAGACATCTTTATAAAGATTTTTCTTTCATGTAGGGTTGACTAAACATGCACTTCAAATTATAAAATTTCTAAATTAGATACAGACAATGAACATTAGATATATTTCACAGACATTTCTGCAGATACTTAGAACTTCAAACAGGAATTTTTAAATTAGACTGATAAATATTATATTTGCGTGGTAGGAAAAAAATAGAAAGCTAGCTAAGAACTGGAATTGATAAAAAAAAAATGTATTACAATCTTCTTGCATTCAACTTGTTCAACTTTTCTCCACTCTGCAAGATGGTTCCTGTAACGTGCTTTCTGGTTCTGATTTGGATTAATTCTTTTCCCCAACAAAACAAGGGCACCAAAATCTCAGGGTGCGCTTCTGAGGTAAGCAAGGTAGTGTAAGGTCAAATCAGACAGCATTTGATGAGGACATTATTGAGCTGATGGTTTCTTATCATTACTGTGCTATGTTCCATGTTCCATTTGAATGCCAGACTGGAAACAGCTGCATTTAATGGGTATCAATCTACATATTTTGCCAAATGTAAAAAGAAAGTGAAAAGCAATAGACAAAATACAGATATGATAGAACAAGCATGTGTACAATATTATTTCTTACTTCCTAACCAAACCTTTAAGAAAATAATATACGTGAAGGTAGAACTCTATTTGTGATCAGTTCTTTGAAAAAGTAATCAGCTTTCTCCCATTTACCAACTCCAAATTTAAGCTACGTCCTTCCTACACCAGAAATGGAAAGAATACAATAGGCAGAAACAATAAGCAAGAGAATCATCAACTGGGAAACAAAATAGTTGTTAAACTGAGCTGCATTCACACATTTGCCCTCATCACCTATCTCCCCGCAGCAGACTACAAAATGCTTGCCACAAAGTGCTTTGTCACGTGCATCGTCAGAACAAGAGGTGCTTATTCCTGGACCACTATAGTGCACATAAATATTACTTTTCCTGCAGAATTTGATTTGTAAATTCTTGGAGATGTCCCTCTTAATTGTTGAATTACTGGGCGACCTTGGGAAGACAACTACTTTGGATCTTCGTTTACCCATCCGAAATGCAACTACTGTGTGTATTTAGCTCACAGGGGCACCAAGAGGCTTAATTAATGTTTGCAAAAAGCTTTGAGGTCATCAGATGAAAGGTTCTCGTGCAAGTCCAAAATATTACAAAGTCGATGAGGAAAAAATGGATGGGTGCCAGGAGAGTCAATTGGACAAACGGCTTCTCCTATCAGCATTGTCCATATTTCAGTTCCTAGTTTATCAGTGGAAATATACCCGGCTGTTTAAATAAGGTCTCATACATATTCCACTGTGTACAGAACCAGTCACCACAACCGATAGATCTGAAAATAGTTAAGAAGGTTTAGAAAAACTATTGGGAAGATGTATATTATTATGCTTGGAGTTCAACACACGCAAAAAAAGTCCTTCCTCTAGAGTGCTTCAATATACTACAGAAAAATTCCCAGTGGCAGTTAGCAGCATATACATAGGGTTTGAGTTAACGTTTTTATATACTGTAATTTTTTGATCAATGGGCACTGGGAAGCATCTTCCTTTGACTGTTTTATGAGGAAGAGCTTGAATTTAATATCTGCAAGCACATAACCAGTGCCTAAATAAATAAGAGACTTTCCTCTCCCTAGGGATCTTAGTGCTATAGCATCTAGGTCACTACTATTAACCTCTGCACTAACAAATTAGGAATAACTCCAAATCCCTAGTAAACTCTATTCCTTGGCTGACGGGATGCCCATCAGAAGACACTGTTCTCATTATTTTCCTCCCAGCCTGGTGATGAGTAGCCTTGGCTTCCAGACAGGACCAGGCCAGCTGAAGATGGATTTGCTTGATACTACGTCATATCCCCTGCCCACCCCGCAACAAGCGTAGCTCACCCCTTTGGTTTTTGAGTACAACCTGTCTCTCAGAGACAAGAGATTTAAGTGTGCTTATGCAGGAGCGCTGAACCCATTGATCCTGTCCAACAAAAATACAGCTAAAGAGGAAGACGTGAGGCCAAGCCTTAATACTTTGAGGAGCCTTTGAGAGACATGCTCAGGTAACAGCTGTGGATAGCAGTCAAAGCATTACTGGTGAGCATTCAGCATAGCAGACATTAATGTAACATCTTCCCACTTAGGTTTAGTTTTTGCTGCCTCAGTTCACTCCTTCAGGTAGAAGAAAGTAGAAAGAGTTATTTTAAAACAACAGGATTTCTTAGAAGAGTATTGGAATTAAACTAGAAAAAAAATTGAAAGGTATCGAGAAGATCTTAGTGCAATTGGGATCACCATAGGACATATCCTGTTCCCTGGCATACAGACACTTGTTTTTGTATGAAATAAGTCACTTTATAAGTAGTTGTCAAAATCACAGTTACAGGGTCCATGTTACTTCAGTCTTTATTCTGTCATGTTGCATAGGCTGACCCTCAAAAGGTGATACATTTGACATTCCACAATTTGCTTAGACCATCTTCTATAAACCAAGTAAGCACAGGAGGAACAAGGCACTCTTCTGCTACGTTGTAAAATGAAAATACCTTTTTTTTAAATCTAGAATTCTCATACCACATGAAAAGAATTTTATGTCAAGACAAAATTAGAAGTAGGTTATTTTTTCCATTTACTATGTAAATTGAACTTCAAAAGTAATTTTTTTTCATTAAGAATTAAGCCCCTTGAACCTTACTGTTATGAAGAACCCAAATGCAACCATGAACAGCCTCACTCATGCAACTGTGTCTTCCCCTATTTTCAGACAAGCTCCCAAATGAAAACAAATGGAGATCGGAAAACTAGAAAAATTTGGAAATAATAAACAAAAGAAGCCAGTCTTCCAAAGACAACTTCATCACATCCCCTTTTTAACAAGGTGTGATAGACCACAAATCTGTAACATTAGTTTGCAGTGTCAGAAGCTCGAATTTTTTTTTCAGATATGCTATACTTAATATGCTACACCAAAAAAGATGCACTGTACCAATGTGTCAGTGAACTACAAGTTGTGGACCATATATAAGCAAATAGAAATAGGAAGACGGGATTAAATAGCTGGTAGTCAGAGCAGAAAACAGGCTTACAGCTTTTAGGATCTTTTTCACAGGGGGAGAACTACCACGTTTGTCTGCGTGTTTATATAAAAATATATATTAAAATAAGACTAAATATTTCCAAAGAAAGACTTATAGACTTATTTCTAAATTAAGATAGACTTATTTCTAAATCAAGAAAGCATCAAATTGCCCAATGCTGTTGTTTTCCTCTACTAGAAGACTGTTCTAACAGCATGTCAATAGGTACCTTCCTCTTTCATATGATGCCCTTAGAACTAATTTACAGCTGGATATAAAGACGATATATCTGATACAAACCCAAGATTGGAAAACTAGTATATGAGTTTCAAGTGGTGTGTGATTCATGCTTACAGTAAAGAATAATTTTAAATGGAATAATAATTTTAAGTGGAATAATTTTAAAGCGTCTTCTATATAGAATTCCAAGACATTCTCAAACTCTTGAATGTTAACAACCGGTATTTGTGAAATGTCTGATAATCACTAATCTCATTTCGTACACAAGAAGGTTGAAGCAAAGAGTCAATAGCCCAGTCAAGGTCATGTATGCACAAGCAAGTCAAGATTAGAATTCGGGCCTGACCTTGCTGTGAGCCAGCCATTCTAACAAACTGCTCCATATCACAGCGACAAGTTATAGTGAGGTTTGTCTGCTTACATGTTACCTATTATTTTTTCTTATATATGCACATTAAAGCAACTTTGAAATAATGACTACGATCCCTTTAAATTCGAAGGGGGAGTAAAACGTTATTTTATAAGAACAAGAAACTTCCTACAGCACCAAAATAACTTGTTACAGCTGAAGAGAGGCTGATGCCTTGCAATGCTGGTGGAATGCACAAGCATGGATAACACTCCCACAATTGTTCAAAATGTTTTTATTTTCATTAAGGCTAGCGATGCTGGATTCAGTTGTACACAACTGTTTCTGCTGAAAGTAAAAATAAAAATGAGTAATTTGAAGTAATCTAAAAATTTAGCATACCAGAACATCAAATAGTAATAAAATGTAAAGTTATCCCTATTATAAACAAAACTAGAAGCCTACTTTTATAATGGATGTTCTTAACATCTTTGAAAAACTAATGGGCTGGAAAGGAAAAGCAACTCTTTTTGGTGACATCCATGCATTTTTAAAAATACAGCCTACAGTAAACCAAATGTAAAAGTATTCTTTATGCTAAAAAGAAAAAAAGTCCTAATGGTACTAGATCAAACTTGCTGTTTGACTTTATCTGCAAAGACAGAACATCTGGTGTGCTTCTGGCTAGACAGGTCCTATTCAGAGCAGCACTACTGAGACTACGAATCAATTCTTACACCTTCAAAGCAAACCAATGCAAGAGTTAGCTTATATCCCTACATTAAAAAAAAAAGTTACATTACATAGTTGAGATTCTCCAGAATTAAACCTGCATTTTCATAAAACAAACTTAAAATTTGTGATTTTATTAAAAAAATGAACAAAAAGAAAAAGGCTGTCAAGATGCAAAATTTAAAACTTAAGAAATTCTTTGTACTTGTATCAACTACTGGAAGCATGTTAAACAATTCAACATTTGGTTATTCCCAGCAATTACTATAAAATACGGTTTATATCCAGGTAAGTCAAAGAATTACAGAAAAGGATCCTTTATTTATTTATTTAGGAATGACAATATATATAAAGAATTTGTAGATTAATTGGTAAACCACTACATATTTCAATCCAGTTAAAAAAAATAAACAAATTCCGTTAACAGGATGTCCTGAGGGAATAGCTCTGCAAAAATTTATCCACAGCAAAGTTAATCCACAGAAAATGATCTACCACCACTTAAAATGTCATCAGATGGAAATGATTAATCTTTCTCTTGTAAATACATTCAAAAGCAAAACAAAAAAGTGGGCTATTGAAACTGATTTTTAAGTCCTTGCTCTTGTTCAGAGTTGAAAGATTCTTTCTCACTACCTACAGACTAAATAGCATGAGGGGAAAAAATACTCCTAGATGAGAAATTATATTTAGTGGTCAGAGCGATCATTAGTGTATAGAAAATCCACACACTGTTCTAGATGAAGATAAGAAACAGTAGGAACAATCACTAATAACTAATATCCTGCATGAGCAGATGGCCCAAACTATCAAGTGTTTTGTCAGTCTTACTGTTTCTTACGTTGTGATGGATAAAAATTATACATGATAAACTGTCGCCGAGACAATGAATGCTTCCATCCATCATTCCGGTCTTCTCTTATTCCAGCCATGTGACTGAGTTGAATCAAGTTTATGACATCTTGGCAGGGAGATTCCTACAGAAGCTAATATCTAGATCAAGTAGATGAATAATGCATTTATTCCCCATTAAAAAAATGTTGTTTTTAAGAACAAGGGATCTCTGTTTCACATCATTGAACCAGTCCACAATGAAACATTTCAAAAGCCCTACTAACAGATCATTCACAAAAATTTCAACTTATCTGCATTACCCTTTATACCACTGTTGAAGCTGCATTTGTTCTCCATGCCATAGTTTAAAAAAGAAATTGTCTGAAGATCCTAAATAAAGGAAATCTTACTTTAAGAGTGCAAGCTGAAAATCTAATAGAAATTCTTCGTATAAGCTGCAGACTCCTCTCGCCACGCACTGAACAGTCTTGGCACAGCGTCCAGGCATGGCCATCTCTCTGCTGGGGGCAACGTTCTTGGCTGTGAAGGCAGAGCATGCCCTCTGTCACTCATGGCGAGCAGTCCTGTCCAAACTGTCTCTTTTCGACAACTTTATCATCAATCTCTTTATTAACAGCTCCACTGCAGACCGAGAATGCAAACAAGGACAACGCGCATGCCAGATTTCTGGAAGGCACACAGCACCAGACACCACGCAGGGCAAGGTTTCAGTAAATCTGAAGCAGAAGCTGCAGCTCAAAACTCTCATATGCCGTTTCAAGAAGCATCATGTTTATTGTATTTACTTTAAAATAAATAAATAAAAATACACACACACTCAAGTTTCTCTATTAGGTAAGGTAGGAAGGGTGGAAAAAAAGACAAATTAGTTCCGAAACATCAAGCTCCCCCCTCCCAGTCCTATTTTACACCATTTGAAATGTTTCATCAGTGAAGGGTACGTGACCAAACATTCCATTCACCTTTAATTTTATCCGCTTCAGGTTAGTATATTATCATTAAGGGAAGCAAACATCACAGAAATAATCTTAGATGAACTGAAAAGTTCGAATTTAAGTGTAGATTTTTAAGCATGTAAAACATTTACTTAAATAACGTTATTTAAGAAATTTGCTTTTGAAAAGATGAACATAAAATGCATTCCTAAAGACATGCTAGCTTGCAAGTAAGACAGACGAGACATTTGAACTCGTAAGGTGTCCGGTATCCGTGTGGGCCATAGTTATTATTGGGCAGTTTAAATGCATTGGCTATTTCTCAAGTTAAATAAATAAATGCAGCTTTATTTAGCCAACAAGTTGGAGTTTTTATAACCATGCATCAAGAGTAATTTTCCTCTTTATCCTTTCCTATTATTGCCTGCGTTCAAGTTGCTTATTTAAAGACAGAAATTGACCTCAAAACCAAGCTTGATAATATCTGCATATACCATTAAGTTTTTTGTTTGTTGTTTTTTTTCCCCCCCTCCTCCACCTATTAGGAACCTGTTAAATTTGACTTTTCTAAACTCAGTATCGTTACAGCTTGCGAGGTAAAAATTGAATAAGGTATGCAGGACAGTCACATTAACAGTTTAATTAAACACTCCACTACAATAAAGAAGTCATATAACTGAGGTCATTTAAAAAAAAAAAAAAGACATGCTGAATAATAAATCAACCAGTTATTATGTGTGGAAGGATAAAAAAACACCACTGCTAAATATAGCATTCCAGAATTTAGTCAGAACAATAGAAATATGCCAAAACTTTCTTAAAAAAAATCATTAGAGCTTAAATATCCAAAAAACAGATGGGACATGCAGCAGTGGTTCATTCTATTATCTTTTTCATAATAAAATGTGCCCTCTGAAGTTTGATATCAAAGTTTGCATTCTTTTGGTGATGGTAGTAGCAGATGTTTGATGTTTGTAGATATTTCAAATTATTAGTTTGAACTTTGTAGACGTATCAAACTGCATCTGCCTCTATCAACAAATGCAAGATGCTTTATTTCTAAACAGACCCTTAATTCCACTAAGATGTTTCAAGTAAAGTAAAAAGTGGATTATTACTGATGTTTTTCCAATTTGAACAGTGGAATCTTTAAAAATTGAATCCATCAAGTACATAACTAATGTGCTGTTCATAGACATTCATGAATGTACTGTCAAGACCTGCACATTTTTAAGTGACAGTTTTGTCCAGCAACAATGATGCCAGGGATCAAGCTACTTGACTAGCGTGTCTGTAAAGTTACATAAGGCACCCAGGATCACTTTAACATGTGAACTGTCTTTCATAACACATGCAACTTTCAAAAACAACAAAAATAAACATATTCTGCCTCCCGTTTACCACTGGAGGTTTTCTAGCATTTAGGCATAGATTGTAGCTTCAGTAGTATCTAGCATACTCTTGCAATACTCTTATTTTCCACTATTCTAGAAGCTGAGAAACTCCATTTTAACTTTTTATTGTTGATTAAATTGGTTCTCTAAGGATAGAGAACCTCTATGTTTACCAAAATATGGTAAACATCAGCTTACCATCAGTTGATACTCACTACTACTCAGTTACTACTCACATGTACCACCAGCATCACACCAGCATCAAAAATTTGCCTTCAAAAAAAGAAAAACAATGCACCAAGACACTACCTACAGCAAGGAAGCACAATTTCAGCTGATACTCATCAATTCAGAAGTCTGATTCAATCAGCATGTCTAAAGCCATCTGTTAGAACTATGGCTTATTAATGTTAATTATTTTGGCTACAACAGTAATTTTCAATGTCTCGTTTGGAGATCTTCATGAGTTAATGTACTTACTCCACTTCACGTAGGTTCATGACAGGTAACTGAGAACAAACTTGTGGAAGCCTATTGCCAGTAACCGGAGAAGCACTGAACAGAAATCTGTACATCTACTTTCAGATTTTATTGGTTGGAAAAAATAGAAGAGGAATTAAAGCCATAAATAACATCAGCTGTGATGAAAGGGAGAAAGGATGGGCAAGATATAAAGATGATGAATCTGTTTGAAACAAGACAAGCAATTGCATGCTGTGAAAAATATATACAACACAAAGGTCCATTGTTTTAGGCAGGGTAATTATAATATGAAGACCGTAATCATCAGTGGTTTTAGCAGTTTAAAGAAGTTTTAGTCAAAAGGGGGCTACTTAAAGTTACTCACAATCAAGCATTTGGAGGATTGGGCTCATAGCTGATACAAGATCAATCAAGTGATGCACAGTTATTTGTAATTTTTTACTTTATTTCAAGGCAAGCTTAAACTGACAAGAAGAGAAATAGTGCCATCTGCTGACATAAGAAGTAGTCACTTGCAAGAAAAGCAAGCGTAACATACCAAGACTGTTGAAGTCTTTTAAGAACAGTTCAAAATTCTAAGGAAAATAAGTACAGCTCAAGATTGTATGCACATTTCTTCTCGGATTATCAGGTTATGATGAAGTCCTAATCAGAAAGTGAGGAAGGGATGCTCTTAAAGTGTTTTGGCAATAACCTCTGCCCCCTCCCACCTCCAGCCCACTGCACAATCCACCTTTCCCTTTCATCACGGGCTAGAATTCAACATCCATGCTACGTGTTACTTCCTACATCTAACATCATGCTTATTTACAAAATATTTATTTATGGACCTATTTTTCTAGGCCATACTGTATTTTGTAGTAGCAAAAAACTTAAGAGCCAAGTATAAATTCAGAGTAAAACCAGTTCTGTACATTCAGAAAAGTCAGGCAACAATGGGATTGTGCTGTTTTTATTGTGTTTTTCAATGGAGAATACATCATCTGTTTACAAATAGCTCTTGAAAAATACAAGGAGTACAGATACTATAAAACAAAGCAAACTCCAGTCATGAGACACTACGTACATCATGCGAAAGCAACAGTCTGATCTCCAGGTTATGAAAACTAGAATTAAAAAGTCACTATACAGAAAGGTTCCAAGTTTCCAGCTTGGCAAAACTTGGGTGCAGTTACATGAAACGTTTAATAAATGAAAAAGACTTTCTGATGTGTAAACAAAATGACAAGACTAAATTTGTGCCTGGCAATTTCGATCTAAACTCCATAGCTACACAAAATACACAGACACCTTGTACACTTCAACTGTTAATATAACCTTCTTTTTGGGGTGGACGACAGCAGGCTGCACAGGGCAAGGAAAAGAGAAGTATTGTAACTAGACACTTAGACAAATGGCAAAAAAAACCCTTCAGTTACTGCACAGCCTAAGTAAAAGATAAGCTACACTCTGACTTTGGAGAATTAATTTAGAAGGATAAGGGGAAGAGTGTAATAATTTAATTTTAACATGAAAGATGCACGTGTAAATAGGATGAGCACAATGAGAAGGGAGTTCATAAAACATGCTAATCAAAGTATGGGAAATATGATTTGACATCCCACGTATTTCAGACTAAGTAATAGTAACATGAAGTTTGTTATCTACATCTGGTATTACTGCTGATATCCCTCATGTTCCTCAAATACTGTTGTTCTTTGCCATGAGAGATTCAGTTCGTTCAAAAGAAAAAGTAGTTACTTATCTTTTTGATAGGACTACAGAACAAAAAATAGGAGTAAGAGAGCTTACTAGATGTCAAGTGCTTACTAGAAATATGATTTTTAAAAATTCAATGTTGTTCAATATGTAAAACTATTTTCAATGAGCCATCTAAAAATAAAAAGGTTAAAATCCTCTGGGAAAAAACTTTTTGCTTTTATTTAAAATTTGAACCTTTTTAACGCATACAGAACTTTTATGGAGTGTACAAAATCATCTTATATTTAGTGATTCGAAGGCCATCAAGACAGGTGTTATATTTCACAGGCACACATTTACTTAAACGCTTTAGTGATGGGACAAACTTCTGAATTTGTGCCTACAGGCCACAAGGTATTGTGATTATGTAAGGGGGGAAAAAACAATATTAGGGTCTGGCTTGTTTTTGTTTTGTATAGCTACTGTCCTTTATGGTGCATACAAGCTGCAATAAAAACCCCAACACTAAATGCAAAAGCTTTTCCCAAGAAATACAATAAAGGGTTCAAAAAGGAAATAAGGAGTTTGATTAGCTCAAAGGAAATTTTATTTGCTGTTTGACTGATGATCTGTATGCACCTTAAAACAATCCTATAAATAAAAGTAGACCACATCTTAACCATGTCCCACCAATACTGAAAACTTCCCAATTACTTCCTCGACATATGTCTTATTACCTCAAGATTGGACATTCCTCTTTAAAGGCTTACTGCTGCTTGATGGCAGTTGAACTAGTTATACTATACACTTTGTTTTAATGTAAAGTATGTCATAGAATGTCACCCAATTTGCTGATTACTACTACTGAAGAGATTCTTCAATAAAACGAAAGTGTATCAGCTGAAGATCTAAAATTAGTCATACTCCAATAAAAAAAGTACATAAAAGTGCATTCAAGGGATTCTTATGCCAGTTTTATCTCAATTTTGAAACAATGCATCAAACAAATTCAATCAGAATGTCAAATATGGCTACAAATAGTGTTCATGTTTTTAAAGGCAGTAATCCTTTGAAATATTTAATGCAACTGTTGCTAACACATTAATAGTACTCCTGGCTTCACATACTAACCTGGACTTCCAATCAAGTGGTGATTTTAGCCCAGAAAAAGTGCACAAAATATACCTAAATCCATTTCCGATCATGTTCTAGTCTTGCACCCTCTGTTCTCCTTTTTTTCTAGCATTAGAAGACAACAGGTTGAGTTGGCAGATATTGTTTATGGACCCCTGAGGTTGTTTTTACCGGTTCAATCTCAATTTTATTGAATTCTTGATAACAGGAATAGGATTTGCAGGGAGAGCAGGGATATCTGAAAGGTCTGTACTGGGTGTTTTCTGAAATGAAAAGAAAAAAGTTTGGTTTGTATATTTACAAAGTTAAAATACAAGGAAAATATTGTAGAAATTGGCACTAACTTTCAAAACAAAATAAATCTTTAAAAGAGTAATTAAGAATGCACCAAAATAAGAATAATTATAAACTATAAATACAGAAGCAGGATATTTCCTTTGCCAACACAGCCATTTAAAAAAAATTTCTTTCATAGTGTACATTTCCTTTTTCCACAACTGCAAGAAATTGGGAAGTGCTGCAGATAAAGTTGAGCCTACTAAAAACCTTTATTATAATAAAAACGTAACATCCACATAATAAGAGTACTTAACCAATGACATGTACATCAGATAGCATGTTTAAGATTTAAAGACTGCTTTGAATAATTTAGTGTTAAGCCCCACCCCTTTACAGATGAATGATGAAAAGCTGTTCCCTACACAAAACGCATCTTTTTTAAAATGTGCCTGTTTAAAAATTCTTAATGGCCAGACTTCTAACTTTTCATAATGATTTAGATTAACAAAGAAAAGGTATGATGAACTCTAAAACTGCTTTGACAGGGATAAGAATTTCACACTGAAAAAATAATCTGAACATTTTTGTCTCACTTAAAAGAATTAAATCCTGTTTGACAAATAAAGGAAAACACAGAAAAGGAATACAATATTTAATACAATTCATTAATTTCTCATAGGATAAGGAAGCCTCTATTTTCATGTTCTTTTGTTTTTTTTGAAGTTTTAAGTATTTATTCTCCACTCCTCCATATTGACATCACAATAACCCAGTTATTATGCATTACTTCCCATGATTTATCAGGAAAGTGTTTTACATTATAGATGTTCAAAATTAGTATTAAGTAAATTTTACGCATGGGAAAAATTGCATTAAAATGACCGCTCTTAATTGTTTCATTAAGGAATTAGCTGAGTACACACTGACTGATATGACAGCAAAGCACAATGCAACAAAGATTCAGAGCAAAATAGCTTTGATATCCCACCTTCCCCACCCACCCCACTGCACCCTGGAGCCCACTGTCTGGTTCATGCTGACCTACATTGTTTTCATCTCCTGCAACATGAGCAGTGCTCTAAAAGCCAATGAAAATACTGGAAAGGTGACAGAAGAGGCCCGCTGCACTTTTGTAGCTTCCAGATTACTTTTGCTACAGTAATAACTACTCAATTCATAAAAGCTGCAAAACTTTATATTAGCAATTATCCCTCAACAATATGCAAAATGAATGCACTATAAGATCTTTAAAGAAATTAATCTCCCTGAAGTACTTTTAAGCGTCCACATCACATCCACAGTTTCTGTTAAACAATCTTGGTAGCTTTATGCAGTACTGCTCATGTGGTTCAAAAAGCCTAATAACCAATACAATTAGTACTATTGCAATACATCTCCATTTTCAATCAATACGTTTCTTACACATCGTTTAATGAGTAAAGTATGCACATAATGCTTTGTGACAGTGAACTTTTAATCAGTAGGACAATAACAGAAATTTAAATATGCCACTAAATACATGTTCTCTAGAAGTGATTACAATATTAGGGACGTAAGTTTAAGAGAATGCCACAGAATGCTCCTTACACTCCTAACACCTACAGTGAATCAACACAGCTGGGTCATCAGGTTAGAACAGCTCTCTCCCCCTTCATACCAAGTATCAGGATCTGAAGTTAACATCTCAGACAATTCTCAGCCTCTACCAGGGTATCTGAGCAGCAGCTATTTAAAGCATTTGTTTCCTTGCTAGAAAGGATTATTCTGTGATGTGCAAAGCACAAAGGAATAAACTGAGCCCCTTACTTTGAAGGCACAATTCAGAAGAGCGAATCCAGCTTCGGTCAGTTTGTATGGCAAGCCATACATGTTTAGCTACAATGCACATTCAATAAGATCAATGACCATCTAAAACACAAAAATTGTGACAGTAACAACAAGCAACTTTCCATACAATTGGTTTATATTAAAAATTATAAATTCTTTGTTTTTAACATCTGGACTCATTTTAACTTCTATATTTTCAGCACAGATTAGCAAGAGAACAGATGCATAGGTTTTAAAACCAGTACCTGAGGAGCTTGTAAAGTTGTCTGAAGAGTTTCTGTTTGGGAATTAACATTCACTTCTGTCTCGAGTTGCTCCTTAAAAAAAAAAAAGAAGCATCACAGTTACACCATTTGTACTTCTAAAGCTACATACACTGAACTTACTTAACCATAATGCCTTAAGTTGTATATACACAACCTAAGTAAAAAAGGCAAGTATCAGTGCTTGCTACACTGATACCCACACTTCTATTACAATACAGAAATCACCACACTAAAGGATGTTTTGCTCACTAGGAACTCAGTATCAACACAAGATACATCACTTCTCATTTGTTGCTTGTTTAACCACCTATGCCTTTTATGCAGAATCTTACAGGAAAAGATTACATGACATTCAACTCATTAAAGTTGTATTATCAAAGACAACCATGTGAAACATTACTGTATTTCTTGCAAATCCAACTGCTTTTCCATTCCTTTGAATTAAGTAAACTACTTCAGTGCTTTGGAACTAAGCTTAAGTCACTGAACTATGTTCATAAACAGCTGAAGATCAGGACAAACCATCTCGTTTCAAGAACTGAACATCAACTTCATCACTTTAATTTTGGAGCAGCAATTCCCCACATACTGAGCAGTACAGACCAAATAGGTGCCCAATTATCCTAAGTCCCTACAC
Source organism: Cygnus olor (assembly GCF_009769625.2). Taxonomy (NCBI): domain Eukaryota; kingdom Metazoa; phylum Chordata; class Aves; order Anseriformes; family Anatidae; genus Cygnus; species Cygnus olor. The sequence goes on from NC_049173.1 coordinate 14,816,766, forward strand.
AGAACATCATCTTCCTGTCCTTGCTTCTAGTTTTCAACTAGAAGGATTATGGACACTAATTTTTTTTATTTTTTTTTTGGGGGGGGGAGATTTGCAAGTAAATACTCTGGTTTTAGATTCAAACGGCTTGCATTTGTTACTGTGCAAATTGACAAGGAGTATAAGGCTAAATTCACTGTTCTGCCAAAATGGTTTTCCTGCTACTTTAGTGGGTTGGATCAGCTTTCTGGATAACCAGATGAATGTCAGAGACAGTTTTTCAGGTAAAACAGTAGGTCTGAATGGCTAGAACAGGACAGTGGGGCACTCTCCTTTTAATGAAAACAACCTTTTAAAATTGTACCACAGAATCAACCACACATATAGCTTTTCTCCATTAAATGCATTTTTGTATTAATTAAGAAGTTCATTCGTCCACATCCTACCATACATGTTCAAGGACGTAAGATTTAGAGGAGACTACAATAAAAGCTAACAGGATTACCTATATCTCTTTAGTGATCTGTATCCAGAGAATCTATTTTGGACATTAGGATTAAATTCTTATATGCATTTCTGCCTTAACCTGTCTTGAGTTCAAAGAGATTTCAAGGTGGCTACATAAGATTTCTCACTGAAGCGCAGGGAAACTGAACCAAAGCAGTTAAGCATTACAAAATATTTTAATTTTGTGGCATATTTTCCTCAGTATTCCAAAAGTAATAAGACATGCCCAATAAAAACAGTATAAGCTTCTACAGAATCAGAGGTCTTTTCCAAACTGAATGATTCTATAAGATCATCTGGTCCAACCTTGAACCCAGCACTCAAGTCCACCACTAAACCATGCTACTAAGTTCTACTTCTACACATTTCTTAAAGTTCTCCAGGGATGGTGAGACTCAACCACTTCCATGGGCAGCCTCTTCCAATGCCTCACAACTCTTTCAGTAGAGAGATCTCTCCTAATATGCAACCTAAACCTCCCCTGGCACGACTTGAGGCCATTTTCCTTTGTCTTCCCCTGTTGGTGCTTGGGAGAAGAGCCCAATCATAAGGTCTCCCCTGAGCCTCCTTTTCTCCAGGCTAAACAACCCCAGCTCCCTCAGCCATTCCTCATAAGGCTTGTTCTCTAGACCCTTTATCAGCTTCATTGCCCTTCTTTGGGCACTCTCCAGCACCTCGATGTCCTTCCTGTAGTGAGGGGCCCAAAACTGAACACAGTACTTGAAGTGCAGCCTCACCAGAGCTGAGTCTGGAGGGACAACCACTTCCTCAGTCCTGCTGGCCACACTATTCCTGATAGAAGCAGGACGCTGTTGGTCTTCCTGGCCATCTGAACACACTGGCTCATATTCAGCCAGCTATCGACCAACACCCCCAGGCCTTTTCTGACGGGCAGCTTTCCAGCCACTCTTCCCCCAGCCTGTAGCATTGCATGAGGTTGCTGTGCCCCAAGTGCAGGACCCAGCACTAGGCCTTGATGAACCTCATACGGTTGGCCTCAGCCCATCGGTCCAACCTGCCCAGATCCTTCTGTAGAGCCTCCTACCCTTCAGCAGATCAACACTCCTGCCCGACCTGGTGTCTAAACTTACAAGGAGTGCACTCAATCCCCTTGCCCAGATCATTGATAAAGATATTGAAGAGAACTGGCCATTACTGAACCCTGGGGGACACTGCTAGTGACCGGCCTCCAACTGAATTTAACTCCATTCAAGACTCTTTGGTCCCAGCCACCCAGCCACTTTTTAACTCAACAAAGAGTTGCCAGTTTCTCCAGGAGAATAGTGTGGGAAAGGGTGTCAAAAGCCCTACTGAAGTCTAGGTAGACAACATCCACAGCCTTCCCCTCATCCACTGAGTATGTCACCTTGTCATATGTTGCCTTGTCATAGAAGGAGACCAGGTTTGTGAAGCAGGACCTGCCTTACATAAACTCATGCTGACTGGGCCTGATCACCTGGTTGTCCTGTAAGTGCTGAATAAGGCTAAGGACATAACATTACCCTTTTCACTTACCAGTAAGCAAAAATATTGTCTACTAAATTACAATATACTAGAGGGGCATGGCTGGTTCTCTGAAAGTCTCAATAGGCTTTGATATAACTTCATTAAATAATTTCTATACTGGAAAAAACTTTACATACTACCATTTAATTTTTTTTTTCCCCAAAAACTAAGAAGTGAGCAGGTTAGCACCTGGCTTCAGGATTCTCAGCCCAAAGTGCAAAAATCCCAATGGAATGCATAGGACGTGTTCTTTAACTGAGTAACATACATAGAATTTGGACTGCAGGCGAAGCAAGACACACAGACATTTCTGACCTAAAAAAGTTAAACTTTTTTTTTTGCTGTGCTATGTGGTGTGAATGACCAAAGAAATCCTTATCTTTTGTAACCATGGATTTGGGCTCAGGTTAGCAAGTAACTAATGATGGCAAGTAACGTACTGCAATTCATTAACATACACTTTGAAAAATAACATATAATTTTGATGTCTTTAGTGGAGAGTCTATACTATATCTACAAACACTATCAGTCATTCCTGATAAATAGGGGAAAAGCCCAGTAATTTTCACAAGGAGTACAAATTAATATAGACGTTATATGGTCTGGCCATACATACCTTAGTTTCCATTTTTTCATGCTCATTCAGATCTATACAGCTAGAATCTTCACTTATTTCATCCTGCTGAAATGCAAGCAAACATGAAAACTATTTAAAAAACATAAAAACATAAGTAAAAAAATCATCAAGAAAATAAGAGGTCAAAGGGTTTTCAGACAGAATTAATTATAAGAATTAACATGTTATACTCAAAAAATTGCTTTTAAGATAAGAATTTAGCATATATTTGCTAATGCAGTAAATGTGGCACATTAAGAGTATCAGCATAATAAAAACAACACTAACACCTAAGCAAGCTGAATACATGAAGAAGCTACGCAATCTGATAGGACATGCACACACTATTTAACAAAATATTTGAAACCTGGAATATGAGAATCAGCACTCTGCAGCAGAAATGGATATTCAAAGTTTTGGACACTACTATGTTATAATCTTAAAATCCCAAATACCTCTTCAATTTTTATTTTCTTGGGAGACTCTTCTTTATGAGGAGAAGATGTCCTTTTCACTGCTGTGACAGGGCTAGGTGTTTTTTGTTGCAACATTTCCTGAAGTTCTGGGTGATGGATTTATTGGATGTGCTGAGGAAACAACTCTGGAGATGGTAGGCTTTGGTGGTGGAGAAATGGCTGGCTGTGTGGCAGTTTGAGGAATGCTTTCACTTGAAGTACCTATGGGTAAATAATTTTAAAAGCTTCAGCAGGATTATGTTTGACAAACATTTCAGTTCAATCACTGATGTTTCGGGTTGCTATTCAAAACCACTGTTATCAAGTAGGCTTCAAGGAAGCGGTACAATTAATAGTAAAAGCATCTCATTTAGAACAGCACAGTTTAATTTCAATTTCTTTCTGAAAGAGAATTCACGTACCAGACACAGGATAGCCATGTCAGTGACACTCTGCTAGGTCTAATTACCCCTGCTAAACAGCAGAGTATATGGTAGCCCAGATGGAGCTTTGCGCTAATATAGCTATATTCTTGGTACCCAAAGAAGTTTTATTATTTCTGTACTTAATGCACTAAGAGTGCCTTAAATCAAATCCAAGAGGAATCTGATGCTCCCTTTTTTTCTTTTTTTTCTTTTTTTTTTTTTTTAAACACAAACCTTAAGTTTATCATTGCTCAGGCTCAAAGCATGCAATTATGGATATGAAGTCATCAGGGAGCGCAAGAAAGATCTGACATTCTCTAGACACTTTTGAAAAATGCTCCATGTGACAAAGCTATACCCCATCAATTGAGGCCTACCTGAAACCAGTACGTGCACACAGGATGTTTTTCTCAGCCCCAGAATGAGAAAAAAAAAGTTACACTGCAATTTTTTTTTCCACTAACCACCATCATGTGATTGCTTTTCATTAATCAAAATGCAAGAACAAACTTTTGCTTCCAAATCCAAAAACAGTCATGCCACTTAAACTACATTTAGTGCTCATGAACTCATTTACTCATATTGATGCACCTGGGACAGGATAAAAAACTGAAAAGAAAAAGACATCCTACATGTCTGAAGTTGGAGAGATTTCATCTTGAAAGGCTAACTGGTCCGTCCCCTTCTGTATCTATTTCTGACTTGTGCCATGTATACAGCTAAACTTCCAGCAAGTCAGCTACTTTGTTAGGTAAACGTTTTCACCAGATGCCTTTGTAAAAATAAATGCAAAAATTGCTCTTGCAGATTTAGGTAAGGGGTATTTTTTTTTTCTCATTAGACTGACTGACCTGTACACATCCTCCGTATTAGGTCAATGGAAAACTTTATTGTTAGTGTGAATGGCAAACAGATCCGTAAGAATAAACAAGTATTGCTACATAAAGTCTTCCACCATGATTTTCTGAGTCTTAAAAATCTTAGTTATAAAATATCTGTATATCAAGGAAAACACGTTACAGCATATTACAAAAAAAATCAACAGAAACAACATACTATGCCATTTGCCTTACCCCCTGAGCTTTCACTGGAATTTGTTTGTGGCACAGTGACTTCAGAAGCCTGTATGTTGGTCACAGATGCTGCTGTTACAGCTGGCGCAGGACTGCTTCTGCTAAAAGAGAAAAAAACAAAAACACTGAACATGAGTAAAGCAGGCCTATGGTGACATCCACTTTTCACGATGTGTGTGTCCAGTAACAATAGCTGACAAAATTTTATGCACATTACAGAGCACAACACAAAACTATGTCATAGTATGAAGACAGAAATGAGCGTTGTCAACCTAGTATCAAACTTAAGCAACAGAAACTATTTCAGATATTTAATAGGAATCACTTCCGAGACAACTTTTTAATCGAGTAAGAAGTTGCATTAAAAACAAAAAAGGCTAAAATTAAGGCAATGTCTGACCAGATGAGGTACAGGGGGAAATATTACAATTATTTTCCCCAAAGGATGGAACGAGAACAATGTAGATGTAGAAGGACTGGAACAGAAAGCCTGTTTTCAATCTACACACTCAGTTATGACTATAATGTAGACATCCTGAGCAAAGCCCCAGGATTACACATGATAAAGTAATTTTTATTTCTTTTTCATGAAATAGGGTAGCAGTACGTGTTTAAAAACCAACACGTGGCAAGTTTTACTTTGAATATGATATCTTATATCGTGCTTGGAAATTATATAGACTTGCTCTAATAGCACGGTCAATGGCATCAAGTATTGAAAATCATTTACCAAGAAAGACCAGCTAAAAGAGCACTTGCGAAAAGGAGCAAGTCCACTGAAGTATTTTGCCCTTCAAATATCCAGTAATACACACTTAATACTGCACAACCGTAGGAAATCAATGTTATTAACTTCTGCGTATCAAGCAGACAAACTTGAGAATTTTCAAAGTCAGAATCCCATTTAGTTGTGCAAATCTAAGTTTAATAGGAAAAGACTTAAAACACAAAATTTTGGTTTAAAAAACATTAGAGCGCACATTTTGAAAAATACAAGGGTAAATTTTGTTCCTAAGCTTGATTTGCATTAATACCATCAGTAATAGAAGTAGCACTACTCATTTCCCCAGACAGAAAGCCTGTACTTCACTACTGTTTGACATTTTGATCAAAAACTCAAGTAGATCTTCCTCATTATCACACCTCAATTTCATGCTCACTACTTCTCACCACCTTGTTACTAAACTGCCCCCAAGTTTTTATTTCACCTTTTCTAAACTCATTTACCCAACCTTGTAACTACTCCCCAACTGAAGTCTAACGCCATGCTCCCCATGCCACAAATTATGTCCTACTCCAGTGTTCAAACTGGAAAGACAGATGCCTGAAAGTTCCAATTTGGAACATTTACACCTTGACATACAGCAGTATCTCATGCATGCAGTATTTGCTACGCTTTTAATACAATTCAGGAAAAAAAACAGTCAAGACTGAAAGCTTTCATTACCCCTGAGAACTTCCAGAACTGTTCAATGGACTCGTCTTCATAGCACTAGTAGGTGAAGGCACAGACGTGCTGTTATCACTATCCATAGACAAGTCTAGGCTGCTGTCATTCAGAGCTGTCAATCTGACCCCTTCTGTTGAATGCTGCCATCCACAAGACAAGAAAATTATGTTAGTCTAAATGCTTAAAAAATCAACTGAGATTCAAATGACACAGTTATGCAAACTTACTATCCATTAATTCTGTGAAGAAAAAACAAACGAGAGGTGATTTAACAGGGATGAACTTACACCATGAATTAAGCATCTGTGTGTGCACTGAACATAGTTATGCAAGTACATTTTTAGAAGAAACCTGAAAAAAGGAGCATTAAAAAATGCAAAACAAATGGACAGCTTTCAAATCCTTTTGTATGTAAATAACCCTCCATCACATCACTATAAGTATTTACATTTTCCATGTTCACAATTCAGGTAAAGATTCTACCTAACCAATGATGTTTAAAAACAGAAGATAAACTGTTACTATATTTAGTGACTGTAATTTTGGCTTTATTTCAAGTTTCTTTTTCTTCTGGGCTTACAGATGCTGCTTTCACTAACTTCAAAATTGATGTGATGTACCCCACAAATTAGACTTTTGAAAGAACACAATGAATACAAAGAATTTAGAGACTGATTTAAACTTCAGACAGTTGAAGGATCAGCGCTGAACATCAGTGGAGGACAAAAACCCTCTCATGTACTACTTAAAGAGATGCATTAACATAATGTTTTCTAATCTGAAATGGACTGAAACAAAGTACAAATTTGTTTGTAACCCATTTCCTATCCTTTAAAACAAAGTGTTTTATATTAAACAGCTATAATAATAAAGCATGTTATTCAGAGATTGTTTTGTGAAGAGCAAAACCATTACATAAACGTGTATTATTCTAGATTAAGCTGATATAAAGAAGCAGAGACTTGAAAATAAATTGTTAAATTCCATATTCTACCCCCTTCCTCCACTGAAAGGGAAAAACATATCCAACACAACTTAATTCAAAAATTAATTACATCTTTCTCTTGTATAGCCACAGAGGTAATCTGCAGATTGGGGCAGAAAACCCTTGCTAGGCAATAGGCAATTTTCTGATGTCAAAACTGTCTTTTACATCTTTTACTCTTAATTTAAAAAACATACAATATCAAAAATTGCCAAATTGCAGGTTGAAGAATACCTTCCTTCAAATTATCCTTGAAGTATTCAACAGCAGTTACACCAACAGACATATAAAAAACCAGCATCAAGCTCAACATTCTGTTCTGCTTCTATTTGATGACTTGCAATTTTTCATTTACGAGACTTCCAGAAACATCTGAGTAATAACAATGTAGAGGAAAAAGCTTGAGAGCAGGAATTGCTTGATTGATAATTATATTGGTATTGTTACAGATGCCTCCTCTAGCTGACGTGCATGGAAAAATGGCAAGAGAGCTTTAAAGCCTTATAATTACCTACTTTAAATCTGTTTAGTTTAGGAATGCCAACAAAAGATGGTAATATTTCAGCCAGCAATCTTAAGTGAATAAACAGAGCCAAAGACACTATCCATAGTGTTGACATTCTGGGAAATCTAGTGTAACGTTTAGTGCATCCAGTAATACTGCTAAGAGTCAACAAGATCACATTGCTTATAAAACTAAGCTTTCAAAACATGACTTAAGTTCTTTGATGAGTAAATCTAAAAGGCTGGGAATCATTTCCCAATGGCTTTTTTCTTCACTGTTCTCATATTAGTCAAGTTTACCTTTTTCTTTTTCTGAAGCACGTGATTAGGTAGCAGTTGATGAAGTTGCTTACGTTTCACATGCCTTGCAGCAATCTTCATATCCATCTCAAACATCTTGCTGTTTATTGCTTGCCTATAAACTGCAGAATTAGAATAATATCAATATGTATTGAAGCATTTTGCAAAGTCCACTTATTCGCCCAGGAAGAAACAGTTTGTGTTACAGAATATTTGTCACCCTCAGGAACAGGTATATTGTTTCCTTGTTCTGGAACAAAAAAGTGAACTGTCTACTATGTCAGCACAAATATAACACGACTTGCTTTAAAAAAAACGACAAACGTGGTTCTCTAAATTGTATTTTTAACTAGTTTTAACAGTGACAGATCATAAGACAATTCCTCATTTCATCTCAACTGGACTACAGATAGAAAATAAGACATCCTCATAGAAACCTACTTTTCATCTGTATATGGATCTTAAAGATATCTTGGTTATGTTAAATCAGATGCAACGCAAACATCTGATTTATGTCTGCTCTTGAAAACATTTTTCCTTCCTTCCCAACTAAGGGAAGAAATTAAAATACAAAGTTGTCACAATCCAGACTATTCTGAATTTATACCCAGTAGAAGTTATGTCAGTGGACAGGATATAAAAACCTCACATTAAACAGCTTGTAAAGAGGACTACAGAATATTCTTCACTGGATATTCTTCACTTTCCATCAACTGCTGGAAAACTTAACAGGAAATGACTGGGTTGACATTAGGAAAATGCTCTAAAAAGTGCTTTTCAGGACTATGTCAAGATAATGTAAATCATGAGTAAAGCACATGCTCAACTACATGTTTCCTCACTTCCAGTCTCACCAAATCTCAGAAATCCAGATGATAGCTTGCATTTATGTAGTACTTGAACCTACTCTTTTAACTCTGTAAACATGTAATACTTGGATCTTAACTGCAGTTTGTTTAAAGAGGTAAATCTGTCTAAGGTAGTGTTACGCTCTGCAGAGTCACACTCTTTAGTTGTCAACAATTCACTCCTTACAAGTGCCTTACAAATTTCTTACATACATTTTAAGTGATTTTCATGAATCAAAAAAGTTAACATCAAAAATTTGTCAAAATATTTCTTGCACTGAGTGTTAGACACAAAACTAAAACCTATGGAACCAACTAGCTAGTATGAAATATCATGGAATAAAAGCCATTTTACTCTAGAGTCTACTAGATAACCAGTTTTAACCCACTGTTAAATTCAGTTTCACCAAATATGAAAACACTTAAACTATACATACTGTCAAAATGAGGTTAGGTTCAGTTGATTCCATATGATATCAAATTGTTGCTGCTTAACAAAGATCACAATATAATTTACCATTTTAGTGAGATCTGAAAGATTTTTGTTCACTTTAATCAATTTTTCTACGTCTAGATACAATTCTACTCCTGAAAGACTAGATTATGAAACAAAAACAAGTAACAGCATTAAACAAGCTTAAAAACCAAACATTTAGAATGAAGAACTCACCTGTGTCTGTAAAAGACTGAATGTCGTAAGTAAGATCAACGCTTAAATTTTCAGAATTTTCGGTTTTCTTGAACACCAACCCAATCACCCACATTGTACGGTATTCTTCCCTGCAAAATTTTATATTAAACACTCATAGTTCTGACAGAATAACTGAATAATCTAGCAGTTATTTGCTTCAACAGCTAATTTTATATTTTGCTCCACTAGCACTGGGAAACTAGACATAAAAAGGCAAAAAACAGAAATTAACTTGATGACCTTGCCTTTTCATTTGCAATGCAGAAAAGTAACAAATAAGACACACCTATTTCCCAAACTTAACGAATTAAATTATCAGTAAATGATTTCATTTAATTGTGCTTCTGCAGATTGATTCTCTCATTTACAGGAGTTACAACGAGCCATTGTAACTGTACAGGAAAAGCAGCTTTTCAGTACCTTATCCTGAAGTCAAAATACTTATGTATTTCCCAACTAAACAACTTCAATATTGCTACCTAAACTTCTCTTCAGCTTTCAAGTTTCTCAGCTGTAACTGACTGCAAAGTGCAGTTTTCAGGTAAGAAGCACTTCCCTTTGACAGCTCACCTTCACAGAGTATACATAGAAAATGAACAGCTGAAGACATTTTGTTTTAGCTACACGTATTTTCCCTGTAAGTCAATTTCAGAACTATCCCGCTTTCCAAACAATTAATGAACAAATTTGAAAGGCAGGTGAAGAAATATAATTATTGATATTGGGAAAATAACCTTTCCTAAAAGGCTTGTACATACCAAGCCCTCTGAAATAAGAGCTACTAAGTCTGATTATGCATACAGCTATTAACTATATTTACCCATTAAAATGGTGCAGAAGATTTACTATCTGCTTTTACAGATTTTCACTTGGAACAAATTTAACTTATGTTTTGTTTATTTATTTATTTAAGGTAACAGCATACTGTCATTTCAAGCATTTGATCTCTGGGAAAAAAACTGTAGATGGTAAAGAAGGATTTTCAGATATTCCCTACTTCCCCACTCTCACACTTCACAAAAAAATACAAGTCCTTATAAGATAATTACAACACTAGATAGAAAATAGAGTCTTAAAAAGGAGTGTTCTGCTGCTCCCTCCTCTCCCACTCATAACAATGATCACAGGTTTTGGGGCTAAAAGGGGAAACAAGTGGAAATACAAATATAATTCTAAGCAATTTGAAGTGCTTGGTATTCTCTCCACTGTTCCCAATCTATAAGAACTCTAGCATCAGCAATTAGCAAGTTTAAACGATATGCATCTAAACTGCTAAATTTAATAACATCACATTTACTTATTCAAGACTCACTTCTACTGTGCCTGATGTTCTACTCGATTCTCAGCACTGCCTTGTAATTAGAACTGTCATACCAACTGATACCAGATGCTCAAACAACAGCAGCTAAGTAGTGGTAGCTAACAAGGAGTTAGTATTATTAGCAATTATGCAATTAATACAGTTATCAGAAAAATAACATTCTTTCCTTAAAATTATTTTCTGGGTTAGAAACATTCTTATACAGAAGAAAGAACATCTGATTTTACAAAGAGTTCTTCAGAACATCTTACAACTCTATGATGTTAGATGCTCTCACTAAAAATTAAACCATTTAAGACTAAAAAAGTTAGTTTATTGATTAATGTATTGTCATTTTAGCAAAGCAAGTTCCTCACCGTTACATGAGAAAACAGTAGTTTTGCTTACTTGTCAGGATTCTCCTTGGGTGCTGGGAATGACTGTGGATTCACATGAGCCAGTGTAATGAATTCATTCTTCTCCAGGTTTCCAACTAGAATACGGATTTTTGATTCCACCAATCCCACCCTGCATAAATGTCATTTATTAGCAAGTTCTCATTAATATGAAATAGAAACTTTATATTAGGCAAAAATCCTCAGCATTGTTTACTGAAGTATTTGAGACTACAAATGAATTAGCACACACACATGACAGATTAATTCAAATCAATAAGCCAAGTAAGCATGTTATAAAAATAATGCAAAGCAGGCTTAAGAAAGCCCTGAAGCTCTATGGCCTGCTTTTACAAATGGAGTTAAACAGCGATGGATAACACATCAGTAACAGGCAGGCAGCAAGAAACTCCCATGTATTTCTCCAATATCTTTTGGCTTTAGATGTTGAATTTAAGAGATGAGGAAGTTTCCAATACCTGACAATGTTAAATCTTCTTTAATAAGAAAGAAGAGCAGAAATGGGAAAAGGTATTTTTGATTTGAGAAACCTTATTTCTAGAGATTGAAAACAGACCTAGTCACACTGTTAATTAAAATGCATAAAGCTTAAGAAAATAGGATTTGTAAAGTGAACCCGGCAGCGTTGTAAAGAAGCAAAATTCAGCCAATTTACTCCCCAGTTCTTCATCTTATTGTTTTCAGAAACATACCAACTTCACTTAATTTTATAACAGTGAAGTTGCACATTTTCATTAAAAGATAGGCTAGAATTGAACCCAAGTATGACAGTTTGTTTGTTGTTGTTTTTTGTTGTTGCTTTAAAATAGCAAGCATTATACTCACCATTCTAGTCGCTGTTTTTCTGTCGGTGCGCTTGCTAGAAGTACAATATAATGCCTTTGGAGATAAAGACAATATGCTATTCTATTTATGCTTCTAAAACTAGACATTCAAGCTTTATTATTAAATTTCTCAATACATTTATATTGCAAACTATGGATTGTTAGTTTAAGTACATACCCTGTAAATAAAAAGTAGAGAAGGGGGCTACGCTCCCAAGCACATGAATAACAGTTCTCAAAACATTTCAGCTTTTAGGGACACTTGAAACTACACTTTAATACCAGTAACCTTAATAAAAGGCTAGCAACGTAGAACCAGTTGAAAAACAGTACAGAAGCTTCAATACCTAATGAGAACAAGGATTTAATCTACTACTGTTGAATCTTTTCAAGTAAAAAGAATTGTTCACAATTATTTGTACATAAATCTGTTGTCTTACAATATTTCTGAATAGTTAGATGAGTGGTTAGCATATATTCATTTGTCAAAGACAGAAGTAAAATTATGACTGTGGTTTACAAGTTTAATATCCTCATTTCAGAGCTGTCTAAAGATACTTATCTGCAACTTCACAAACTTTCCTCTAATGATAATTGTTAAGCTCCCAATTATATTCCAGGATAACCAGTGTATACCCTCTGTAAATTTCATAGAAAGAGTATATAAAACAAAAATAGTATTTTAAATCGGTGAAACCAAGGGATGGTGGAAGGAGAGATGACTACTGTGAACTTCAATACAAATCTTTCTAATCGAGCTCATTATTGTGGGGCAGGTAGAAAACTTTCATGTCTACAATCATTTTTTTTCCAAAGTTTAGGATGTTAAAGTTGACTTCCCAGCTAAATCACCAACTTGCCTTTACTCACTATACTGATATGGTCCATTAGGTTATTTTCTGAGGAGGATTTAAAGGTCAGTAGTAACATAAATGATTATACCATAGCACTTTTACCTCATATAAAGTAAAGCAAAGTCAGTGTTGGTGAAAAAATATGGTGCAAAGAGTCCTCTGATGCTATAGGCCTTCACACCGTAACAGTAGATCAAAATCAAAAGACCAAACTGGTAACTACACATTTCTATATTTATACATATAGGCGGAATATGGTGTAAAAAGGGAGAAGAAACACTGATAAATGCTACTCCTTTATAAATGCTAGTCCTTTAAACTCAGTCAGCAAATGTCAGTGAACTATGAGGATTCAAAAGGAGAGATCTGAAGAGACTTCTTCCTCTTTTAAATAGCATGGTTTGTCTATTTATTTTTGCATTTTGGCAGTATTTACCTCTTAAAATAAAAGACGTTAAGGAGTTTTTCATTTTTTTTACTGCAAACATCCTCCTTTCAATTACTTGTTAAGATACCACAACTCAATTATTCATATTCCTAAAAACTCTGAATTATTGCTTTAAAAAAAGTAAGAGAAACGCAACAGATTTTTCCCAGAATGTTAAATCTGAGAAAACACACATTCTGCCAATTCAACTGGAATTCAGCAATGTTGCAGAAACACTTTAAAAAGAAATTAGAATAGTGGCCTTTTCTCAAATTTTGTGCAAGTTACTCATTTCTATGAGTTTCTTTTTAAGGAGCACTAGAAAAGCAACTGTCATCCATGTAAGATTCCTGCATCAAACACACACACTTGCAGAATGCATTTAGTGGAAAAGACAACTGAAGCTTTTTGTTGTTTTTAACCACATATGAACTGAAACAGACAGATCTGCAAGTATTAGAAGGACCTAATTTTTCCATGTAATTACCAAAAGCTGCTCTTAAAAACATACTACTACTAAAAAACTTCGGACACCAAATCCATGCAATGTTTTCTAAGTCTGAACTAGCTGGTGAGCTCCTTAAAAAAAAAAAAATAAGCCTTAATTATGAGAGTAATTATTTGATATTTTTGCTTAGGTAATGCTGGCTGTAATATTTAACTGAAAAATAAGAATATTTAATTCCCACCTCCAGCACAGCAAACACATTTGTTAAACAGTGCTGAGGGGGAATTAATCACTGGAAATCTGCTACTTCCACTTCCAGTAAGGCAACTTTAAAGCAGCTTGTACTTTTAATACATACTTTAAGGTCCATAAAGGTGCATAAAGGTTTGCATTAAACAAGGGCTCAAGGTCTCATTGGTAAATTTTACAAAGGCAAGATTAGTTATTAATTCTTCATTTCCAATTTTATCACAAAAAGTACATCTAACACAGAAGTATCCATTACTTCACAATAAAGAAAAGACAATTTTGAAGCTAAGCTTCCATCTCAATGGTGTTTAATATTATATCAATATACATAGCATTATTTTAAAGTATTCATTTTTAAAAGAAACTGGTGCTTCTTCCCTCCCACCATCTCCCTGTTACCATTGTTTTTATGGAAAAAAAAAGGTAGATATTATGTAATTGTCTTATAAAACACCTGGACCTACAAAATACGTATTTTTAAGTCATACTCTTTTCTGAAAAGCCTGAGGGCACATGATCTTGTTTATTCAAGTTTATCTGCATTAAAGCTTCCCAGGATCTACACTTTCACTAAAGCACTGGATAATTTAAGTCCTATCAAGGCAAGTGTTCTAAGTACCTTTTTAAAAGGTATGTTTATCTATTTAGAAGGACATATCTTTTTAACAGAGAAACAATAGATTAGAGGTCATTAAATGAATGTCATTTCTCTTATCACCACACTGTCCTCTTGGTTTTAAGTTCTAATCATTTCATTCTCCTGTAACTCTTCATTAGTAATATTTTATGTCTGAAATCATTCCTGTCGTTTCCCTGTAAAATGCAAGTATATGATGTCATTGTTCTACCACCATCTGCAAATTTAAAACCAGATAAAGGGGAGATAGCACATTACAACTTCCTAACTCCAAATAATCGTTGACATTAAAAAAAAGAGAAGATTTTCCTGTTTTCCTAATCTACAATAGACTCCTTCCATGCAGGTATGCAGTAGCCTCCAGATTTCCTTAGCCACACACATCCTTCAAGTTTGCTTATTTTAAGCAGGGCCAGTAAAGCAAAAGTATTTACAGTCAACATAGATGTTTAGCAACTAACTGCCATTGAGACTACTAAATCTAAGCTTCAAGGAAATAAACGCTTTTAAGAGGTACGTCAAAGCAAGGATGAGGTCTTCTCTTATCCAGCAGAACACTACACACTGCTTTGAATTTCAGCAGGAACAAGTCAATGACATCTACAATTTAAATAGGAAGAGAGGTGAAGGGGGACAGAAAAAAACACAAAACATCTAGCTTTCAGATGGAGATTTGACCATAAAGCCATATTTAATGCACATTGTCAACCGCATGTAACTATTTTTTAATTAGCCTATGCTTTAAATTAACTTACTATGATGTAACAGGAAGAGTAATTCAAATTAAAGCAGGCTCCTTAATACCATTCACAGTTTTAAAAAAGAAAAATGGGGAAAAAAGCAAAAATATTTTGTGCAAACATACAAAACCTGAATAATCAATGAGGGCAAAAAAAACTTTTATTGCTCTGATAAAATGGCTGCAACAGCTTGCACACACAAGAAACTATACTAAAATGGAGATTACGTCAAATAACATTAAATTTTTCCTATTTTTTCCTAGTTTTGAAATTAAAAAATGTAGTAGGGACACATACTAGCAGTGTCTTGAGCAGAAACTGAGTTGTCTGCAGCCCATTTTTAATTTCTAAAAATAACTTTGCAGTGCCCTTTTAAGCATTTTCAAACTTAACCTTCAGGGTACAACATAAAAGCCATCCAAATGTTTTAAAGCTTTTATCATGCAAAAAGTATAGAAACAAAACACAGACACATTATGAAGGTCATCAGTCTCTTTTAATGGGGGAACTGTATATTTCAATCTTTTTTAGATTAGTACATAACCAACCACCCAACACAGAAACAACTGTAAAATATATTTGATCTTGAGTCAAGAAAAATGGGTCTCCAATTTCAACTGAGGGCAAAGAAGATGTAGTCCATATTTTAATAATTCAAATTTATTATAAAAATACAACTTTCAGCAAGTCAATATACATTTAACAAGCTTCTGCCCCACAAGCATATTACTAGAAACCCTAAAAATGTGTTGTGAACTTCAGTATCCCCTTATTGTAGAAACATTACAAAATTAGAGAAGCTAGATGTGAAAGTGTATTAATATGAGCCAAAAGCCTTAAGCTTTAATGAAAAAAGTCTAGTAGTAACTAGTACATCTGGCAGTTAGTCAACACAATTGCAAAAATCTTTTATTATCAGAGTGAACTGTTGTCTGTATTGACAGAAGAAAACACACAGTTTCAAGTATGTATTCATTTTACATATTGACCTCCAGAATTAGTTCTTTTAGTATCTTGTTTCCTGGGAGCCAAGACCCTTTTTTAGAATACTTACTGAAAGCATTAAGTAACTCTTCTGCTAGTCAAACCAGCTGATATATCTTCGTTTTTATTGGTAGCATACCAATCCTATAGTTAACTAGTGAAATTCTAAATATCTGGTCATGGACTAAGAGGCTTCTGAATTACACACTGAAGACAGAAAAGTTATTTGATTAAATTAGTCATTTTATAATAGAAAGAATAGTGCATTCACTCCTCCCTCCTCTATATAGTCTAACAAAACACTTTTTGGTAGTCATTCGTATGTATATTTAAGATCCTGCGCTACAGAGCATCATTAGATATTGTAACTGATAAAACTTAATATTCTGCCATGCCATAAAATACATACTTGTACTTTGAAAGAAGTTTGGAGCTTCAAAAAGTTTGGACCACTCTGCCTTACTCAGCAAAATTTCATCTGTGATAGCAAGACCTAAATTATAAAAAAACATTTAATTTTTTTAAAAATCACAGTTTTATACCCAGATAAAAACAGTTTATTAACTTAGCAAATATTATTATAGATCATTTTCCCCCTTCAAACTAATTTATCAATAAGCTTGATATTCTCATCGGATCTTAAGTGGTTATTTATACAAATCTTTTTTTTTTTAAACTCTGTAAAATACATTCAGAAATGTAATATTAACTGATCAGACTGATGAGTACAGACATTTTTCCTTTGTAGCGTACACAGCTCAATTTAATCTTACGTGTCTCAGTCCAAAGAAGGTTGTGATTTTTTCCTTACAGTACTTGAATAAACTCTTGCACAAGTGTCGTACAACAGTAGGGCAAAGAAACAATGAGAAGACGAGCCACTGCACTGTCTGCAAGAGCTACTGGGAGTCACCCTCTGCATCAAGTCTACTCCTTGCTTTGACTACATTGTCTTTTATCTACTATAATTATCCAAGTAGATTACTAAATAAACTAGGCAATTCTGAGCAAGTATATTGTCTTATATTAAGACTATTAACTGCCATTAAGTGGGATTATTACATTTATCTTTTATGTGGCAGGACACAACCTAAAGCCACTAAAATAAACCTAAAAAACAAAAGACATTGGACTGTAATTATGAGTTTCAGAGCACAAGGCACTAATTAAGTACCCTCAGTTTCTAAAAGTGAAAGATAGATCTGTAGAAGTCCCTCCACAGAATTTAGAACTTTAAGCCACGTCGGCATAACAGACTAAATTCTGCCTCTCTCAAAAAGAATTCTCATGTTAAGAGGTTATTAAATATCCTTCCTCCCCCACCCCCAAGCATACCCACAATGGAACTGTTTTAAATCTTTTTGAATATTTATATAGAGAGCATAAGATAATACTTACCTTGTTTAAATTCCTCAACCATGACCATCCGTGTGGAAACGGACACATTGTAGGTAGAGTTCTGCTGTGGGTATGCTGGTGTAATTATAGGCATAAGATGGTACCTATCACTGGGGTTTACCTACATATAACAACAGCCAATCAGTTTTCTTCAAGCATACACATGAGTTAACAAATTTGGATTTCTCCCTTTGCTAAAATTGAGTCTTAAGTTCTAAGAGACCTTAATTTGTAGACCAAGCAAATTTACGGATAGTTCAGAGAAAGTTTAGAATACAAGGACAATGCTTTCACACAGGTGATGTGGGAGGACCATAAGCTGTCAGCACATCAAGTCAAGAAATACCAACTGAACAGAACCACTTCTCTCTCTTTAGTAGAAACTAGCTTGTGATCATGTCAAAACATGGAAACCACATTACCACACGAGCACCTTCAGAGGAATGACTCTCTTCAGACTTTGTGAAAAATATTCTATACTTTATTTCTTTAATACTATGGAAAATAAAGAGCCAGCCTAAAAAGAGAGGCTCTAGGCATCCTGAGAGAAGCAACGCTTGCATTAATATATTTTATTAAACAGCACATGGGAAACAAAAAAAAAGGGGGGACAACACACACATAAAATACATTTAAAGTAGTGTTAGGGTAGTAATCTTGTAGATGGCAAATTAAAGATGAAGCCCCATTGATGACTTGTCCCACTTTAACTATACAGACAGTTCTGTAACATCACACACTGACCTCAAACCCAGCAATAACAGTTCGACTTAGGAACAGTTTTTCATCTTTGTCTCACATTATTTAAATGTGAGACTTCTCTCAACCAGAAAAACAGATGGAAAGGACTAAAGATCATACGCAACTCAACCTCTGGTGCTTACACTATTTCCCCCAAAAAGATAAGTTGAACACCAATTATTGCAAAATTGGTAAAACAGCACTAAATACCTCCACACTATTGCCCAACTGAAACGTCAAAATATGAACTGTATGTCTGTAGCAAGATATTTCTTTGACTACCTGAAGGATATTAATATACAATGTCCTTAATATAGGTGCTATAATGATAGAGATGAATATTATAAATAGCATAAAAAACAACTGAAGACTTCAAGTTACCATCTTCTTGGGTCCAAGATGAAAAAGGCATTACAGTAATTACGTAGAAGTGAACCTATCCAACTGTGACTGTTGCACTTAAGTTAATTCAGTATACTTGCAAAAGTAATAGGTTTTAACTATGACAGCAAACGGCTTTAAGATAAGCAACTTTTTAAAAATGCATTGCTGTAAGGCATGTATCTAGTTATGCTGAATACCTATTGAAGAAGTTGAATTAAAAAGTACACTGTTCAGCAAGTGTGCTTCAAGTGGTCAGTTTACAAAATTAAGCTTTTTTCCACACTCAGGAGAATTAGAGGTTACTACAAAGATGACATAATACCAAAATATTAATAAACTAAAATGAAGTTCACCTAGTATTCTTTAAGCAACTGAATTTACTGTACATGTGACTTATAGGGGAAAAAATAATACACTAACCCTTGGGTCCCATACAGGCAAATTAAGATTGCATTCTTCTGGCTGTTTCAATAGCACTGGATTTGGCCATTCCCTGTTCAAAAAGATTGTAGCACTGAATAAGACTACTGGATACAACCATGTATGTTCAAACAACAATATTTTTTGAATGTGACCCTTCTTAACTGTTCTCAAGGTAAAGCATCATTTCCTCAAGACTAAGCTGGTCTAACTATAGTTCTTTAAATAACCTGTAGTGCTGAAGTACAACACAGCTGTAGTTAGCTTCTCTAGGGCATCAGAGCAATGAATTTTCTTTTGTCCTGGAGCTTTGCAACCAGTGGCTTAGGTAACTAACATCAGCTCCTATAAATTCCTATAGGACACCTAAAGAAATTCCTCAAAGACTGACACTGGGTCCATTTTCATGCAAGCCATTTCATGTACAAACTACAAGAAGAGCTAGCATGATCACAGTGTTTTAGAAACATTACAAAGAGTTCAGAATAAAATAGGAAAGCAATTTCCAATCCAGATTGGGAAAAAAATAAACCATGCTGAATGGAACACTAAAACCAACAAAAAAGGTAATACTTTTGTTCTCTACTGCCATGAATTAAGCCACCTTTCTTATGAAGAGCAGAAGTCAATTCATCTGTTGGTATTAGTACATTAATGCTTCCAATGTAACCAGTTTCTCTACATCAGCTTAGCATGGCAAGATTATTACTCAATGCTAGGACTCTCAAAAAGGCTATAAAACCTATGAATCCTAAATAGTGAAACTGCAGAAATTATCTTCACAGTAAAAAGAAAAAAACACTGTACTTGAAATAAAGCCATGACGTGGTACAATGATTCTAAAACTCTATCCATGTCTCGTGAAGTCTCATGAGGAATACATGCCTAAACCGGCTGCTGATACACCTCCTTTCTCCAGCATTCCAGTATGTGAACGTTAAAAGACTACGTATTTTTGGGTGCCTGTTCTTATTTAGAACTATATAAGGATCTTATCTGGGAGAGCAATGTTGTGTCACAACAAATAATTAAAAAAATAATTTAAAACTAAGAATTTTTGTTTTGGATACTTTAAGAACAAGACATGTTGGATGACTTTTATTGAAAAACCCAAACTAGCAACTTTCTGGCAGCAAGAACAACGCTTATAACTATCAACTTAATCTGGTAACAGCTGAAAAAGGTACCATAAAAACAGGACTAAAATTTAGTGTCTACAAAACAATTTTATTTTAGTGGAATCTAAATTTAAAAAAACATACCATTTAGAAAATACCAAGAAAAATTTATGTACAAGAGTTGATGCTATTGCATTTGGATAAAGCTGGCAAGTTCTTGCTACTAGCATAGCCCAGGAAACACCGCCAAGGAAACCTAGTATATTGGAATAGATGTTGTGGCCTGTGAATCGAGAAGGAAAGAGACAAAAGGAGAGAGTTATCAGCAACCATAAGAGTAAATGAAAACTTCGCAAATTTTGGAATAAAACTGCTTACGTTTTGCCCACAGTTTGATAGCTCTCAGTGTTAACCTGAAGTTGTCAATGTTTGGTACTAGATGCAGAATTTCATCGGTTACCCGGCAACCTGCCAAAAGAAAGAATCTGTCACATTGGCTGTCTCAAGGGTTTTTTGCTGGTTTATCCTCTCCCACCTTCAAAGCTATCAAACTTTAGATCAGCATACTGGAAGCTTTCTTATTTGGTATTTTGATCACTGTTGTTTTGAATCCTAAAACATATTGTTATTTCATCTTTTTTTCCCCCCCGTCTTGTTTTACATCAGCACAGAAATCCTGGAAGTTTTACGTCAAAGCTTTGCTCAAGTGTATGAAAACTGGCTAAAGGGAACAGTTGTTAGACCTAAATTGTATCGGCTTTGACAGAACATTTTCAAGCTTAAGAATAACATTGTAGGTGACTATATTACCTGCTTGATTTAGTTATCTTTTAAACCAAGAATAAATAGCTGTTAACAGTTAATAAATAGTCACAGAGAGCTGACTGCAAGAGAATACTCTTATCTAGGAATAGGAGTTCCTCGCAAAGCGAGAAGGCAAACATGAATTCTAGAGACTGCACAAAGATGAATTTCACAAAACAACAGGAGTTGCTGTTATCTTACCACCCAGTTGCCAAGTATGTACAGTTTTCATTTACTTGAGATTATCAAGTTTTCAACTTTGTACAGAAACCAGAGATATATAACATGGGTTCCTCTCCTCTCCCCAGCAAGCTGCACATAGACTGGAGCCCCTACCCATGCCCTTAAAAATAGGGATTTTTAAGCTACTAGAGATCCGACCTCAAGTTGACAGTATTTTGAATCCCCCAATTAATTCTGTATCCTCAAAGCAATTCTGTACACATTTATGCATACTAAAATATATACAAATTTTATAACAGTTAGTTTATAACAAAATTTATATCATTTTCTTTCTTTATAGAAATATATAGTGCTCCACACTAAAACCTTGCGGTCCCATTAGTTTCTACAGAACACCATTCATTACCCAATTAAAAGGAAGGCTTTATAAAAATCTGTCCATACAAACAACTCTCCTGTCCAAAATGATAGAAACTCCAACACGGAGTCACAGTATTTTCAGTCAAGTCCACATCTCCACTACTACATAAAATGATCTAGGATACTTATTAAAAGATTTGTCAAAATTTATACACAAATACATACCATTAAGACTTCGTATGCATCTAATGTCTAAATTTTTAAGTAGGCTATCATCTCGGAGGTCTAAGTCCTCAGGAATAGTTTGCAGCGCTAATCTTGCGAACAAAATATCAATCTTTAAAAAAAAGAAATAAAACATTAGATAATTCATTTTTCTTCTGTAGAGTTAGCTTTGTAATCCATTTTCATCAAGTTTACTAGCAGTAAGAACAGTACACTTTCTAGTACAACTGATCTATTTAAATAATACACATGAACACCACTCACAGATGTTAAAGATTCACTTTTAGATGCTTCATTTATCTTATGGCTCCTTTTCCAAGCTGATAAAATACATATTAAGATCAATACAGAACCAGCACATAAAACCTATGCCCATTGTTAATGTAAATAAAATCTTTTAGGAATAAGCATCACTTCTAGCTCAGGAATGCAAAAAAACCCAAACAAAACTTAAATGCATATATTACTACTAGCATCAGCAGAAAAATCTGTATGTATCTGACAGGATCACCACATAACTAAAACCTTTTTCCTGAGATCTAAGATTTTCTTTACGGAAGAGAATAACTTCTGGTATTTTTTGCCCTGGATTATGAAAGAAAAAAAAAAAAATCTTCCAATACAAACATCAGAAACTGGGGCCTAACAACACTTGCATATAAAAGAATCCTTATCATAAATTGTTCAGACAAAAGAACTATTTAATGCACTGTCAGCAATATGGATTAAGTCTTGAGTCATAAACCTAAGCCATCACAGCCCATCATTTACGAATTACTACAACGGAGCAAAATACTACTAAGTCTTATAGGAGATAATCCTTTCATTCCCCTATTTAGCTTGTATTTTGAATTTCAGGGAGAGAGGGAAAACAAGCGAACACTGGATTGAATGTAAACAATTAAAAAACATGCAAAATAACAGACATACCAAAGAACGCCTATAACACTTTCAGTATTTAATTATGAATAACTAAGCTATGTAAACAGAAAACAAATTCTCCAGAAAAACATTCCTAATATACAACATAAACCTAATACATAGACAGTAATAAAGTAGCTGACAAATTAAAAAGTCACAGGCTAGGGTTACGGCATGCTATCACATATCTCTGTGCATCTCTCTAATTTGAGACTAAGTACATCTCTCTGGCTAAGTGTTAACTTACACAACGTCAGTGAAAATACAAATAAGCAGGAATGATCGGGGTGAGGGAGGTGGTTCATCATCTTCCTGAGACTCAGAAATTACCAATACCCTAAGGAGCATTATAACGGCAAGGCTGAGATCCAACTGAGACTGGGAGAGAAGGAGCTCTTGCATACATACTACACCTAAGTATGGCTACTCTTCAAATTGTCTGTATCAGATAGCTAGCACAGGACTTCCTTCCCACTGGGAAGTCCCCTTCGTATACCCACCAGCTAGTGGTAATATAATCCAGGTATGAGTCTGAGAAAACGTGTATATGAACAGTTCATGTTTTTTTTTTTTTTTTTTTTTTTTTGTCTTGTCACCAAGAAAAGATGACAGGTTGACTATAAATGGTCTGAAAAAGATTTATGGAGTACCTTTGAAAGAAATGTTCCTGTTTTCTTAGCAACTTGCCCCAAAATAGTGAAAATGTTAAGCAGGATGATCACTCAAGAGCAAACAAAACCATCAGGCTACAGACAAACTGGACAGAAACAATAATTTGTTCACATGTTAATAAAAAGCATCAAGAAATAGGGTGAAGTGGCTACCTAACTTCCCTTCAGCGGTATGTTTTTGAGATCCTCCTACAGTACAACATATTAAAACAAATCTGAATTTAAGGTTTGGCAGTTAATCATTAATAGCCAAAAAATTACTGAAGCCACATTATGCATGAATGTATTTCTATTAAATATTAAGTCTTCAATAGTGCGAATGCGGTACTCTACAGGTCAGTAAACTCATCAACACAAGAGGGTAAAAGAAAGAATAGGGAGATGTTCATGCAGCTTTAAGCAGATCAAGAAAGAGACGTATTTTAGTCTCAAAGTCTCACTTTAAATACCAACCAAGGACTGCTGTCAATCACCTGAATGTGAATTTAGGATTGTCACTTTAATAGTATTTGTATTCATGAATATTAATTATGGAAATCCTGAAATCTTTGTTTTAACCATATTCTAAACAAAATAAAATAAAACATAAGAAGATCTTTACCTCTATTCCATCAAAACAAAGTTTAATAACTGGGACAAAAGCTTCTTCAACAGCCTGGGGAAAAAAAAGTATTTTATTTTCAGTATAGAGAAGAACATTTACAAGCAATAGACAGGAGATCTGAACAATCATGACGAAACACTATTTATATACATGCTTTCCTCCACTTTCATTTTGATTTGTCAGCTGTCCTTCTCCACCAATGAGGATTTACGCAGTAAACACTGATCTACTATGTACTATAGCTGCCTAGATATAAATTATAACCCAAACTCATACCAGCCAGCTCTGATGGTGTTACCTCAAGACCAAACTTTTTCCTCACTACACTGGTAAGACTCTTTTTCCCACCCCACAGCATCTCTACATATTCTAAAGCTAACCTATGGGAATTCTTATTCTAACAGGCATCTTATTTCTATTGTTTCTGCTGTCAGTATTTTACAAGAAATGACAAGGAGACAACCATATTCACCTGATAAACAAGCATCTTTCTTGCAGTCATTAACAAAGTTTAGCTGAACAAACAGTATGCATGATGAAACTATGGAACTTGGTAACTATTCTGTACCAGCTAGGAATATCACCTTCCCAAACTGAGCACCTGAACTAGATGCAGATCTGCAGAGCACTGCTTTCGTAAAATCAAAGAACATTTGCTTACTTCCCAATAACAACCATTAGGAACTTCCAGAGGCTACACAATTCTAAGAGAACATTCCAGTTCTTAAAAGGAGAAGACAACTCCACTCTCCATACAATCTTAGTCTACTAGTTGGCAGGATAGATCCTAAAGATTTAAAGTTCATAAGTCTCTTAGACTCACTCACTAGAGCAACCATTATTAAAGTCAAGGTTCCATGAAGAAAACTTTCTAAGACCTAGGTGGACTGATTTAAAGTGTTAAGACTCTGACCTAAAAGTTATTGACATCAATGCAGAGCCACACTGAATAGCAAACATGTTCTGATCTCCCTTGCTGCTAAGTCAACTACATTAGATTGAATCATCATTAAGAGTTTATACCAAAGTTAATAGGAAATCTGAAAGACAGAATCCTCTTGATTATCGCATGTAGATTTAAAGATTACTAAAAAAGTGTTCAGATAATAAAACATTCAGAACAGTAGTTTCAGTGCACATAGTATTACCACCAGATATTTACACTAGACAGAGTTACTATGGGATGCATAGAGACAAATAATGCTGCAGAGGCACTTCAATTTATTTTAGGACAGAGCAGGGCTAAACCAAAAAATGTTTAATATTTGCAAGCAATTATCTTCATCTAAGAAGAACAATTCCAGATGAGAAATTTTATTCTAAATTAACACTACTAAGATTAAAACTGACCTACGGAGGCTTGTCATTCATGAACACGAGAAAAAATCTTCATCTTTCCACGTGATGAAAAACTTGCACAAGTATCTTAAAAAATGTAACCTCCAGGTTCAAATGCACAGCTGACAGCCAATATAGATCTGGTTAGTATCAATCACAGTGGTGATTTATATAAGGATGAAATTATAAAGTGTATTGTGCTACTGTTTTTAAAAGACTTCAACAAAAGTTAGCCTGAAAGGGATCGGGACCAAACACATTTACACCTGCCTCCTGCTACAGAGTACAAACAGAAATTTTACAACACTAATACAGTGCTAGCAGATTATTCTGTGATCCAGATTTTCAAAAAACTGTATCTAGTAATGGGGAACAGAGAAAATTTGGAAGAATCTCTATTTATTTCAACTGGTTTTGTTACAAGTTAACTAAAAATCCACTGCAAGCCTTAACAGCAAAGTTACTTATTTCAGGAATCATCTTGCACTTCTAACTTCTCAGCATCCTCACTTCAGCTGGTTGTATCAGGCAGTTCACATACCCTCAAATCTTTTACTTCTTCTTGTTGTTTCAGTTTTTCATAAAATGATGTGAAAAAATCACTTCTTTCAACATGTCTTGGTGCAACACACAGGGCATCAATATCAGCACCTGAAAGCGTTTATTAACACAAGCAGGTTACTCACACTTTACACACACAAAATGCCATCAATAGCCAGAATTTTTAAAGTATTTATTTTTAAAACCAAACAGAACATTTCATTTCTTTTCCTGTAGCAGCTCCCAAAGAAAAGACACTAAGTGAAAACAAATTAAAGAAAAAATTCTCGTGCCATTAAACACACTGGATGTATGCATACATCCTTCAATTTTACAACATTTGTAGTAACTTTCAAAGAACAAACCACAAGAAGCCAAGTATACAACTTTTTTTTTTTAAATAACTTCCAACTTTCTTGTCTGCTTCCCACCCCAACAAGAACCAATTTATTTATTTAGAATGAAGACTAGAGATGGCTGACAAAATTCTAACACCACCTCAAAAATACAGTAATTTTTGTTACTTAAACATGACATTTAGAGATATTAGCTCTGACATGACATTTTTTATAATAAAAGTAAATTTTACCTTTTGTATGAACCCCTAATCTATAGGATCCAAATGTAAAAATTTTTCCTCCAACATTTTCTATTACAGACTGTGGAAGATTCTAGATGGAGCAAATAAAATTGGTTATTTTCATCTTAGCAGATTATAATGACAACGCACAACTTATTATAAAATAAAAGGAAAGATATTCCATAAAATTTATGTTGTTAGAGATTAACACAGTTTTGAGTAGCAATTCACTCCTTACATATACTGTTTCTGATTAATAGCTTTTAAGGTGCAATCACTACTGAAATAATCCTAGTAAAGACAGAAGTACTTTTGCCATTTGGGAACTATCATCACTTCAATCTCAGTAACTTCGAGTAGTTCTACACTTTAGGAGCAGCAGCTTTAAGATATGGATGTTGAACACATTCTTCTTAACACTCACACACTTTATGCTGACTTCGAAACTGATGATAGATTCTAATTTGGAGCAGCAGAAACATACTATGTTCTGTATTAATGTTTATTAATTACTCTCAGAGTCATCTGTAAGATCCTACATTCTTTTTAAAAAGTTGTTTTGAGGAGAGGTGTTTATTTTGAGATAAAATTATTTAGTTATATTTACTAGCATAAAGATACTTAAGTTCCTGGGTTTGCACCTTTAAAGAACTCTTGTCGTCATAGCACTGTGGCCAAAGACAGTTAGCATTTCAGACCAGGAAGTCTAAACTGGTTAAAAAAAATGGAAAGGGAAGGGAAAGACTAACCTGGCTTGGTTTCAGTGAAACTTAAACAAAATGTACTATAATCATTATTTCAGTAAAAGAAAATAGCATTACAGGACAAGAACTTCTAAAATTGACATTAAAGAAAAAAGGCCAAGTATCATAAATTTGCAATAAATTCATTTTAAGATCTAGGATTGCTTCACAAAAGCAAGCCACATAAGCATATAATTGACATAGTAGTACACAAATTTTGACAAAGTTGAGTTGTACTACCTAGGTCAGGAGGGAACAACTGAAAATTACTGTTACAACTACCATTAACTTTTGCGCTATTTTCTCTCTCCTCAAAGTTTCTCTTTGACAAAGATTTACTTTAAAGTTACAATGTTGTTTGGAACCAAAAGGTTGTACTTGTTTTCCTAATTTGATCTCCAAACCCATGATTCATCACATTTACACCAGGAACACGTACTGAATTTATTTTCCTACAGCAATCTTAATCTGAGCAATTTCATGTAAATACATCCATACCTTGCTTTCACTGATTTCCCGTATCCACTCCTTTACCAGGTTATTTAATTTTCCCAAAATTAGAATCCTATTGATAAAACAGCAAAATCACGAACCATGAACTTAAGAGCAAACTAACATTATTTTTAAGACACTGATCATTATTACACAATGAATCAGCTAGAACAACATTGTAGATCTAATTAGAGATCTTGTCTCAATAAACACACTGAAATAAAGTCACTCACAACATTCAGACTATTTTTTCCTCTTCAAAGGCATTAAAGAAATTTAAGCTGAGAAGAAATGAAAGCATGCAAGGCCTACATACGCTTTAGGTAAATGGCTTCTACTCACATTCAAAACAAAACTTAACTGAGTAAACACATGAAACTGAAAGAACAGTAAGCAGAAGTACTGACAGCAAAAAGCTCTAGAAAGCTTAAAAATAACAAAAATCAAGAGCAAGGGCCACTAAAACAAACACTTTTTAAAAAACGGCAAGCCAGACTTCTAAAATTAAAGGCTATTTTAATGCCTATGTTCTGAGGTACTCCTCTTAAGGGGAGAAGCTAAATAT
Source organism: Cygnus olor (assembly GCF_009769625.2). Taxonomy (NCBI): domain Eukaryota; kingdom Metazoa; phylum Chordata; class Aves; order Anseriformes; family Anatidae; genus Cygnus; species Cygnus olor. The sequence continues at coordinate 14,845,071 of NC_049173.1, forward strand.
GTCACCAAGCTTTTAAAAAAAGCACCTGAAAGAACACAAACATGCTTGGGGTTCAATAGTTAACTGCATGAATGCAGAGGTATGGGAGAACCACTCGTAGAGCATTTACTCACCTGCGTTGCAGTTCTTCTTCCTCTTCAAATACACCATAGGGTTTTAGGGTTTCGATTAATTTCTGGGTAAGCATGCAGTCAAACTCCTTGGGGGCAGCTAAACTGATAGGTGAGGTAATGCCATAATGCTTCTGTAGTTGCTGTGTTTGTGATCCCTGGGTTGTAACGGGACTAATAAAGGCAATTAGATAAAAGTTACTGACAGGAACAAATAAATTTATTCTCATCCAAGTAGCAAAAAAGACACATAATAAAGGGGGAAAAAAAAGTTAAGCCTACTGTTAGCAGCCACATCCCAGACCAATCTGTGTTAAATAGGTGTTATTAAGGACGGTGTTATTTTTCTCCAACTCTGAATATTGATTGCAGGGTCACAAGTTGCTATGAAACATGATCCATATCAGCTGACTTCACACAGCAAATATTCACCTAAGGAGGCTCTAACGTATTTTGAGCAAGAGCATCATACTAGAAGTACAAGAAGAAGCTAGCTTTAAGCTGACTTCTCGTCTGGCTACCATTACAGGATGATCTAGAGGAAATTTATGATGTCTCAATTTTTTTTTTTTTTTTTTACAAGATACAGCCTTAATTCATTGAATCATTGTGTGTTTTGGGTTGGAAGGGACCTTTAAAGACCATCTTTTCAAGTTACAAAAGGAGTTATGAGCCAAACCTCAAGCAGAAAGGCAGCACTCTCAATTCAACTCCTCATATTTCAAGGTTGTGAGAGGACAAGAGCAAGGAGAAGAGCTTCAACAGAAACACAGAAGTGAAGGTATCATCTTGCTATAAAATCTAGGAACAGCTTTCCTAGATCAGCATCCTGGACACACAAACAGCCACGCAGTTTTTCATAACGGCTATAGATTTGTTTGTGACGATCACAGTTAAACGCAGCCTTATATTCAGAGCAGTTGGAGCTTTAAGGCTAGTAATTCTGAATATTTCAAAATGGAACTCGCTTCTCTGAAACATCAGTGTTTAGATTCTGATTATTACATTCTACACTCACATAGTTAAAACTTTTTGAACCGATAGTCATAGAATCATAAAGGTCTGAAAAGACCTCCACGATCACCTGGTCCAACCAGCCCCCTACCACCAGCATCACCCACGAAACCATATCCCTAAGCACCATGTCAAAATACTTGAAAAAACAGCTGTTTAAAAACTATTCTTAGTATTACAGAAATAATCTTATCATCTAATAGCCAAATTTTAACTGTAAGAACACTCAGAAGTCTTCCTGTTTATATACTTCAGATGTAGAATACACTACTTAAATCTGTATTAAAATAGCTTCAAAGGTTACTTGCAGCATTGAATACTAGTTTTATATTGATATATTGACAACTTTCCTCTAAATTATATATATTATTCCCCCACCTGCTACTCTTGAAAGTAACAAACCACCGTTTAAGTCTACTGAAAAGAACTTTCTCAGTAAAAGAATATGAAACAGACTTGTTTCTTAATCAGTTCTTAGGAAACCAACGTTATAACCCCTCCGAAATACATCACAAGAAACATAACCATTATATCAACAGCTATTAAAAAGCCTTTCCAACAACTAAAGCACTACCTTCAAGTTAAAGTAATGCTTGTGTGTTACATCTCCAGTAGCTGTTATACTCTTGCTACACAAGCTCACTCTCAACAGTATAAAGCTTGCATTTAATATCAAATGTACAAGTTAACACTGTAATAGTTTTAATTCAGATTAGACATTTGATACATTTTTCCCCAAATTCAACTGTTCGTTCTACTTAGGTAAAAGCTGTAGTATCTATCAATTTGGTCTCCTTCAATTTTCACGAAGCCTAAAAAGATTGCTGTGTCAGCAATGCAGGCTGACCACTTCTGTCAAAGCCTTATCTTCAGCAAACATTCCATTCCCCTGTACATTACTGTATTATCGGTCCTTTATACCTACACAGAAGGACTGTTTCTATCACACTACAATTTGTTTCAGCCTAATTAGAGCACGACTTCATTTTCACTTCCATAATAATCTGCAGTCATCATCTGCTTAGGACCTTATTCCTCATTCCTGAATATTCGTAAGAGCATCTTAACTAATAAAATTAACCAAAATCAACAAAAAGGTGTTTTTCCACAAGTTAAACTCACTTAAAAATTATTTTGAGTTTTAGTATTTGATTTCAAACAAATGATCATTTACAACAAGTTTCTCACCAAGCAGGTCCTAGCATGATTGGCCCAGTACAACTGTCTGTTAGTAAAAGAATAAAAAGGCAAAGCAGGAAAAAAATCCTAGAAACTGTATGTAAGTCAAATCCCAAGTAATCATGTCCGAGAACATGATTTGACATGGCTTTCTTCAACTAAGAGGCTTTAATCACCTAGTGAAGAACTTAGTAGCAGCTGAACGAATCATATAGACCTTAGGATTTTGTGTGAAGCATTTTTGAAAAAAGATGTTAAGATGAATTACATAAAAGAGTAAACATAGTAAGGACAAGGGAAGCCACTACAAATTTCTCTCTTTTTCAAAAGAATCCTTTTAGGGATGTCAACACAAACAGTACCTTCAGCCACTAAGTTGCTACAAAAAAAAAGCAGCCATGAAACAAAAGTTTTCAATACATAAACATCCCTTGCATGCTATGAATATCTTTTAGTTATATCACAAAGAAGTTAGGTAAATTTGAACTACAATTTCACCCCTCTTTTGTCAACTGTTTATTTGAAAAAAAAAAATCAACTGCAACATTTGAAAACTATTTTTTTAATGTTTGTAAACCAGTAAGCTAAAGCAATAATATTTTAGTTTTATTTGCTAACTATTCCCTGATAGACTCACATGTCACCCATCCATAACTGCATCTAATTTAACAGATACTAGACTTTACTGAAGAGGCTGACAAAACCTAGCCTAGCAAAAACCGTTTCTAGATTAAAAAAAACCTCAGAACTCGACATCACTCAACATCACTCTGATACTGAACCAAGAAAGCAGATTCCTGAAATCACTAATGCTATTTACACCCACCAAAGTTAAGGCTATTTTACCTTTTCCTAAACATACCAAATGCTACCAGGAACGTGCCTTTTTTTTTAAAAAAAAAAAGTTACAGAAGAAATGGTAACAGACTTAGAAAGTCTGTATTAAAATCATTTCAGGATCCAGTAAGCTAAGCAGTCCTATGCAACCTATATTCACCCATTTAAACAGCAGCAAATGTTCAGAGTTACAACAAAACATTTAGAGGCATAGCCTCTCATGAAACCAAGAAATTTCAAATACAGCATTTTGCTAGTGGCTTTATAAATGAAGAACAAATTGTAATTGAAAAACAGACATTAGAATCAACTGCTTTTTTCTAATTTTAATGTTGCATTTACATGTTACATAGCCAAAAAACGCTAGTAGTCTTAGACTTGAAAAAACAAACACGAAGATTATTCTAATATCTTCCCCCTTGAAAAGACAGAAGTACCTTCCAGTTTTCACCTGTGCCGTGTCATGAAGTATCACTTTCAGAATCTCTTGGTTTAAACTACTGAATTAACTCAGAAGGAAAGGACAGGTAAGCATCACTGCTATCCTCCTAGCGGAGAGGATTAGGGAAGTTAAGTCCCTCGGATGGGGGTGGGAACGCTAGTCAAATCTGCTAGTCATGGAAGTTAAGCATTAACAAAAAGCAAAGAGTACTGAAATACAACAGAAAGTCCCATCCCAACTACTCAGTCCTAACAAAAGCTGGGTAGATTAGGTAGACCTTGTCAGTGTCTGCAAGACAACTCAAACCATGCTTAGGGCTGCACTCATTTTAAGGAGACAAAACTTTTAAGATCATCGAGAAGAGCAATATACAGTTAGTCTGAGGCTTTGTGTCTAGTTAACCCCATACACACACACACACACACAAAGACCTTGCTTCTGCATTACTATAAATGTAAACTAGCTGCCAAGAGCACAATACAAAACAAAGTTGTAGAAAAGGTCGTTAAGAAGTTAAATTTAGCACGCTATTGTTCTTGCTTTGTTTTGACCTGAATGTTTGAAGAGTGCCCGCTCTTCAGACAGATTAAACATCCGCAAGCTCAAGCTCGACAACAGCTACAGCGGTTTTAAAGTGCTGTGATGCAACACCTCATAGTCAAACATGAATTAGTTTCAAACTCAGTGAAATGTACCTGTGATGCACTAACTGCCCTCACACACACAGTTATATTATAGTCTCTACTAAGTTTACAGCAGCATACCTAAAAGGCTTTTTTTTTTTTCCCCCCCTTCAGAACCCAAAGCTTTGGTGGGTTGAATCTTCGTATGTAGTTACCGATAACTACTGAATTAAAAGGAACAGATCCTGGTAATATGGCCACTGCTAAAGCCACTGTACAACAGAATGAAGGAGTGGAATGAAAAATAAGGGTGTAAGAGGCTTTATATCTTTTGAAAGATCAGGTGACACCATGAAAACACATCCATGTTACCTGAAAATAGAGCAGACAGGTGTGTGTATCTATACATACATAAAACACCGTACCACACATTAACTAAGAGGTCAGCATTTTTCACTACTATGCTATTACATCATCTTTAATAGAACCTTACTCCATATACCCCAGAAGAAATAAGAATCACTAAACTTTTTCAAGCACGCTTCCCTCCCAAAACAAAAGAAAAAGATAGATTTAAATGAGGGTGTTTTCTGCATTTTATCTCAACTGCTGGAATAATCTTACCACCACTTTCCTCAAGTTTGGGCAAACCGTGTTGTTTTTTTTTTAAGCACTTCTTCCTCTTCACCGCCAGTATTCTACCACATTTCTACTGGTAACACATTATCTGAATTAAGGCTGCACGCTTCTTACTGCAACGAGAACATAGCTGTGATCAGCATCACATTACCCAAACATCACTCTTGCAATTTGGAATCCTCCATGGAAATAAAAGGCAACAAGAACAACTGGAATCTTAAAAAACAATGCCTAATTTTTAACAAATTGTAACAGAACTGTGATCTATCCTGAAATAGACTTTAGTCACCCAAGACTTAACTCATCTAAATGTGTGCTAAGTAAATCATTCATGCACAAATCCCTTCCACTGCATATATTACTAAATCTAAGCTATGGATGGAGTTTGTCCAAACAGACACGTGCAGTAAGGCAGCACTGATGAAGACATTTAACAGCCTATGGTTTCTCTTTCTTAAAATAGCGTCAAGAGCCCACATGCTAACTTTAAACATTAACTTCAGTCAGGACCTCTGCCTCATTCAGCCTTTCCTCCAGATATAAATACACAACTTACAGAATCTCAGTGACGGTCCTCTCTATTTGCCTCTACTGACCACGCCAGTAAAATGCAGTGGTGACACCTACACCAGATTTCTGGAGCAATACTGGCCATCCCACCATCTGGTCAAGCAACTGGAGCTAAATTCACAAAGCTCAAGCTCTGCTTGTGTTAGGTTTCAGAGTGTTCTGAGGGTTTTGTCTATTTTGAAGTCTTCTCCATCAAGGACTAACTGGTAATTTCAGATGAAAGTTTCTGGCTTAACGCTAATGTAATAATCGCTACACACAATTCCAGAAGTAAAGGAAAACTCTGAATGAAGTCTGCACAAATCAGTTACATGTGAACTTGCATTTAAGTTAAGACAGCTGCCCTTCCTGGGCAGGATTTTAACATCTAGCAAAAACAGTGTCTAAATTGCTGGTGTGGTATGTTAAGACACCTGAAACAGACCTGACCATGGGTTTTGGAGAAACGACGAGCAACGTAACTATGGAAGAAGAGATGGCAACTATGGCAAAAGGAAGAGCATTCACATTCTGCTAACCTTTGACTCATTCCTAAATTCCCTCTGGCTCTTCTGTTTGGGACAGTCTTTGTACAGAAGAATAGTACAAACAGCATGTCCAGACACACACCCATCCACTGCATTCTTACTAACAACAATTTCAGAAGTTTCTCAAGCTTAAACAGAAGAAACTTTTACTGAACTCTGCAGGCAGCACTTGAACCAAAACCGAGATTTATTGCTGTTCTGGGAACAAAACACTCCAGAGGTAGTCATTTAAGAAATTCAGTAAGGTTGAATCAGAAGATAACAGGAAGTACCAAGCAAAGAACTACAAGTTGGATGAAACTTGTTTCATTGTTAAGAGGTGAAAATTGCCACCCAAGTGAAACTTGCCTCCAAGGTGAAATTTGCTCAGCCCAAAGCAGTTGGGTTTCCAGCAGGTCCCCAAGTGAGAACTCAGACTTTTTTGGAGTGACAGTAGAAGACTGAAAGCTATCACAAAACCACATATATTTGCCACGTTTCCCTCTCTCCTACATCAAACTCATCTTCAGTAGAGGTTTTTACATTAATTTCTTCTTGATTAATAAAGCTATAACTGTCAATTATGGCAACTGTTCTTCTGAAGCAAGTCCAGTGCTCTGTAATTAGTAATAACTTAATTCCTTCCAAAATACAGCCTATAAAAATCTTCGCTTTGTTCAGAAACACACCATTTATCCAACCCCAATCACTGCAAATCATTTTAAATAGTCTCATACTTCTTCTGGCATAAAATTGACAGTCACTTAAGTCAGCAAAACAATGATTTTGCATGTATCTAACCCAAAGGTCAGCAAAAGAAAACATTTTCACTTCTGAAGATTTCTTGTAAGTTTGACTGCCTACAATAGACTGAGGGGAAAAAAAAAAGATCACTAATGACATTCCAAAACTGTTATATGGAAGTTACCAATACCACCAACACTTAAAACATTCATAGCTCTTACAGCACTTCAGCATTCAGGTATCTGACTGCACTTTTTCACTTCTGGTTAAAAAAGTCTTTAGCAGAGATTTCAGCAGATGCAGAAGTTCAGCAGAGAAGCAAGTGCACTAACATCAGCAGTTTAACAAGAAACAGATTCCGACTGCTATTCTTCTGCTTGGAGGGTCAGAGAGGCCTCGGTTACATAAAGAGGCTGCACCATTCGTTCACAAAAGCATAGCTACCGCTTCACAGAGTCAGTAGCCTTTCTGCAGAAGACCTAGCCCTACCTGAAACACATAAATATCTCAGTGAGCTTCGTTCCTCCCTAGCACCTTGGTTTAATAATGCTCAGGAACAAGTACTCTGTATCTAACAGTTCGATAAAATATATCTCTACAACAGAAGAAATACTTGTTTTGTTTCCAAAAAGTTGTTTGTTTTTTTTTTAATATAAAGTTAAAGAGTTTTTCTTGATGCACCTATCTCATCATGCAGATTAATGAGAACCGTGATAAACACTCATGTAAGTTTCTGGTATATACTCAGTATTTTTATTAATCATGAACTTTTTTTTTTTTTATTAATCATGACTTTTCCAAAATGCCAGTTATCGGCATCACCAGAGCCTGAGTTTGCTTTCTTACTACTCAAGTGCCTTGTATATAAATAATTTGCTCGTTTTTACTGTTTTGTACCATACTGCTAAGAGAATATTTATACACAGACAGCTCAGCATGACCACTGTTGTACACTTCTTGAGAACTCTGAAAGCTTTTGAAGTACAGACTGATGACAGTTGCTGGTTGTGTGGGAGGTCAGTGCTGCCTTGGCCTGTCAATAACACACAGCACCCTAAAAAAAAGAAGTTTAAAGGATGTCTTGAAAGATGTTTGCTTGCCACCCTGAAAGCATGGCAGTGATAACGTGACCAGGGTTGGTTGGTCTGCCCTTATTCGGAAGGTTATCGTCCAGAAGTATAAAAGCATCAAGCAGAAAAAGATCCTGGAAAGAATTATGCAGACAAGGAACTTCCTATGACCCACCCCCCCTGTTTTTTTTAAATACTCTAAACATCGAATACTCTTAAATTAAGTCAGAGGTATCTCTTCAGAAGCTCTAGAATTAACATTACCAGCACTGCAACTTACTAGCATTACAGTGTTTGTTTTGAAGTCTTGGTTGAATAATATGAAGCCGGTTGTTCCACAAACATACAGATGACAAAACAAATGGAAAACCCAAGAAAGCTTCTGTTTTTCTAGCTAAAATAAACTTTTTGTATTAGTACAGTTGCTAAGGAATGTTTATGCTGAAAATAGTAATGCATCGCTGCAGCTACAACTACACAATGTTACTTAAGGGTTTCTAGTTAAGTTATCATAAACACCTACCTACTTTAAGAATAATAAGCAAATCGTCCCAAACTTTTCAAAGTTGAAGACCATTATTATGAAGAACACAATTTATTCATCAGAAGTAGCACAAACTTTGAATGCTGTTATGAAGCATTTGGAACTTATGAGACACAACAAAATAAACTACAAATGAAAGCTGACAGAATAAGCACCCTCCCATTTTCCTGGAGTCAAAAAAAAAAAAGCTAGCTTCAAAGTCCGTTTCTGGTAATTTTTCATTGCCATAATGAACATGTGCAAAACGTATTTATAAATACATTGCATGCTTGCTACAAAAGCCTTGGAACCTATTTGGCATAGCCATTTGCCCTACTACATTCACCTACTGTGTTGTTTTTTGCCACAAACTCTTAAGCTTGTCCCACATTATCTGCACTGCGACTAATACAGCAGTATTTTAGATTCAATAAAACAAGCACACCAGGCAAACTGTGCTATTCTTCACATGATGTCTGCGTATGTAAACCAACAGCGCATGTAGTAATTCCAGGTTCTTTGTATTTCTCTTTCAACGTCCCCATGCTGCCTTCTCCCTCCTCCCCCCAAAAAGCCTAAACATACCTTATTCGTAAAGCCTACTTAACCGCTACCCATCGCTGGTTCCCTCGACTTATTGAGGTATAAACGAAATATTACCGTCGTGGACTACGGAACTAAGGAGTTTTGTATAATCCACCCGGAGCCGTCAAAACGTCAGCGAGAAAAAATAAAAACAGGAAGAGGTGGGGGAAAGGAAACCGGCGCAGAAACCAGGCCGGGGTTGCATCTCCCTGCGTTCCCGCAGGCCGGCGGCAGGCCCCTGCCTTTGGGGGGCAGCCCCGGCGGCGGAGCGGCCGCTCGCAGGGGGCACGGCGGCTGGGCTGGGCGCTGCCGGCCAGGGGGCGCTGCCGGCCGGCGGCCTGGCGGCGAGGTGCCCGGGCGTTTCGGAGTCACCCGGCACCGGGGGGGGTTCGGCAAGGGCAGCGGGCTCGGCTGGGATCGCCTCAGAGCCGGCGCCTGAGGAAAAGCGCTCGCATAGGGGAGGCTGTGCCGGCAGTTTTGGGAGAGAAAAAAATATATATGTAATAAAGTAAGCTCCACGTTTGGCGGCCAGGGCTAACCGCGCGCCTTTTACTCTCTAGTGGGCGCCCCGCAGCCGGCCCCGCCGTGAGGGGGCCGCCACAAGGCGGGGGCCGCCTCGGCACCCCCCCAGGTCCGGCACCCGCAGGAGGCTCGGGGGGGCCCCGGGGCCGTGCGGCCTCGCACTGCGGCACCGGAGGGGGGCGGGAACGGGTAACGGGGGCCGCCGGGCAGGCTGAGGCGAGGCGCCCGGCCGGCATCCGACTTACAACGGCATCGTCTCTCCGGCTCCTCCTCCTCCTCCTCCGCCGCCGCCGCCACCACCACCACCACCACCGCCGCGTCTTCCCCTTCTGCCTCCTCCTCCTGCTCCTCGTCCTCCCCCACCGCTGAGGCCGCCGCCGCCGCCGCCGCCTGGGGGCCGCTCACTCGTCCCGCCGGGCAGCGGGAGCCGCGAGCATGGCAGGGCCGGGCCGCGGGCCGGCCGGGAGCACAGAGCCGCTGCTGGGCCCGGCCGCCGCCGCTTCACTTTCCTCTTCCCCTCCGGCCTTCTAACATGGCGCCCGGGCGCTACCACAGCGACGTTCTAGAACGGGGGGGGGCCCCACGCAGCGGCGCGGCCACCCCCGCACGCCGCGCACGCTGACTCGCCCGCGCCTGCGCAACCGGCCGCGGCGCCGCAAAGCATGCCGGGAGATGTAGTTCCGCCGCGTGGCGGCGCGCGGGGGTTTGAAAACAAAGCGCTAACGGCTCTGAGGCGGCGCGTGCGCGCGGCGGGAAGGGGCGGGGCCGGCGGTTCGGCGCTGCTGGCGGCGGGCACGGGCCCCGAGGGGAGGGGGGCCCTGAGGGGAGGGGGGGCCGAGCGCGGCCTGGAGTCGCCATGGAAACGGGGGCGGCGGGAGCGGACCCGGCCCTGGGAGGGTGGCTTGGGGCCCCGCGGGCAGCCCCGCGGCTTAGGGGAGTTTCGGCTCAGGGCTCGGCCTGGGCCAGGGGGTTTTGGTCGTAGTCAGCCGCAGCAGGCTGCTTTTTTTTTTTTTTTTTTTTTTTTTTTTTTTTTTGGTGCGCCCCACGCAGAGCAGGGAGTTCGTTTTCTAATAGGTGTTTTGAAAGCTCTGCGACAAGGAGACCACGCCGATTTCAAAAACTTAAATAATCTCACAGTTTATATATCTACTCAAAAAAGTTTTTTTTTCTTAAAAAAACACATATATTACAGCAACTACACTAAATAAAGGCCTATTTTATCTCCTTTTTTAGTGTCCGATTTTCATCTTTGATCTGAAAAAAGTAACACTCAACCTACAAATTTCTCTAAAATTACCAGTTATTTCATGTTGAGTTGCCTCACGTGATAAGTGGTAACATGGACTGGCAGCATATAGGAACTTTACACGCTCAAGAAATGTTCCTTTAGAGTAGGATAGAGTAGTCCTGAACTCTGTTCAGGCTATCATCACTGCCTTGGCTGTGTGACTGGTTGAAAACAGACAAAATTATACTGTTTCTTTGTAAAAATAGTAATATATCTGAATAAGCACCTCAGGAATTAATACGTCTAAAATTTGAATACTAAAACTAACTGGTAAAAGAGGTGCAATTTATTTTGTTATCATTATTTTTTCAGTTCTTTCTCCTTTTTTTCCTCTTTCTCCCAAGCAGTCCTTGGCTTTTTGTTTTGACAAAATCTTGCATTTGTTTTACACCAAATATGATACCAGTTTCAGCTCAGCATAGACATTGACAGGTTCTCTGAAAGGTATAGAAAATCAATAGAGAGAAGGAAAAGACGTCAACAGCCTGGAAACTCCACATTCTTCAAGAATCTACGCAAAACGTTTATCAAGTGTGATGATGAGATTTACACCTATTTACACCTATTTGTATGGTACCAAAGAAGAAAGAGAAAAAAAAAAAAGGTTTTATGATATACCTATACTGGGAACCTGTACTGGGAAATTGTTTAACTGGTCAGTCATCAGCGCACAAGAGGGCTGTGTTGCAAGTGTTTTGGCCTCTTGGTAGGTAATGGAGGAAATAAGAGAGCTCATTGCTTCTATTATTTCTATTTTGAGTGAAGATACCCTTTTTTCTCCCCCCCCCCTTTTTTTTTAAATAAAAGACTTTCCTCAGGCTATCTGCTAACGTCCTTTCCAGATCACAACAATATATTGCTTAAATATGATGCGCAACTGAAAAAATCCAAGAGGAAAGTTTTGGAGAAAGAATAGATTCTTGTGGTTCAGAGTTTGAAGTAGATACATGAAATACAGATACACAAATGTATTAATTAATGTGTAGTGTATGATACTTTTATAGAAGGAATATTAAAAACCCAATGCAACATACTAGTACAGTGTGAGAAATAAAAATTTAGATTATGTAATGAGCCTAAACAAAACTATGCTTATTTTTGTTCAAAAACTAAGTATTTTTATTGTAAAATGCATTAGCGATGCTCTCCCTTTCCATGTAAGAGTTTCGACAGCTGCTAGGATTTGTGTATCATCGTGTATCAGGATTGTTCCTGAAGAGATATTCTGCCTATAAACAAAAGATTTCCAAAGTTATTTTCAAGTCTCCAACTTCAAAATTTACACCAAACAACAACAATGTAGTGGGTAACATGGCTTTAAACAAAATCACAGAAAGTGTTAAGTGGCTCTAAAATGTAATCTCTGCCCAGTATGTCAGAGAAACCTTTTCTTCACAAATACCACACACCTCGTTCTGCCTCTTTGTAGCATTGACCCCATCAGTATCATGGGCAAGAGAAGGAGTCATATATTATGACAGTATTTGTTATTCCATGAAAAATCCTAGGGAGTACCCTAGAGGCCTGATTTCTGGGCCCAGAAGAGTAAATAATACAGATCTTACAATGTTACGTGATTGGTAGGAAAGATCTCATGTTGCTACAGCTACACGTAACATTCATTCTAAGCTTTTACTTGGTTAACAACAAGAGTTTTTTTTTCTTCATTAAAACAGTGATTGCTTGTACTGCTTTTCTGACTCCATTTGCTAGGAAAGTTATTTATACAGTGATAAGTTATATATATATATACAACTATAGCTTTATGGCATCTGAATTCCTGTTTGAATTCAATGTCGACTCGACTTTCAGCAGAAAGTTGAACTAAATAACTTCTTCAGGTCTCTTGGAACTGGACTTATTCTGTGAATGTCTGTCTGGATTCACTCGTGAATTTATCTGTGTATTGTGAAGGGGATTATTGAAGACATTACAACAACATGCATCATTGTGCATAGAGTGATGCGTTAGAGTGATGCCCCTCTTTCTGCAGGTCTCTACGTCACAGCAGAACGGGCAGGGTACATAAGCGCAGAGTGAGAACCCTCTCACCAAAGCATGACTGAATCTGGTATCAATTCTTTCCTGTTACTCTATAGCAAAACTGGATTGATGTAATGTGTCAAATGATCCCATGTAGTTACTGGGTACTTCAGCTTTCGCTATACTTCCTGCTTACCTGAATTGCAGGTAATTAATCATGAAAGTGGGGAAAAAGAATTCAAGTCCATATGTTAAATGAGATTCTATAGAGTTATGTGAATATTTTCATTAAGCTTTTTCAAACACATTTCATTAGAAAGAGATGTAATCACCTTACCAGAAAATCAACTGGATCATCTGGCCTGATCTTACAGCATTCATTTAACCCTTGAATAAGTGTTGGCATGACATGCTTCATTAAATAGTTTCGTAGTGGAATAGACTGAGCCTCCAGTAACTCTTGTTCTTGTCTTTTCACTTCTTCCAGTTGTTTATTCTACAAATAATTAACCAAACAACAAAGAAGAATATTTATAAGATTTACCAAACAGTAGTTGACTAACTAGTGATGGTGACCTATAGGGGAAAAGAAGAATAGTGCTAGAAACCACGGACAGAACTTTAAAACTCATGCTTAACAGAACAACAATGAACTGCTTATTAAATTTAGAGGACATGGCACACTAAGGATGGCCAACTGAGCATGAAGAAAAATGAAATAATCTCCCCAGCAAAATTATTTTACTTCTCTCGAGCCTTAACACCTAAAAGGAAGTTTATTCTGAAGTTTTCCAGTGTTCCTGTTTCCCAAGATATTTGGCAAAATGGTTGGTAAACACTGTATCACTTCAAAAATTAGTACTATTGCAAATGCAGATGGTTTCTTGAGGGTTCCTTGAACTGGGGGAAAGGAGATTATTTTTACACATGAGAGATGTCTGACTCTTTACATAACTGCAAAATATATCTTTAAATATGTTGTTTGTTTTTTCTTTCATTTATGTCAGTTCAGCTAAATTTATTCTTGAATTCGGGTTAAATCAACTTGTTTGAGCATAATCATTGTATAAGAGGGAAAGATGGAAATAAATCCACTTGGAGTTTTCCTTTCTCACATTAAATAGCACTAAATAGCACGCACACTTGCAGTAGTTTTAGCCAGAAGATTACTCAAAAACATCTTTATTGTCCTCTCTTCTCTCACCTTATTCATAAGTAGCCCTAGTCCTATATAAAACTATATAAAAAGATACCCTGAATGTTGCTTTCCTATACTCAAGGCATAAGACAAAAGCAATGTTCAGATAAAACTAAGACCAGCAACTGAAAAATATGTTTTACCTGATTCACTGAATCCAGGAGTGTTACTCAATAAATCCTGCAAGTGGTCTTAGCTTTTTTTACGCAGAGTGCAGCTAATCTACAATCTCAAGGGCAACTGAATAGATGCATAGATTTTAAAGTTATATTTAAAAGGATAAACTTACACATTTTATTTAAACACCTACTTTAGCTCCGTACAATGCAGTTTGCTTTCTTGAAAATAAGCATAGAGATAACAAAGACAATTCTTATTTACAAGCTAGTGTAAGAGCAATATAAATGCTTCTTTAAAAGTGATTAATTTCAAGTTATTTCCTCAGAAATATGTATGGCTTTTCAAAGATAAAAAAATGATTTATCTGTGCAATGATCAGTTTGTTTTTAAATAACTCTAAATGGGGGCAGTAGAAGAACTGCCTACTTGGGGGGGGGGGGGGAAACCTGACTTTAGGTGTGAACAAGAAATTTCCTATAATATGTATTTTGGGTTAATTTAAGTAAAACATCCTTAGGAAGAAGTATCATGTGCAAATCCTGTGAGGTCAGGCACCCTAAATACCAGGTACTTATTGAAGTATTAACAAATAAAAAGCATCCTTCAGACTGCCTCAGGGAGGCTGCGCTGAACTGAGGGCTGAGCTCTCAATGATGCTTCTCTTGCAAGCTCAGAAACCTTTCAGCAGTGCAGCCTGGGATATGGATCAATTCTGTGTTCTTTAGTTTGAGCCACAAAATGCACCGTGAAGATATTCTGAGGCAAATCTAAAGCATGGTATAAGGAACTAGAGAATTTATCCCACACTTTCCAAGTATATTTACATAACAGATTGCTGGTAACCCTATTGCTTCAACTTTCTAAAACACATAAATAATAATGGCTTCCACAAAAATGCAAATTAACATACCCACTCTTCCCAGTTTGCCATCCTTTCAGCCCTTTCCTCAGCTTCTCTACGCTTTCGTTCAGCTTCTTCTTTAGCTTCTCTGGCAAGGCGTTCCTCAGCTGCTTTACGTTCCAAACTCTCCTTTTCTTCATCTGTCAAACCATAATTGCGAGGTTCCCCAATTTCTTTGACAATCTCTTTTACAATAAATCTGTTCTCAGGATCTTCAAATTTGGCTACATCTTTAAAACAATACAAGAGAGAACTTCGCAAGGCTTTTCTCAATTATCAATAGTCATTAGTGAATAACTGCAAGACCTAAATATATAGTGTTGATGTTGCTTGAATTTTCAAGTATAATATGTTTTTTGGAGTGTCTTATAAATGTCACTTTTTTTTGCTATACAAAGTGGAGTTTTTTATGTCTAATTTTCTTTGTTAGTTTCAGCTAAAATAGTTCATCATTTTAATATGATGCTAGGGAGAAAATAGTTAATTTTTACAACTATTCTATTCAGCAGTTGCAGCATTCCTAAGTTTTGAAACTTTCATACAAGGTTATTCCAGTATCAGAGAGATTTCTCTTTGCCAGTCTTATGTCAGCTTATCTACAGGTATCAAACTATCAGCTTCTGACCCTGTATCTTCATGCAGGTTCCACAACAGGTTGTTAGAATTTGGCAAGAAACTCCAAAATTTTCACAAAATTTTCACATGCAGCGTTTTACAATTACACAGACCTATCTCTGGTTTTGTAGGCATAACGTAATAAAAGTTCAACTAATCTGTGGCTTCACGTAGAAGCACAGAGACCAAGGAAATCTTTCCTTTCACTCCTTCTCCCTTTTAACTGCTGAAGACTATTTGGGGACTAAACCTGCAGAAAAAGAAAAAAAAAAAGTGAAAAAACAAGAGAAGGAAAAAAGGGGGAAAAACAAGAGAAGGAGGAGAAGCCTCCTGGCACTGAATGCATATGGAGCCTAGAAAGTGCTGGAGACATCTGAAAGAAAGGGTATAGTAACATACATGGAAAAGAGGAAAAGTAGGCATTTTGGGCATACAGAACAACTGAAATACAGAATTTAGTCTAAAACTCATTAGTCCCTACTCCACATTCCTCTGCTTTATGAAGTTATGTTGAAAGCTATTGGCAAAACATGCTTCTCATTTCTTCACTAATTCAAACAGAAGCATTACTTATAGCATTATTTCAAGAATTTGTGTCTTTGTGATTTAGACCTGAAGTCCAAACTCTGCTAATGAAACAAGGTAGAAAGCTAACATAATTCTACATGATGCACGATGACATTTCTTTCAGAGCCTCTTCTTTCCAAAAATCAGGAATTACATTCCTGAAGTATTCCAAACTACAATAATTTTATTTTTTATGCCAAGCAGTCCATTAATTATACAGTTTTTGCTGTACCTGGATATACGAATTACAGTGCAAGACAATTTTCTAGTCATTTAAATTATTGCTAAGAACATTCTTGGCATTGAATTTGAGGTCTCAAAGACTACAGTCTTTTCTCAGATGATGAAGCAAGATTACAACACAAACATTACAGCAATCATAATTAAATGCTAAAATGTCCTAAAAAATATTGTTTTTAAATGAAAAAGAAAAAAAAAGATTATCACTGTCCATAACAGGGAGGAAAGATCACCAAAAAATGGAAAATTCTGTTTTAACATTCCTTTTTGTAGATGATCTAATGTGCCTGTGTCATCATCTCCAATTTGCAGATGAAGAAAACAAGACAGACTTGCAGACTTCATGAAGTGAGTCACTGTAGCAGAGTAGCGTTTCCAGAATCTTGAAACCCACTCCTTTGTACTAATCATATTTGAGACTCAGTAAAAAAAAAAAAAAAAAAAAAAAAAAAAAAATCATAAAAGCAACTCATGAGGCCATATGTTAAGATTTTCTAAAATTAAGGTGGAAGAAAATATTGATTAATTTGAGTCAGTATTTAATGAATCAAGCACAATTCTTCAACAGTTCTCCACTAAGGCCAGTAAACCTAGGTAACTTTTCTTTCTTCTGACCAATGTAACAGTCGCTTCTCTGTTTAAATTTGATGATATTAATTCAGTGGTTCTGATAAACCAACTGGAATATCAGCTAGAATGCAGAGCTGAAGATTCCCCAGTGAAATTACCTTTGCAATCTGACCTTTTAATTTTACATATATAGGGAATATAGGGAAAGGAGCAGTTCCTGACATAATCAGGCTGTAAAGATGCTGCTGCTTTTAAGATGTAAATCAACACTATAAATTGAATGTGAAATTCATCTGGAAGTCACTAAGCCCCACAGTTGTGATACCTCAATAGTTAACCAGTGAGTATTGATATACCTCAATAGTTAACCAGCTAGTAGACCAGTGACTTTCCTTATTTAGAATTAACTAGATTTTTAGAGTAATCTTTGGACGTAATTCTTAGCATAAAACACTGCAATATGCTGTCATAGAGCATACACTTTAAAGTCATCACCAAGATAAAACAATGTCTTGGACAGTGCTACTGCTTGTATATCCCAAAGTTTATAAGATTAAAACATGACCAATTAATGACATCACACCTTCTTAATATTTATTATTTCTTACATTTACTTTCTGCATCAGAGTTACTTCAGACTCAATTAAATGAAATTGCCAGCTAACCTTCATTTCAAGCCTCCCAGGACTAAGACAATCATCTTTACCATTTGGATCTGATTAAGAAAGACAGCAGCATCAACTGAAGACAACAGAGCCAAATATATTTATCTTATCGAGACAAATAGATTTATCTTATCATCTCCTTTCTTTTATGAATTGGAAAATTGTAAAATAGATTTTAGTGGAAAACTGTGTGAGAAAATAATCAGTACATAATACAAAAATCACTCAGCGCCTGGATACTTAAAAAGGTAAAGATGAGAGCATAGCTTAGAAATAATTCTAAATCTAAAATGATTATATTCATGTTATTTTTTTCCACTGCGACATTTCCTAACAACTCAAGTATGGTATTATTTTCAAGATAATCTCCACGACTGACATTAATCAATTGACTTCCTATTTTTTTTTTTTTTTTAAGTTTGCTCAACAAATCACTTCCTGTAACTCATTCAGATGGACAATCAACATATCAGCAGTTTTATTGTATTTGCAAGGTTTTCCCTGTGTTCTTTCTCTTCTACTCTTTTCTTTGTTTCCCTTCCACAATCTAAAACCAGTTTTATTAAGAATGCTGTCATCCAGTACTTATTGTTTTTGAATTATCAGATTATAGTCATCTACTCAAGATTTCCCAGTTATGATTTTCTGGGAGTATGTAGGGAAGAAAATTTTTCTCACCCCTAGGTATGAAACAAAAAGGATGTATTACTAGCCTTCCACTTTTAATGTCTAATCATATTCTTTCATACTTACAGAATACCCATATATTGTCACCACATCTGAGGTTAAATCTAAAGAAAAAAATATAAGCAACTATAATATTTAAAGTCCATGAAAATATACTGTTATACCAGTCCAGAAGGATGCCAAGTGCAGAGATCTGTAAACTATATCAGAAAACTATTTTGGTTATTTAGCCTACAAAACTGAATGATTAATAAAAACACTAGTGTTAAAGACATGTTAACTGTACACTCTAATCAGCACAATTCAGAATCTTTATGAGCATTTAAATATTTCCACAGGTATACAGTTAAATGCCTGCTGTATATTTATTCTATGTTAGTTAAAATATTTATATACTTACTGTACAATCTTCACAAGTGTTACATTTGTAATAGGAATTTTTATTGATATTTTGGCTAAGAATTTTATTATTTCATACCAATAAACTGAGGATGTATTTCAAGTTCATCAAAATAGTTGAGAACAGTCTCATCTTCTGTGTTTATCTCTCTGAAGAGACTTAAAGATTGCAGAAACCGGTCCTGAGTATAATGAGTTCCAGCAACAACACTTTCTGGTAGATTTATTATTCTGTTTTTAAGAAATTCATCAGATGCAGTCAAAGATACAACAAATTCTGTGAAGAAGAACACATTATCAGTGTCCATATATGATTTTTCCTCCCTCATATCTACCTTCTGTTAATAATACATTTTAAACCACAAATGAACATGAATTCACACATATGTATATAAATATTTCCTTATAGAAACTTTAATTAAGAAATGCTGATATGCAACTTCTCTAGTTAGAGCAATCCAACAAAATGAAGAGGAGACGCATAGAAGCAACATGTTCTAATTCTTTCTTAGCACTATCAACAAGACTATTCTTGAAAGAAGAAGCAAACATAGTCCAAATTTTCTGAGAAAGCTAACAGAGAAGAACCAACACATGTAACTGGTATAGGAAGAAAAATAAACAAACGTGAATAGTGCAGCCAAGGTAGCAAGT
The DNA here is from genome assembly GCF_009769625.2 of Cygnus olor. NCBI lineage: Eukaryota > Metazoa > Chordata > Aves > Anseriformes > Anatidae > Cygnus > Cygnus olor. Next base: position 14,864,322 of record NC_049173.1, read on the forward strand.
AACACTGGAAAATTTAACAATTCATTTGTTTGTCAAGTCTTCAAAAGTCATCACAGTGTATTGCAATTTCTCATTTCACAAATAAATCTGTATTTTCCTAAATAAAGTAAATTAGGAAAATAAAATAAAATAAAACAAAACAAAACAACAACAGTGGATTAACCATACTATGCTATCAGATGCCATAAAATTTGGTGTCAATGTTATTTGTAGTACTTTCATAGACAAGAACACGAGAAAGCCTCAAAGGATCCATAAAAAAAATGCATCTCCTTTCTTTAGTTCAGAATTCCCATACTTATAAGTTTCATTAGGCTGTTGCATATTTTATCAACAATCAGTCTGCCTTTAATTATTCATGTAAGTTATCACAATATTTTCTGATATTTCTATCTAATATCACTTCTCAATACTACCAAAGCCTATTAATTTAACAAAGTTGGGAAGTATTTTTTCTGATTTCAGAGAGAAATTTGCAGAATCAAACACAGACAATTCCCCTCCAACCTCCTCGTGCATGCCAAAAAAAGCAATCCACCCTAAAAACAGAAACAAAACAAAACACACAAAAATCTCCATAGACCAACAAAACGCCCTTTTGGATCACTCAGTTCTCTAAAACAAGTTTTCTCCAAGGTTGATAAGGTGTTTCTAAAACAGATCCCTTGCCTGAAGTCCTTGTTTTGGGAGAGAAAGTGGTACTTCTCCAGCCCATCATAATTCACACATTTGAATTACATTGGAGTTACCTTCAAACACATTTGATGAGCTGGTACTTCTCCAGCCCATTGTAATTCACAGTTCCTCTTTCTGATATTGTAACTGAAAGTGTTTTTGTTTATAAAGAACACATTTTTCTTTTTTACTTCAGAAATAAGCAGTTCCTAAATGAAACGAGGTTAAAGCCTCTTTTTAAATCAACCCTTTGTCCCCTTCATTTAAGTGCAAGAACAGGATTTTTTTCAGGACGTTCTGAACCTTCTTCACTTCCACTGAAGCTAGTAAGTTATCAGGCTGCAAAAAAACACTAAGCGCTTTAGGTATTCAGCTTTTATACTACCTGACCATATGCCTCTTGTAACATAAAATATGCCAATTCAAAGAAATCAAGAATAGCAAAAACATCACAATAAAGCATTTTCTGCATAGGTGGAAAACAATTTCAATTCCCAGATTTGCTGATGCAATAAAATGAATTTGGTAGTATCATTCAAGATACAATGCTAAGCACTGCAAAGAACTCTACGAAGGGCTAAACTTTTATATATATATATATATATATATATTATCTATCTATATATCTATCTATATATATTAATATTCCATGTTCAGGAGCTCATTTATTCCATTGGTAGATGCTGTAATCGTAACAAAGGCAGCCACTGCTCTTGGTAAAAACAGCTGATGGCATTTTCACAAAAGAAAACAGAAAAAAAAGAAAAAAAAGAAAAAACACCCACAAAACAAACCCAAGCCCTCCTATTGATTAACTGTTCACTTGCAAACAACAGGGCAGCAGCATTACGTGGATATTTCTTTTAAATGGAATATGAACAGATGGAATGATATTTTAAACTTCTAGTTGGTGGCAGCAATATTTGAAAACTCCTCTGTTTATTTAAAAAGTCAAACTTACCAGGTGTGATTAATTTATCACATTTTGGCATTTTGCCTTTAATTTCTTCTTCTTCATCTTCATCTTCCACTAAAACAAAAGCAATAAATGATTGACATTATCATTTGAAGCAGCAATATTATTATATTTACTAATAACATGCCCCATACAAACACTTTTTTTTTTTTTTTAATATTCAAATTGTACTAACTGTTGGAAATTAATCTAACCTGGACACCAGTTTAGAGTAGTCAGTAAGTAGTCTATGCTGTTGCCTGCCACAGAATCTACCATGGGACACTAACAGTTGTTTAGCTATACAGCAGAGCATGCACTTGCATACACAGTTACAAAATATGTCCATACTACTTTCTTGACCCTGGCTTCTCCTGCTGCTCCATATTTTCTTATGCCAGTGACAGAGCTTAGTGAGCAGAAATGGTTTGCTGTGGTATGGGTTTCTGCTGTTAATTGTCTGCTATTCTTGACATGAATAGTCTGCTCAACGGCTTGAGCATCAGCTGAGCTAGATGATTTACAGCCCAGCATAGTAAAATGAACAAGACTGAGTTTTGTTTTCCTTAAAATCATATCCTTTAATTTATGGAGATGGTTGTTGGTCTTAATGCAGACAGTTTTAATTGTGAGACAGCTCACAATTTGAGATGTATATTGCAGAGCTCCACCAAAGTCATATCCAGTGAAGCTCATCTAATATACCCACTCTAATCTGGTTTACACAATATGTATTGGTGAACTGTCTGGATCCCCTTGTTAAGCAGCCCTTGAATATTATGAAGAAATTCTGCCTTACAGCTTTCTTGCATAGAGTATATCAACACAGAAAGCGTCTTCTCTATTTGGTCATTTATTTAGGACATTGCCAGCCAAATTTTCATCTGAAAATTATCTTGTTTAAGGTGCATAACAATTCATTACAAACCTTAAATTTTAAGCAGCATGTGAAAACAACTGTTTTGTGCCTTGCTCTGCTGTCAAAACAGTGTTGATGCACTTCAAGTAATACGGCACTGAGAAAAATAATGATAATATTAGCAGCAATAAAAACAAAAGCAGCACTACTTACAGTTAAAAAGCTCTTTTGCCTGGTCATAGGTCTCTGGGAACCCATCTAAAACATATCCCTGATTCCTACAAGGCATAGATTTGAGCTTATCTTTAATGAGTTTAACAGCATACTGATCATCTAAACAACCTAAAACACAAAGAAGGTTAATAGGAACCTAGTTTATGGAAAAGAAATACCTGAAATTATTTTACTAACATGTTCATACATTTATCAGAGACACTTTCTAAACTCCAAAAAAAATTATGTCACTGTGTATACTACATGCTGTTAAGAGATTTATAGACTACAAGTGTTATTATGAAATAAAATTATATCATTGTAAACACAGGTGTCAATGTTATAACTTTAAGGCTAGTAAACATGAAATTAGATATTTTAGAATAATGCAGTCAGATCTTGACATGAAAAGAAATAGAATAGAAAAAAGCATGTCACAAAGCAAACATTTTCTATTTACAATTAACCATGAGACAAATTCTTGCAAAACAAACGTGAAATAGCTTTTGCAAGTTTCATTTTCAGATTAATAGACTGAGATATAAAGTGACTTATTAACTTAGCATACATTGTGAAGCAAATGTATGGCAGTAAAGTTTGTTTTGACCTGATTTTTTTTGTCCTCTTGCAATGATTGACTCCAGCTTCTTATTTTATATTTAAGACTTTTAAAAGCTGAGGCAAAATTAGAACCTATTGTTATCAATAAAACATTACATATTAAAAGGCATTATTATTTTAAACAAAACAAAGAATGCAGAAGAGAAAACTGCCATTATTTTTCTTGCAAATTTGATAAGTACATACTTCACTTTTTACTTTATATTATTTAAATTATGCTCTCTGTTCTGAGAAGAAAACTTGATAGAAAAAAAAAATCTGGTCAAGAATCTAAAGATTCTGAACATTCAGACACTTACATATAAACTTATGGAGTTAAAAAGAATTATATAAAATGTATAAAGAAGTAGAAAGATGGTCCCCTTTTATTACTTCATATTTCCTACCTGCATTCTGCTCCATGCTTTCTTTAATTCCAGCCAACAACTCATGTGCTTCTTCTACATTTGTACCCTCTTCTTCTTCTTCATATTCCCCCTCTTCACCCACACTGTCATAGTCCACTTCTTTAGGAGCCACAATTTTCTCCTGAAGACAAAATCAGAAACATGAATAGGCTCAGAGATTCTACAGACAAATTTTCTTATATACACAGATGTAATAAATAGAAAAAACCAATGAATTTCACATACGCTCCTGGACAATGAGAGACTGAGCAACCTTCAATCTTTAAAAAGAGTTCAGTGCATCCCCAGAGATGATCAGTATGTCAAAAGATATTTCCATTCCAAAATCTAAAATTGTTTTGGTAATGTATTTTTCAGGTCAGAAAAGTGAGCAAGAAAGTAAATAATACCAACAGTTATAGGTGGACCTAAAAAGCAATCAGTATATTATTATTTCTCAAAACATTTTGTTGGAACGTGATTATTTCCTTTGGTAACTTAAAATACTAAATTATGGAGTTCTATTTCATTTTAAAACAATGGCAAACATTTAAAGTCACAGAAACTAAAATAATAGCAATACTAAAAAACAGCTAGTAACACACCAGATTTGCTATTGTTTCAGAAATCACATCTTTTATCTTAATGTGATGCAGCTTGTAGTGTTTGCAGAGCTTTTCAGCGATGGTAGATTTGCCAACCCCAGGAGGACCATGAATGTAAACTTTGAGAGGCTGGGGAAAATAGAAAGATGTGAAAGATCAATCAAACGTTATGGAAATTTTTATTTAAAAGGTACAATCTTTTCAGTATAACTAATAGGAAATAACTATTATAATTAAAACTGAAAATATATTTTAGATTTATTTGCACTGAGCATGTTCTATATCATCCACTGCTTTTGAGTAACACAGTTAACTTAATGGTACAACTTCAGCATTGGAGAAAAAGGTACATTTCTACTTAGTAGACTAACAGACCAACTTACAGTGGCACTATTAGAGGTTAAACGGTTAAAAGAAACATAACACAACCCTATAGGCAGTGGATTTTGGAGATAAGTGGCAGATATTCTACTATATAAACACAACCACTTTATTTTCCAGCTGAGGTAGAGTTGCTGTCATCACCATTGTTATTTTGACCTCAAAAACTTCAGATTCATCGCAATCTTAAGATAATAAATTTTTAATTTCAGCCTATCTTGCCCATGGTTGAATCACTAAGTTCCAAAATACATTTAATAAATATCATGCAATAAACTCAAAGCCATACATCATTAAGTTCACATCCCAATTCAGTAAACCTGGCGGTATTTTTAACATAAACCTAACAAATTAATTAATTTCTAACATAATCTCTAACATAATTTCTAACATAACCCGGCAAATGAATTTTGCAGAGTTGTGACTGGCACAGAGGTCTAGCTAGCCTTCCCTCTTCTACTTACCACATGGTATGCCTTTATTTTACATCAAACTTTTTGAACTGCAGGCATACCTACACAGATGCAGTAGTTTAATGCAAGCACAGATCTGATAATCCTTTTGGATGTATGCAGGGACTTTCAAAGAAAAAACTTTGAACGAATGATGTTAGTTATATTTTGTTTTACACCTCCTGAACCTATCATGGTTTGAACAAGATACAGACATGATGAATAGCTTTATCATACTAAAGACAAGCAATACTTGAATGAATGCAAGCATTTTTATGCACCTTTAAATAACTACTTCCTTATACATTTGAATATGGCAATTCTAAATATTTAGCTAACATAGGAAACAGCAAAGTTGCTCATTACATTATACAACGGAGTGGGATAAAATGAAAGCCACATTGCAATTAAGTATACTGGCTCACTAAGTATAATGAAGGACACAAAATGTTCACCTAGCTACTGACTCTAACATAAAAATCTTAAATAAAAGACATAGTTACTGCTTTCTTGAAGTCTAATATACCAGGAATGCCATATATTGCCTACAAAAACTAGTTTCAAAGCAGCAGCTTCTCCATCACGAAGCTTGTTTTCACTTACACGATTGCAATTTTAGGCATAACAGAAAACTTTAGGTGACTATTTTAATTAATATTTTATATTGTCTAATTAATTACTTCAATTTAACTTTCAGATTTTATGTTCACTTATTTTGCATCTGTCGGTCTTCTGTGTACTTTTACTTAAAGAGATAAAGCTTGTGTTTATAGAACTATTTATATTTGAAAAAAGCACTTTAAAACAGCATACACCAAGCCATTACCAGAAGTCCTCGATTTTGCTTGTATTCTTTGATGATCTTTTCAATGTTCTCCACCAGTCCTGTCTGAGCAACCCACTTAATGTTGAAAGTCTCTTTCAGAAATATAGCTTCCATTCGTAGGTTCACAAGCAACATATCCAAGTTTGTTTGCTGAGAGAACAAAACTACATTTACTTTAAAGATGCAAGCTATGGATGTTAAAATAACACTGTTGGCTTAAACTAAAGACTAGAATGGGGGGTGAGGGGAATAGAAAGAATTTAAGCACATGGCAAGTATGTATGCATGCACTGCAAAACATACATTTTAAGCTTTTAAAAAATATATTTTCAATATATATTTAAGTATTCCTGAGGACTATTATATTATTAACCATTAAGCAATTATTTGAGGTCTCATACTATTGCAGGAAAAAAAAACACAAAAAAACTTCTTTCATAAATTCATTAAGTACCACCTTTAAACTAGCAGATTTTTAATTTATTTATTTCTCCCATGAACAGTTCATTCCAGATAAATAGATGAAGATGATTCACATATTCTGTGTTTGTCAGCCTCAGTAGTACCTCATTATTAACCTTTTTTTTTTTTTTTTTTTTTAAAAATGCTTTGTTGGTAGGTTTTGTCAGCATGCTCCAGTATGCTCAGTGCAGCAGTGACATCAGTGCTTCACTGTTTTTCTAGAACGGTCTGTAATTCCTCATAATACTCTTTTCTGTGACGGTTAAATTTTAGTTTATTTCCTAAATTTACATTCACTATAGATGTTTTTAGTTGAGCTTTAGGATTACATTTTTCTGCTGAAATAAATATATATATATATTTCATGATATGATACTTCATATCCTTTTCTTTAGGTTTGCATCCTTTCCTTAAGTAATAAAAGAAAAAATGAATAAAAGAAAACTACTAACAGTTAACTCTTTACTCAAGAATGCATTTTCTCTTGGAATCTTCTCAATTTTTCCTGGTCCAACATTTTTACTGATACACTATAAAGAAAAAAAAAGAAGTAATGCACATAACAAATCAGATTCTTAGAAAAAAATGAAGAGGATTTCTGGAGATAAAAATCTCTGCTCTAAATTTTATGTTACACTATACCCAAAAAGTCAGTATACTGATTGGAATTGCAGATCAAAGAACATTAATGTTAGTATTAAACATCTCTGTTTTGCTATATATCACTTCATTTTTTTGTAGTTGCAATAAAACAAAACAAAAACAAACAACAACAACAACAAAAAACCAAGTGTTTCAAAGCTCTTAAATCTATAACTTCATACTGCTTAAAATCAAACTGGAGACCTATCTTATTTCTCAGAATTCTCACTTCAGATTTTTTAAGTATTTAATTCTGTTAACAGTCAGAAAAGATTTTCAGATCAATGGAATGCCACCATTAACTCTCTAGTTTCATTTCATCATCAGCCAGAAGTTAGTTACTCCTGCAGTCCTTTAAAAAAGGTTAAAAAAAACACACGCTAGATTCCATAAAATTATAACAGCAACAGCTATAGAGCACTAGACCAAATATATCCAGTATTCTGTCTCAAACAGTTTCAACTAGCGGACACCTAAATGAAAGTAAGACTAGGAAAAGCATGCATGATACTTCTTCCAAATGCTCTCCTAATCTTTGACTATTTTAACCTCAGAGACTTCCTAAATTAGAAATAGCTGCTGTATATTTAAGTAACTCTCAAGGTATTTTTCATAATTCTTACCTATGCTCACTAATGCAAAGAATCTCTGCTACAGCTTAGGCTTTTGTAAGTGACCCTTTTATATTATTGGTTGGCCTTACAGATTTCCTGGCATGCTTTTTGTTCTTCAGAGGCTTGAAAAAAAAAGGATATTAATTTTGAGTCTTTTCTGTTAATTGATCTTTAATATTGTTTTAAGTCTGTTTTGTTTTGTTCCTCTTATCCAGCCAGATTTTTATGATTTTTCTTCATCAGGACATAACTGTAACTTTTTGAAGTCTGCCATCCTGCTTCCCTCAGCCATGCCAATCATCATTTTGTCTTTCCCAAACTTTTCTTAATAAGTAGCATGCAATGGCCTTATACATCTAATAATGTAAGTTTCAATAGCTTCTACCTTCCTTCTCTAAATCTTTAATATTTTTAACATCTTTTGTGCTCATTTTTATATAATGCTCTTTCCTATAGTTGACCACAGCTACAAAGATTATTTTGATCTTTGCTTCTTCCACATGAATGTTGAAAACTACATTATGGTCACTTATACAAGGCGGATTTTCCAACTATTAATTTTTCAGTGAGACCTCGTAAGCCTGAACCAAAACAAGGGATGCATCTTCTTGTGACCTTCCTACAAGACAGTTCCATGAAACATTCTTTGACACTGAAAGAAAAATGGGCTGTTTTGTTTGGTTCTTATGTAACATTTGCTCAATCTACATGGGAAAATCTCCTGTTACACTGTATTAGCTGCTTCTCTCAACTCTCAGTCTCACTGTAAATTATAGTTCAATAGTGTCATCCAGACTATTTCTAGACTTCATTTCAAAATGTTTAGAAAAACAAAATATCTTCATACAAATGAAGGGAAGAATATTTTAAAGACTTTTGAGTATCTGATTGTAGTACTGTGAATCCCATAACAACTCAGCACAGTTTTAAGTAAAATTTCTATTTAAATTAACAATAATACTTTCAAAGTTAATTCTGCAGAAAGACGTCAAAATAATATTTTTTTTAAAGGACAAAAGTCTTGGTAGATGTCAAATTTATTTTATTATTTATTACACAAGATAATTCAGGAAGACTTAGGGACGTCTACTTCTGTAAAAATGTAGAGTTTGAAAAATCTTATAAATATTGGAAAAAAAAAGAAAAGGAATAAAATCCCTTACCTTTATTAATTCTTGAAGAGTGTGCATAGACTCATCTACCGCAAGTATATAGTGAAATCTTGGCCTGTGGTCTGCTACATTCTGTAACACTCTGAAACACAGGAAGGTCAAGGCTGGTCAGTATAAAAGCATACTGGGACTTTCGGTGTTAGATGCAATTCAGAAGCTGTCCAAATAAGACTACGTTTAATTTTGGAAAACTCAGAGCACAATATTTTCATGTATATTATCTTCGATAAAGAAATATAGATAGATGTTTTACTTGTAAAGAAGTTCAAAGGATAAAAAGCAACACCTGTACAAAATATTAATTTAAGCTGTAGAGTCCGTGATGCGTTTCCAGTTCTATGCCAGTTAAGTGATACTACTTGCTATATCCAGCCTTGCCAGCAATTTCTTAAAAGCACAGAACCTGTACAATAGACGCAGGTTTCCCGTAGGCATATCTAGTACCAAAGATACTGAAGTCTCTGCCTGCCTCAATAAGATGGGCCAAATAGTGTTCTTAAACCCTCTCTGCCCCAGTTTAAAAGCCTCGGTATTCTGCTAGTGTATTTGGATTTGTTACTTAGCTAACTATCAATCACTGTCCAAGTGAAATTTTACTTACGCTGCTAAATCAAGAACATGAATGGTTGGAATAAAATTGTTTCCATGTCCAAAAACAGGTATTGCAGTAGCCTCACTGAGCCAACCTATCTGAAAATACAAACGGACAACAAAGTTAGAAGTAAACAGTTACTTTTAATTAGGTATATTTATGCAGTGGCAAATCTACATATTTAGGATTATAAAATTCCATTTACTGAATGACTGATGGAACTGTAGTAAATAATTTTGAGAAATACTGGCAGCCTAAAAAGAAACCAAGAATTTTTTGTTATTTTTAAAAGAATACTCTTTGATATTGACAAATGTTTTTAGTACTTCATATCCCAAATTTAAAAAAAAATGCTTGGGGAAGAAAGAGAGGAATGCAATGTTGAAAAGAAAGACATTTTTCTTGAATCCATTGATCTGATAGTCATTCTCATTATAAGATGCACTTGTAGATACTGTTCGAAAACTATGAAAAAAACAAAAAACATACAGATCCAAAAAATAAAGTGGAAATCACTTCCATTGTAGCTAACACTCATTTCTAAGGGATCAAATAATGAATTCTGTTCACAAGAACATTAAACTTACGATACCAAAACTATTAGAAATGCATTTAATTCCATTGCAATTTGCCATTAGATATTAAACCCCCCAAAATGCTTAGATATCTACCTTAAAAAAGTAGTGTAAGACACCTTCCCCAGCTCCGTACTGAAGTCCTGAAGCAACAACATAAGTTGAAAATATATGTTTATTCTGTGAAGTAAAACCAACAAGAAAGTTTTTATGAAATTATTGTACTCCTAATGGGATAATGGTTTACACTGAAACTTGAGAAATTGCATACTAAATATATAAAGTAAGTTATATCACTTAAAATTTGGAATTAGACCAACTGTTCCATAGCTTGTAGTGTTGTAAGACATATTGTTAATGTTTCCTTAAAACAACAACAAAAAACATTACTCAGAATTGACCTGTCTTCATTTGAACTGAAATTCTCAAAAATCTTTTAAAAGTTAAGAAATTGGAAGTTACTTATAATAACGAAGTGATCAGCATAACTTATGCCTCAACTTTCTTTTTCCAAGAAATGTAACAACGAAAATCGAGGCTTTTTTTTTTTCTCCATTTGCATTATATTTGCATTTGATTGCCTAAAGAAGTGGGAAATGCAGGTTCAACACTTTTATAATCATTTTGCTTTCGTTTTGATATAAAATTTCAAACAAAATTAGTGGACTATAAAGTATTTTTCTAACCATACACCACAATCAACCCTCATATTTTTTGCTGACCATTATGCAAACCTGGTCATATGTTTGCCTGTTCTGGATGACTGTTTACGTGAAATGAAACTGATTGGATCAATGTTGAGGGTGGTTTCACACAGTGAATAAACCATACTTAAACCATCTTAAGGAAGGAAATTTCAAGCAAATCTTTTAAATTAGGACCAGTCGCTTAGACACTTTTAACTTAAAACAATATTGTTAAATAATTCTGATGTTGTAAAGATCTTAGACATTATACATCTACATAACGCTTAGAACCTGCATTTACCAGCAGAGGCTATAAAATGCTAAGACTTTGGATCAACTTTTTTGTCTGTGAAAAAACACACGGTTTGCTACATTTTTTTATACTATTTCAGAAATATAAAACCAGCAACACCGTTAGCCAATCTTTGATTGAATAAGCAAAACATCATATACAGGGATGCCAGGAAATAATACATCAATGTATGTTATCCATGTAATGTGTTTCTATCTTTGTAATAAAAACTATCTCAACTCAGTTGAATACAACAGCTTGTTAGTAATCACATGGAATATTAAAATCAGACATTGCAGACAGCACAAGAGCTCCCACACTAAGTTTGCTTGTGTAGTACTAAGAGAGAAAGAAACTGTTTTTAACCTAAGAACAGCAGCTCCCAAGTTTGCTTTGGACAGACCGCACACATGCCCCAGAAGGCACATGGTAATTTCTGTCTCCCAACAGGAAAAACCTGCCTCTCATGAAGGCAGAGGAGGAGCCATTTCTCATCTACCCTAAGGAGCAGGTAACTAATAGGATCTTCTATCATTTACCTTGCAGTAGCTTCTGTGTGGGAAAGCAACAATACTTCAGCACCCAGTGAAATACAAACCTCCAAAACAGGTCAAAATTCTCTAAAAATACCTATTTAGTGTCACAAATCACACATATGAGAAGGTACTACTTGAGATGACTTGGCTATACTTAATGGAAAACCAAAACAAAACAAAAACCACACCACAAATGACCAGGCAAGCTCCATTTATACACAGTCACCGGTAAAGACCTTCAAGTTCCTGTGTAATATTCATTAAAGCCACTAGATGTCACATTTTAGCTAGTATAATCAGCTCTGGGCTTGTTTGGTTGGTTTGTTTTATTCGAATAAAATGTTTTAAGTGGGGGATAGGTCTAAAATCATCCTTGAGATTTTCCCTCGCAGTCCCCAGCCTTACTTCTCTCTCATACAACCAATGAAACAATGTATTGCTTTAAATGAGAAAAACATGATTTATTCACTAGCTAAGGAAAAATAGAGAAAATTAGGGATCTGTATTATGTATACTGTATATGTATTATTTCAAAAACGTAGCCTTCTTGATATTTTATTAATAAGGGATATTTTATTAATAAGGGATGCTATTCACATTTATCGAAAAAAATAACACTCAAAATTTATTCAAATTGTTGGTAACTTCTAACATTAAGATAATGCTCTAAGAAGACCAAACTTTTTTTTTTTTTCCTCCCCACAAAGATCTTTACATACAGTTTTCCCAAGTTTGAGGATAAGTTTTTCGGCATTTATGTGATCCATAAAGTTAGGATGAGATTTTCTTCTGCGATAATCTTCCTCGGTAAAAGGAATCTCAGAATCCTCCTAGGAAGGAAAAAAAATGCAACTGTTATACATGCCTTAAACCAAAACAAATGTTAAAGGCCTAGATGGATAAAACAAGTTTTTAAAAATATTATAAAACATCTATTTTGTTTTCATTTGAAATTCTTGAAACTTGTAAGCTTCACTTTAAAGTTAGCATGTCCACACAGTCCTAATATCTTCCTGTATATCTCCCCATCATTGTAGCTCAATGCCTAAACCTCTCTATCCAGTGGAATAGATTTAACAATTCTGGCAGAAAGCAAGATTTCAGGTGAAAGGACCGTGAGAAAAAAATATACTTGCTGACACTAACCTTACCTGCTAGTACTGAAGTACATACTGAAATACTTTAATTAAATTCAATGAATATTTTCCATTAAATGGAAGTATTCACTTAAAAGAATAATACTTTCTCGTTACTTACTGGGTCAGGGGTTTTGCTTTTTGCCCAGCTCATTATTGTTGAAACGAGGATGAATATCTTTGGTGTCGCAAAATGCTCTATTTCTGTATGTAGCACTGGTAAATGAAAGCAAAGGATGTAATTTATTGTAAACTGTTCTACTGAAGCCATATATTTGTTTCTGTGTAGAGGTCCTGTACACACACTTGTGCTATAGTGTTCTGTGTTACTTAGTTTGAAGCAAATGCTCTTTATTTTGCTTGGCATAAAATAAAAATAAATCAATAATGAATAATAAAAAAAGCAGAAAAATAATGGGAAGAAAGGATTACATTACCAGTAATGAACATAATATCCATAGAGCTGCATATTGTGGAAAAATAAAAAAAGAAACAATCTATACTAGAAAATTATTTATCTTTATTGACTACAAAGATACTGAAAGAAAATAGAAGTGTTTTATAATTGAAACAGCAAATCTACAAAAATAGGGATTTTTTCCTTGAATTTAATTTAGAACAAAATAATTACATGTGGATGATGTTTTGTTGAGTCCTTGAAAACTTACAATGTTACTTATGTATTTAGACAATACACAGAAATGTATAGTTTAGTTTAACTATCATATAAAGAGCAATATTGCATTGTCAGCATAAGAAGATTCCATATACCCATTAGAATTTGGTTATATCAAGCAGGAGACTGCAGAAAGACTAAATGGTATTTTTCATTGCAGTTTTAAGCAAAGAAATATACTTAATTATATAAAATATTAAACATTATTTGAATATCAAAGGAGTAAGTTTTCTACCTACCTTCAAACATAAATAAATAAGATGGCTGTGGATAGTTATTTATGGAAATATCTGCCTACACAGATATGTCATTTAAAGTGTCGGACCATTCTATGACAGCTTCTCTAGCTTATGAATGCTAAAATGCAATCGATGGTCCCTTGCTAATTAATTGAACAATTCATGCAGCATTTCCCTATCAAGGATGCCAGTTTTATATTACAGTAAACTATAAATCCAAGGTCATTTCATTACATATTTCTCGTAAATTTTGGTGGCTATATTGCAAACAATTTTCTGTTCAGTTGATGGCTATACTAACCAGAAGCAGCCCATTTTGCTTCCTCAATTTGATTTGCATCCTCAGTGATGTTATACAAAATAATCTCACATTCAAGCAAATAACTTAAGAGCTCTTTCTGAGAAGAGACCTGTGGGAAAATAGTTAAAACCTGTTGTTAGAAAACAAAGGAAAGAAGAAAAAGGGGAAAAAAATCTATTCAAAATTCTTTTTCAAGAGTAACTTTCTGATAGATAGAACGCAGTTTTCTTGCGCATAGATTTCTGAAAAGGATGCTAGAATAATTCACATGACTGATATCAAACTGTAAAAGGATGCTAGAATAATTCATATGACTGATATCAAACTGTATCTGTCAGATAAAAGATGACGAAATACAAATTAAATGCTGAAACTTCTGATTTGCAGTAGACATTAATATAGTTCAGAAGTATGTACAATTTTAAGTGGTATTTTAGGATTTGTATTTTCAGTATAATTATTAATATCACAAAAATATCTATGACTTTTACAGGTATTTTAAACAAGGATCAGCTGGCAGAATGGACAAGACATAGGAAAACGTCAGTTTTCTTGCAAAATGTCAGTTTTCTTGCAAAACAACATCCCATCCTTGTTGTTAAATGTGGATTGTCTGCAACACTTGAACAAATCCAACAAACATTCTGTGTGACAGCAGTGGGCGAGATTAAATATAGTTAACCATAATTTTCAGATTAAACAGCTCATCTCTATAGAAGTTCAGAACAAAACTTTCAAAATTTTGAAGAGATTCTGGATAATAAGCAGCTTGAGACAGAGTCAATTTTAGTTTCAGAAAACATTAAGCAATCACATTCTTTAAAACAAGCCTCCTTCAGTTAACCAAACTCTGGACATATATACAAAGACGTAGGTATTCAGAACAATTAGCTGCTAGTGAAAGCATTGATTTCAGTGAAAAGTTAAGAAGGGAGGACACTGACTTTGATTCCAATACTACTACCTTTAGAAACTGATAAAAGATATAGGAGAGCGTGCTTTGAAGGAAAAAGAAAACAGACGTGTGGATCATCAGGATAGACAACATCCTGTCCAGAAACATCATTTAAAAAAAGTATCTATTTTGAGACTGGATTATTTCCTTTTAACATTTGCTGTATGAGAACTAGCAGGGAGGAGACAAGTGTGCAGGAAGCAGAGGTAGTAAAATATGCATACAATTTCCAGCAGCAAGAGACCACTTTATTAACGTCAGTTGGTCATTTTACATGACTTGCAATATTCCTAACGTTACCTAACAATGACCTGAAGTAAGATTATTACTTACTGCATATGTTTCCTCTGCAAAACATGGTTTAGTACCTCCTGGCTTAGAAAGGGTACCAACTATTTGGTAGACTCCCTCCTTTGGCCTAGTAGAAACTTCAGCAGCTGAGTTCTTTTCATCTTCCTCCTCCTCCTCTTCCCCAATGCTTTCTAGTGATGCTCCAACAACACATTTGGATAAATACTGCAATATACAAGACACACATTTGTATGCAAATATGTATTGCATTGGGACTAAACTACACAGCTTCTTATAGTCTTGGGAAGACACCAATGCTGTTGGCTAGCTTAGATGCTGTTGCAGGCAGCGTAGCTCAGAACACAA
Organism: Cygnus olor; assembly: GCF_009769625.2. Taxonomy (NCBI): domain Eukaryota; kingdom Metazoa; phylum Chordata; class Aves; order Anseriformes; family Anatidae; genus Cygnus; species Cygnus olor. Next base: position 14,879,830 of record NC_049173.1, read on the forward strand.
TTTGGGAAAGCAGGGAAATGTGAGGGACTGCACGAACTCGGCAGCGACATTTTATCTTGCCATGTGCCCTAAGCCTCAAGGGTGAAGGTGTTGCCGTGTCCCCAGACGCCTCTTCTCCTCAACCTGACTCCTCTCCAGAAGGCGTTACCTCAGGGAGATGTTATCTCCGAGCATTACCTTTCACCACAGCCATCAGCTGCCGCCCCAGTCCTGACCTGCGCTACCCCCACCTCCTACTCTCTTTTCCCTCCTGTCTTCACCCCCCTTGCCCCCAAGCCCCCCTCCGCAGCAGCCATTTTAGGTGACCACGGCCGGACACCCGCCCGGCGGCCAGGAGAACAGCCGGGGGCCGCCACGCCGTCACCTCGCCGATACTGCGGCCGCAGTAGGAGTCGAGGTGGTTGAGGAAGATCCGCCGGCTCCGAGCGGCTCCGAGCCCCGCTGCCATGGCCGCAGCCCCAGCCGGCGACGCGGCCCGTTGCTAAGGGCGGGCGGCGGCTGCGCCGAGCCAGGCTGGGGCGGGCGCTGCCGCATCGCCCTCACAGCCGGCGCGGGGCGCTGCGGGCACGGGCTGAGGGACCGCTCGGGGCCGCACACAGGCATCCCTCCCCCTCCAGCCGGCTGCTGCTGGCCTAGGAGCTTCAGCAGGTGGCCGCCTATGGGGACTTTTGGTGTAGCGTAAGGCTTGGTGTAGCCTTGCCTCGGGTGTCTGGCCTGTGAACCTGCCTGCCTGCAGAGGGTCACGGAGTGGAAGCGCACCTTTCTCATCTCTGCCTCCACCATCTTCCTCAGGTGAATCAAGATCAATCGAGAATGAGTCAGGAAGGCAGGGCAGTAACATGCAGGTAGTGATGAGTAATGAGCAGCTCTCTAAGGCCACTTCCTCACAGAGTTCAACACGGCCGTCTCCCCAGGCCTTACCCACAGCAGTCCTCACTCAAACATTTCATCTGGGGAGCTGCTTTTCAGAGCTCTGCTGAGGAACTCAAGGACTATCACAATATAATCAGGTACTTAGTGTGTACATATATATTTTTTCATATCTTATTCAATCTATCCTAAAACAAACATGAATACCTGCAGTCAATAAAGGAGGGTGTTTATTCCCAACTTCTTGACGCTGAAGAAGACAAAATCTAGTATTGCTGTGAGGAAAAAAAAAAAAAGTTTTAAAGCTATGTTATTAGACATCCTTTGGCTAGCAAGCAGCCTTTGAGGCTTTTTAGATAATTAATCACTGGTAATTTCTTAGTAACCAACACTGTTTCAATGATTGTACTTCCAGCGATAATGCATAATCTTAAATGTTCTGGAAAGGTGCGTTAGGCCGAGCAGCATTTATTCAGTTTCAGAAAATGAAAATGAATTGGTCAAAGGAGACCTATTGAAATTGTTCACTGAGAGTGCTTCAAATAAGCTCCATATAGGCAACAATTCTAAGTATAAGGACTAGAGAGCATGTTATTCATAAACCCAGAATCAGAAATTGTGGAATGACACAGCTCTCCCATTTTTAAGTTAATATTTCGGTACAAAAAATAATATAAGTTTATTCTGGTAACACCTACAAACCATATGTTTTAGAAGTATTTCTCGGCTTTAGTTTATAATAAGCACTTGAAATGACAAAGCATTTTAAAGATGTCTGTGAAAAAGTTCTTGGCACTGTAACATTAACTTTGTCATTTTTTCCACCTATGTTTGTCATGTGTCGTTTCAAAGTCCCTCTATGGTCACCTACTGTATCTTTTCATGACAGGTTCAGTGGATACAAGTTTGCAGCCAGAGGTATTTTGGAAATACTTGTTAACAATCTAATATTTAATAAGTGTTTAAGGAAAGAATAACTTTAAGAAGTGTTTAAGGAAGGAATAACTTTGGTCGTTCACACCCCCTCTCCCCCCCCCCCCCCCCCCCCAAGAAAGCTACAACACATTGGTGGGTGCATTTGTTTAATGCTTTAGTCATTTAAATAGAACAAGTAAATTAATTGCAAGGGAAAATATTCAAATATAAATTTGGTAAAGTACATTCTCCTCACAGAGGACTAACCATGTGCCACAGACCTGTGTGCAAAAGAGAGCCTATGAACAATTTTTAGAGCATAGATTCATACCCTGGAGCAAAGGATTAACATCCCAAGTGTCAACCTAACAAGATAAAGAAATCAAGCTCTAGAAAACAGAAGCACTGACTGCAGTTGTCTCATCAGTCATAGTTATAACATCACTACCCCAAAGCTATTATAAAAGCTCTACGCGGCCTCTCCCATTAGATTATTCCTCAGCAGGTGTAAGTCAATATAGGTCTACTGAAATCACTGGAACTGATGTATTCATAAGTGTGACTCCAAGAAAGCTACTGCATATACTTAGCACCTAAACATGGCAGAATAAATAAAGATGCACAAATACTGAATAATACAAGAATACAAAAAGTATGACAGTCACAAAATGCTAGTTTAGAAGTTCTAGTATTTCTAGCCAACAGTATTTTTTTAAAAAAAGTCTACCATTCAATACGTACTTGAAAAGTTACAGCAATACAATAAATTTATAAAGAGATTTGTACCATTTTTAAAGTAGAAAATACAAGTTACGTCTTCCAGCTTGTATTAGCCTTAGCAAATTTCATACAACCTTTGGTTTCAAACCAATACAATGCAAGTAACATTACAGAGCTTACTCATTATTCATTAGGAGAGGATGCTGTACAATTGAGGGAGAAAAGTTGAAAAACAGGAGTACCAAAGTACTGTATTATAGAAAGTAAAGGCTGAAGCAAAAATACTCTTGGGTATATCCTGTACATCATGTAAACAGACATTCAGAACAGTAAACAGGCTAAAATGTCTTTCAAGCCTCCCAAACAGTTACAATATAGCATACATACATATATATCATACATAACATCATCTTTAGGGAATGTAGCCTGTTACATCCGAATTTACTTCTGTGCTTAGCTCATTTGTGATTCAGACAGTACATTCATATAGTAGCAGTACATCTCATTCACTCTTTGGAGTTTGTTGGTTGCCACAGACACGGACAGATCAAACAATACTGAGCTTTCCTTTTAACTCAGATGCTGTTATTATATAATCAACACTCAACTGTTCAAGAGCCATCTTTCTTGCTACTGAAGCTTAAAGTTTTCAGATTTATGCACAGCAAATCAAAAAAAGTAACTTTCAGTTTAAAACAGAACTTAATTGCCTGTTCTACTCAATCAATTTCAACTACTAGATGTTAATTAGACAGTTAACTTCTATTTTAAAAAGCATATATGACAATGATCAGTAAGTATACACCAAAAAAAAAAAAATATTACTACTTGCCTCTGTAATATTCAGTCTCTACGTGTTTTCGAGTTTTGGATAGTAACACTTTGAAAAGAGACCAAATTTTTTTAAATGTTGTGAGAAGCAAGTTACTTGCTTACCTTCAACAAAAAGAAAAAATAAGTTTAGTAGTTTTACAATTTATCAATAGCACTGTGATATACACAAATCCTCTGAAGCAAAATGCTATAGATCAGTACTAGTATGCAGTAGATGTTAATGCAAGAAATTAAGCTTAAGATGTTTGTGGCTGTGTTTGTAAGAAAGACTGCAGTGCCTCATATTAAGAATTCCTTCTAATATTACATCTTCACTTCAGGGTAAATCACGACTGATCTTTCTTCAAAGCTTCTAGTCTTTGTAGTAATGCATTTCCAAACACCTCTCGATATGCAGGGCTGAGAGAGTCCAATAAGGAGTAGACAGTTTCGTGGTACGGTGTCTGCAAACTGTCATCAGTCTGATCAAAATCATAAGCTACTACCTGTAACAAGGAAATCATCAGTTAAATTTTTGTGATTAGGATCACCTTGCAATGGGAAATAGGTATCACAAAGTTTAATTTTTCCAGTCAGGCTGTACAGCAATATGCAAACAAGATACTTGATTTAAATTGCAGTCTGTGCTTTCTACTGTGGGGCTTACTGGTAATACAGTATTTAGACTGTTTCAAATACTTTCTTCCAAAACTCAGAACATTAGTAAAAACTGTCATTGTCACCTTTGGAAAGGAGTCTTACATCTATGAATTCTCACAAACACTATAAATGGTACAAAATGGAGTTGTATACATATTGTATTAATAATTTACCTGGGTACCTGAAAAACCCAGAGTGTTATGCCTATATTAAATTTGTCCATTGGCTACTTCAGTCTTCATCATTTTGCAGATGTCTATAAAAAAATGCCTGTTTTTCCATCAAGTTCTCTTCTCACTTTGTTTGAAGTAACTAAAGATCCCCTTTCTAGGGGAACATGTAGAAAACAGGCTTTCAAATAAGTACAAGACAAGTATGTGTGTTATTTTCGTGCCACTGAAGTATCTTTCTAGGCACTTTTTGAACAAGATCATTACTCAAAACAAATACGCATAAGAAATTATAAACAAATTAGTTTACCCTGAGTCCTGCTTCAGTGAGCTCCAGGCAGTACCTGTTCCTTTCCCTGGTTTCCACATTGATATACGCCACATCCTCTGCACATGGAAGGGTTTTTGAGACAAACATGTTGCTGACAGCAAAAAGAACATCATTCACAACAGCTTCAGCTTCTAGTCTCATATCTTTCACATCTGTTCCTTCAAAGTCTCTATAATCAGAATCCTCTTCAAATCCCGTATTACTGGGCGACTCCATAGGATTGCAGTCAGTCTCCATTCTGCATATGGAAACACGCATTTTAGATTATACCGCTAGACTCAATATATGACATTAATACCATAAAACTGGAGGAATATCTGAAGCAGGCATATTTACCATTGTCCAAAAAAAAGTAAAATAGGAGACTCAGTGAATTCTGCAACTCGGGACAGCCCAGAGAACTCCAAACCTTGCCGTTGGGAACAGCTGTTCTGGTCCCATCAGCACACAGGAGCTACCACAGGAGCTGCTGCTTCACAGACGGGCAACTGGCAGCGAGTTGTGTAAGGCTCTGTTATGATTCAGCAGCAACTAACTCTGCGCTTCGCGGATCCAGAATGCACTAAGAAAACCAAGTGATGCCAGCAAAAACTGCAATTAACAGCTGCTGAAAATTGGCGAACGTAGTCTATTGGTGAATAATTCACCACTGTTATTGATGAATTTAAGACAGATTTCCGAGCGTCTGTGAACTAAATGGGTTATCAGAGGTTATGAGGACAGATTAAAAACAAGATTTTTGTTTTGCTTCACTAAACAACAATCCCCTTGCTTGGTTTTTACGCAGTAAAAGCCAGTACGACTCAGAGACACACACAGCCGGCCTGCTACCACAAAGGGCCGACCCCGGCGCTACCCCACACCCCGGGGAACCTGCCCGAGACCTGCAACGCTGCCCTAGCAGGCGCAAGTCGCTCGCAGCACCACACGACCTCCGTCGCTGCCTCACAAACCCACCCGACGCCCGTACACGGCCCCAGCCGAGGCTTAGGCAGCCCCCGAAGCCCGGCGACTACGAGGGAAAGCCGCTCAGAGCAGGCTCGCGTCTCACGGAGAGGAGCGGGGAGCCACCCACCGCCCCCCGGCAGCCCACCCACCTACCGGTGCGGGTGCCCGGCACCGAAGAGCGATCGCCCCGCTCGCCCCGGGGCCGCTCCCCGCACAGCCAGAGCCTGCCCCGGCCCCGGCTCCACCGCCTCCCGCGGCCGCTTCCGCCCCCGCCTCCTCCGCTGGGGACGCCATTTCCTCGCGGACGTCAGGGGGCTGGGCACGGCGATCGGCAGAGCGGGGGGGGCAAGCGGGAAGGAAAGCGACAAACAAGCAGCCCGCATCGGCCCGGCACAGAACGGCCCGGCCCGGCTCGGCACGGCAGCGGAGAGCTGACAGGGGGCGCCCCCCCAGCCCCTTCCTTCGCCGCACCCCGCGGCGTCGTCGTCCCCCACCTCCGCCGCTCGCGGGGCGCCGAGAAGATGGCGGCGGCGGCGTGAGGATGGAGCTACCTGCCTGAGGGCAGGCGGTGCCGCCCCGCCGGCCGTGCCAGGGGCGCCGCCTGGCCGCGGGGAGCCCCGGCGGGAGCCAGCGCTGAGGGGCGAGGCTGGGCCCGGCGGCTGCCGCTCGCCCCCTTCTCTCTCTCTCTCCGGCCGCCCCGTCCCGCTGCCCGGCCCCCAGCGCGCCGCCGCCATGCCGTGGCCTTTCTCGGAGTCCATCAAGAAGAGGGCCTGCAGGTACCTGCTGCAGAGGTACCTGGGCCACTTCTTGCAGGAGAAGCTCAGCCTGGAGCAGCTCAGCCTGGATCTCTACCAGGGCACCGGCTCCCTGACGCAGGTCCCCCTGGATAAGTGGGTAAGAGATGCCGGCGCTTCGCCCCCTCGGCTCCTGCTGCGGCTGAGGGACCAGCTGATCGCCTGCCCCCGGCTGCCACCCACTTCATTTTCAGTACCCGGCCTCCTTATGTAAAAAGTTACGGCCATAATTAGCGTCTCATCCAGGGAACTCTTCTCTGATATGCGAACAGTTGAAAAAAATAATCTGGGCATTTATTACGGATATATTTTTCCGGCCATGGCTTGGTTTTGTTGTTTGTTTTTGATTATGGATGAGAAAAAGAAGTGTTCACAGTTTAAGTAAAAAAAGGCAGGAGCTGCTGACATCTCAGGGAGAAGGAGCTCATACTGCCCAGACCATTGGAAATTGTTGCTGTAGTTCCAGAGAATCCTGTTTACTGACTACTAGAGATGATAAAAACATATAGTGATCCCTGTTCTGTCTCTGCTTTGTCTTCAGCAGGGAGGCCCTTAGTTCTTTCTGGCAGTGTTGTGTTGGACTTTAGGGACTGTTTTTAGGGATCTCCACAGCCTAGTCTTGGAAATGATGAGAGTATGTGTTGACAGGAAATGGGAAGCTGCTTTTAGCTGAGTTAGCTTAGCAGGTGGGCTGTGTTGCTTTGAACCAACAGAAGCTTTTTTCAGTCTTGGTGTGTATATTTATATATACATATGTATGTCTGTGCACACACACACACACACACACACACACACACACACACACACACTTCTAGCCTGCTGTAGTTATTCAGAAGTCTGTGCCCATGTCTGTAGGGTTTTGTAAAGTTTCTTGGGTTAATTACCAATGGTACTGCATTCCACCTGCCAGTCAAGTGAGTGTCATGAGGAGCCTGAAGTGCTTCTGTGCGTCAGTCACTGACTTTCAAGGTAGCATAGATGATTAACTAACTATACAGGCTTAATGCTTTACAAGCTACTGTCAAAACACGTTTTTACAGTACTGTGCTCTGGGTTCACTTTAAAATGATTGTGAATGATATTTTCAAATAACGCTTTTCCAGTTGTTTATGTGCAAGTATGTTGGAAAGTGGCAGGGGACAGACATTTGTAGAAATGCTCAAAATTACCAGGATTTTGGTGTTGGGGGTTGTTGTTTTCTTTCTTTTATGTGTTGTCCACAGCTTGTTTTCTGTGGCAGGCTGTAAGGCTGTTAGGCTTTGAGTTATTATGCCCTCTAGTGGGTGTCACAGCAGTCTTCACTAGTCAAAGTGACATTATTTGAAATATAAATATTTTGAGTCGGTAGCAATTACAGACAATAGTAAATTAATACTTAATTACGGATACAGAGTGATTAAATGTATGTACACTAAGGCTTAGGTTATCTTTCCCATTTGTAGATCAACATTTTTCTTTCTGACTTATAAACAATGAATGACATGTTTGAAGTTCTCTGCACGTGACTCTCGTGTATGACAGATTGCAAAACAGATGTCATGGAAGTACTACAGCTCCTTTTTTCCTCTAGTCATTGTAAGCTTGTTCTCTGCGAATCACCAGGATGACTGTAGTTTTACATATTATCTCATCCATTTTTGTGGATACATTTGTTCATCTTAATATACAATAAGATGTTGTACACGTGTTTACAATTTCTACAGATAGAAGTACTTGGGGCTATTGCCGTAACACCCTTGCCTCCTGGACTGTTGAGAAAAATCAGAATGTATCCCATGTTATTTGTGGTTGAATTTTAGTGCACATCGAATAGTGTTTTAGCAGGTAGTATTGCTGTGATTCCAGCTGCATGCTTTCAGTCAAACGTGGGAAAAAGTCCTGATGCAAAGTCTGTGCTTCAGTTTTAAAATTTTGCTTAGAATGCTGTAATTAGTGCTTTCTAGGCACAACAGGTATAAAAATGCTTGATTTTTTTTTTTCTTTTAGATAGTAAATTTCTATTTCAAAGTAATAAGGAATGTATTTAATAATTTTTGTTGTAATGTATCTTGCTAGCAAAAAGTTTTCTGAGGTCAGATTTATTCAAAATCGATTTTAATAACTAGCTTACTTCCTCTTATAGCAAATTAATTTGTAAAGGTTCAAGTAATTTAAAAGAATCAGTATTATTTTCAAATAAGGTTTTCATGCCAAATAATTACTTCTTGCTTTATCTTATGCTACTGCCACATCTATAATTATTACATTTAATTCAAAATAACATTTTAATGTCTTTGAATCTTCATTATTTGATTATTTAAAAATTTCCTGACAAAACTGTTTCAAGTTCTGTTTTTTTTATTTTTATTTTTTAAGTTGGTGTCTTTTTCTAGTGCTTGAGTGGACTTTGGAACAGGAACTAGGAAAGCATACAAGTAGATAAAATTCTAAAAGCAAATTTACTGAGAGTATAGAGCAAGTTAACACAAAGTGACAGTTAAAACTGGAGACTTACGAATGAAAAAAATCTGATTTTCTGAAGTTTTTGTTCATATTTATTTTTAAATCATCCTATAAAACAGCATTTTAAAAATAAATAAAAATTGAAAGCATCTTTTAATTCCTTATCTTTTTAACATGTTGAATTTATGCTTTTTTGAGGTAAAATCAAAGTTTGTGTTCGAGATAGGAAGGTTGAAACCACACGTTTGTCTGTAGAATGTTGTATCCTGATACTACAGCCACAGTCTTCATCAGGGTCTTGTGTACAGCAGAAGGTTACACTCACCAAGTTTGGTATGGGATTTAGATTGTGTTTATTTTATTAGAGCAGCCTAGATAGTTCTTATTTAGTGAAAATTGAAATTATTGAACATTTGAATTAGTGCAAACGGGGTTGCTTTTTTTAATAAAGATGGGAAAAATGTGTTTGGTTTGGAAAAGGGCTCTTTTGGACTCTGTAGTTGTAATGAAAGCACTATGGTGCAAAGAGAGACTTCTCCGAGGATTACAGAAAACTTCAAAATCCTTAATTACTGCTTGAGAGCTGGCTTCCATTTCTGTCATCAATTTCACTCAACTCTTTGTGATACTTACGGAAACTTGATTGAGTGGAGTTTTGTTTATAATGTCACTATAAAGGACTCGATTAATGAAACAGTTTCTGTTGAACATTGGATTGTCAACTGAGTTTCAATTTTTGTAATTTTAAATTAGTGTTGAACATGACTTTGAACACAATAAAATATAATTTAGAAATGGCAAGTATGGTATGAAGCAATAGATGATTATTTGGTTGCGTTGTTCCATTGTTGCAGGGAAGGGTCAAATAAGTGTTACATTGAAATTTGTCTTGTGAAATAGGCTTGCCACAGAAACCAGGTACTTACAGCATTCTTAGTCTTAATATTGTTAAAAATTGGTCTTCCAATATTGGTAGAAAAAGAACAGATGAACCTGTATCAGTATTGTGGTATTTATAACAGTAGGATAGCAGAATTTGTTGATGTGGTGTAAAAATACAGGCTATATAGCTAGCCACAGATAAAACTATTATGTTGAAAGCTCAGTAATGAATGGAAACAAATTATGATGGAATCAAAATACTTGGAAACAGCTGGTTTATTGTTTCTCTAATTCCTTTTCTAATAGATCAATCTGTCTTATTATATACAGTGTATGTTTATATATATATATATATATATACATATATACATACACACACACATATGTATGCATTATATTTTATTGTTGTTACTATGCTGATTATTTTTTTTCTTGATTCTCTTCTAGTGTCTTAATGAGATCCTGGAGTCTGCAGATGCACCTCTGGAAGTCACAGATGGTTTTATCCAGTCAATTTCTTTATCTGTTCCGTGGGGATCGTTGCTACAGGATAACTGTGCATTGGAAGTAAAAGGATTAGAGATGGTCTTCAGGCCAAGACCAAGGCTTGGTAGGTTTGTTATTTTTTTTATTTTTCAGAAGGAAACTCCACAGTTTTTCAGAGGCAAAAGGCTGCACCTGTTTTAGTCAGTTCTTAGCGTTATTTAAAGTGTCATTTTAATTTACATGCATTAACGATATAGAGAATCTAATAAAGAAACTGTCCAGTGTTTCTTAATTGGTTGTTCTGTTAAATAACTTACAATGTTTATAATACTCCTACTGCTGTATCTTTTCTTCCAAACAGCTTCAGGCATATTGAAATCAAAACAGTGCAGCGTGGTAGGGAGTTTGTTAGCTAGTTTTTTTGGTTATTGCGTGCCAAGTGCTGTTAGTCAACATTAGTAGATGTGTGGACCTTGGCTGTTACGTGGCAGGAGAAGAACACAGTAGTGTAAGACTATGAGGGGGGTTCAGTGAGGTACTGGCTTTCTTCAGCAACTTCATGGCAGAAGCTGCATTTAGTATGTATATTTGGATAATAAGTACATTTTAATTGCTATCATGGTCTGAAATAATGACTTTACTGTAAATACTTATTAGCTTTGATTATAACGCTGAGAGCATTGTTTGAGCTCTTCTGGCTTGTCTGTATCCATACAAATCTAGATGATCTAGTTTTGATTGTTCTGGTGATAAATTTTTAGTGACTATGAAACTCCCAGAAATTCTGTTAACATTTATTATTATAGCATGTGTGGGACATTCCTGTGCATTTTTAATTTGTGGAGATTAATGTATGAATGTTTGAAGGATTTTAATTTGTTTTCCTTTTTATAGTGTAAAGAAGGTGGAAGAAAATATTTTATTCCAATATTTTTTCTTTGATTATTCTGTATTTTTTTTTCTTTTCATAAGTGGAAAAATGCATAAATCTATTCTCCATCTTTCACGAGTTACTTTAAGTAACATATTTTCTCTGTTTCATTCTTGTTTGTCTAACTGGAACTAAATTTTGAGCAGTCTTATGTTCTGATTTAAGATAAGTTATTTGAAAGAATGGTAGTATTAGGAGAAAGGTTTATTTGTTCACTTTCATGCATTTATTTCTATTTGATGAACAGTGCTGGTTTTATTTGGTTGCTAAACTGGAATGTTTTGTCCATTTAACATGTTTGCATTTGTACTTGTTGTACTGTTTGTTTCCTGTACTAGGGTGTTATGTTGGAAGTTTATTACCTTTTCTAATCTAGATTTATAGTGTTTGCTCACAATAGGCTTGGTGTTAGCTGATAGAATTTCAATTAAGCTAATCTGTTTGCTAAAAAACTTGTTAAGCTTAACACATGCTGGGCTCTTGGATTGCTCTTTTATTATTTTATAGTTAGTAGGCCAGGTCTGCATTAGACATTTAAACATGTTTGAATTAACATGCTTAGATAACATTTTAAACCTTGCCAAGTCTTCCCTCATCTAGGGTGTGTTTCAAATGGAATAGGAAACCCGAAAATAATTCTTAAAAACAAAGTTATTTCTTTTATTTCTTTTATTTCATTTTGCTGATTATGCCTGCAAAATCATACCAATATAATAAAGTTTAGAGTGAAATTATTCACTTAAAGCAATGCTGAAGATTGGTTAATTTGAACAGTGTTTTCATCCTTTAAATTACTTTAATCTATTTAAATTGTACTGGTGAGGTTCTGGTATTTGAAAAGTAGTGTATAGGGGGAGTGGAGAGGCAGGTGACCTATTCTCCGTTATCACCAGTGATAGGACCCACGGGAACGGTGTTAAGCTGGGGCAGGGGAAGTTTAGGCTGGACATAGGAAGAGGCTCTTCCCCAAGAGGGTGGTTGCACGCTGGAACAGGCTCCCCAGTGAAGCAGTCACTGCCACCAGTCACCAAGCCTGTCTGAATTTAAGAAGAGATTGGACTGTGCACTTAGTCACATGGTCTAAACTTTTGGGCAGACCCGTGCGGTGCCAGGAGTTGGACTTGATGATCCTTATGGGTCCCTTCCAACTCGGGATATTCTATGATAAGCCATAAAGACAGATCATGACTAAGTTCGTTTTTAAGTATGACTTCTTACCAAGCTGTTGAAATCTTTTCTTGTTGTCCCAAATGTATTACTTATTTCATTTTGTTTTCATTGTTTCAAAATGTTCACAGACAAATTTATTAAGACTTCTCTTACTTTACAGCATCGGGGTCTGAACCGATGTATTGGTCAAGTTTTATGACCAGTAGTATGCAGCTTGCAAAAGAGTGTCTTAGCCAAAAATTGACAGATGAACAAGGAGAAGGATCCCAGCCTTTTGAAGGACTTGAGAAATTTGCAGAAACTATTGAAACAGGTATGAATTCATTATTGAGATCTGAGTGAACATCACAGTTTTTGTTGTGTGTCAGTTTTGCAAAATGGCATCTCATTTGCCATAACTTCTCACAAATCTTCACTTTATACCTGTAAACTTATAACAGGAAGGCAGGACAATAGTTCCTGTATTCAAGGTGTGTGTGTGGGGAATGTACTTGGAAATATGTGTATACATAGTGCAGTGGACAGAATGAGCCCTTCTTCAGGGCCAAATTGGGCATTGTTTGCACCAGAACAAATTGAGGTAAATCTGTGTGTGAATGACTGGTGAGGTGCCTTAGTTGTGGAGGTACCAGTTTAGTACTTCACACAAACTTACTGTTGTTAGCGTTGATGCTTTTGAAGAAAATCAGAATGTTTTTTCAGTTCATTTTACACAAAGCTGACCTGTTAGGATGTGTATGTCAATAATCACACCATGTTGCTAGATATACTTTAGAAACTATGCTTGCTGTTGTTGAAGTGGAAGAAAATAAGTGTTTATGACCACGTGATGGAATGGAGAGCCTTGTGCTGGAATGTCTGAGCTATGGGAAACATCTGAAATCAGATCTAGAAATAGAAGTATCCAGATAAAGACCCATAGTGCTTATAGCAATGTTTAGGAGTTTAGACATGGTGCGCAATGCGGCAGATATTATAAGGGTCATCCACACTGAGCAACAGAACAATTTGGTTTGAGTCGCTGTTTGCTCAAGTCCATTACAGTCCATTTCATGGTATGGTGGTACATACTAGACATTTAGGAGTAGTTCACATCGTCACTTGAGATCTTGTTACTTTATTAAACTTAATGGCAATTTATTTTCACTGAAATAAATATTGAGAACTTTGTCAATTTAAAATGGCCTTTCATTTGGTTTAGAAAAGTCGTTATTGAGTAAAGTGACTTAAGTGCTTGCTGTCTTTTAATTTTCTCATTTAAGTTCTACGAAGAGTGAAAGTTACCTTTTTAGATACTGTTTTGCGAGTTGAACATGTGCCAGAAAACTCTAAAAGTGGAACTGCACTTGAAATTCGAATTGAAAGGTAAAGATTTTTAGAAAAAATCTATCTATATTTATATATATATTTTCAGGACATTTTTTGCCACTTCTTGTACAAAGTATTTTACCATGTGCACATAAACATATCTTCATATACAGTTAGACACTAGATCTTGAGTAGCCCTGTTAAGACTACCTCTTTTATAGAGCCAGGGAGCGGTTTCTCCACTGAACTTTAACTGCGCAATATTTAATCATCAAATTAGAAGAGATCTAGACTTTTCAAAAGCCAAGGTAATGACCGCTTCCACAATTAATGAACACCATCTCTCAGAAGCTCCAAAGTCATTTGATATTATTGGCAAATCAGGCCACCTCTTACTCAAAAGGGATAAATAGCATGTTGTTTTGATATTTGATACAACTTATTTATGGAAAGGCAGATGTATTTTTCCACTGTAGATTCTCTTATGCGAAGACTTGCACCAAAAATTTATGGGACTGGAATACATTCTCTCAATATTCAAATTCTATTTTGACACAGAATATTACTTTCAAATAGTGCTTGTAGACAACATAAAAATATTAGATGGTAGATTTTCCAAAAATCAGGGTTCTGAAGCAAGAGTTACATATGTCCTAATGGAAACAGTGTTGGGCAGACTCCTTCGTTTTACGGTTAGATTAGACATAAGTACTAGGGTAATACACCAGGATATATTTACACTGGAAGCATGTTGCAAATGTCCTGTAGAAAATTGAAGGTCTCCACCCGTTCCCAGAGAGTGGTGGTTTCTCCTTTCAGGACAGTCTACGGCATTGTAAATAGTCTGAAGAGGGAGAGAGCATGTACAAACTTAGAGGCTAAATGGCACAATAAAGGTAAAAATTTGCATGCTCCTACCATCTTTATTTCCTTGCTTTTGTCTCCCAGAACTATGTACTGTGATGAAACTGCTGATGAGTGCTCTGGAATTAATGTACATCAGCCCACAGCTTTTGCTCACAAGTTACTTCAGCTCTCAGGTGTCTCTTTCTTCTGGGATGAGTTTCCCGCATCAACAAAGTCCTCCCCAGTGTGTTCAGCTACACAGCTGGTAAAATAAAATGCATTATGTAAGAATGTAAAGTGATGAAGCATAGAATATATTGTTACACTGATGTATTAGATTCATTCTAAAGGATATAGAAATTGAACTTTTACTTGCATCTGTATTTGCTAACATTCATAATCACTTCTGTTGATTTTGACAAGGGGGAAGGAAATGGAAACTTTATTACTGAGTAAAACTTAGGATATAATGCAGTGGAATCTGGTTGCAAGTTTAATGTGTGGAAGTCCTCTATAACTTGCTATTCTGTGGAAATTTGCTCCAGTTTTTTTTGTGATGGCCTGATGTTTCATATTTTTATGTGCCTTGTTTCTTCACAGTTCTTAATAAGTGTTTTATTAATACCACTATCAGATTTATATTTGTGTGAAATTATCATTTGTGTGATAAGCTTATCTGAAGTGCATGTTTACATTTCTTGATAAGAAATGGCGTATATTCTAATCCCTATCTCTGTAACGTTTTAAGGCAACTGAGCCAAAGCTTTCACCTAGCTGGAACCCAAAAATCACTTATGAGCCACATCCGCAATTAACAAGAAACTTGCCAGAAATTACTCCTTCTGACCCTGTACAGATCAGTAAGCTGATTGGTAGAATGGAGCTGAGCCTAACATTAAAGCAAAATGAAGTACTTCCTGGAGCTAAGGTTAGTCATGCTTTCCTGGTCTTTAAAATTATTGGTTATGTAGGATTTTTTTTTTAACTGTATACAAAAATGGTAAGATTTTCAAAGGAAAAGAATCGCCTTAGGTTTTGTTTTAGATTTGCTGCGTTCAGTACTAATGTATATGTTTAATAAGACATCTTTACAATGGATATCTGATATCTTCCCAGGACGTATCATAAAATACAGAAAAAAAAAAAAAAAGGAAAATATAAATATAAAAATATAGAAAAAAAATATAGATATGTTATCTGTTAAAAACTGTATAATCGTTAGGGGATTTTTTTTTAAACTTATAAATAAAAGAAGAGTAAGTCAAGTGTGGGTTTGTGGGTCTATTTTGTTTTTTCTTAAGTAAACAAATACGTTAACTACTTAGATATTCTCCTGCTATTTCTATGCAAAGCAAACAGTAAAAGGAACTGCAGGAGGACAGTTAATTACAATTACATTTGGAAGTACAAGAAATGCATTGAAATCTCTTAAAGGAGGGTTCTTGTATCTTGGAGATGGAATGAATTTATGTATTGAAGTGAGTCCTGAGGAAATTGTTTTGTTTTCATGAAACTCCTGCTGCTATTCATTTATCCTTTTTTCTTGTAGCACTATGACTAAGCTTGCCTACGTATGCATGGAATGTTTAAATGGCTGATTAAAAACACTTTAAAAGGATATAATTACTTCAAGAATTACAAGTAGTCCTTAAATTCTTGCTTAGGTTGCAGCACTATAAAACTAATGTGAACATTTCTACTTTTGAATTTTTATGTTAAAATTTATAGCAATAAAATAATAATGCTATATTTAAATGCTAGTAGTTAAAATAATATTTTGACTTTGACGTAAAAATACAGGAAACAAAGCAGTTGAAAATAAAGCTTTTTTTTTTCTTTAAAGGTGTGAATATATAGGTAAATTTGTATAAATATACGCCCCTTGTCTCCAATATTAAAATAATCTATTAACAATTGCAGGGAAATTCTGTTCTACCAGAGGTCTCTTCCATGGGCTGCAAGGGCATCTCGGCTCCAGTGTCTGGAGCACCTTCTCCCTCTCCTTCTTCTCTGACCTTGGTGTTTGCAGGATTGTTTCTCACAGCTGTTTTTTCCTTGCAGCCTACATAGCATTTTGTTGTTTCTTAAATATGTTGTTGCAGGGGTGAAAACCTGCTTTACTGATGGGCTGGGCTGTGTCCTGAGGAGAGTCTGGTGCAGGGCTGGCTGTAACCAGCCACGCCCAGCACGGGACAGCCCATGACCTCTTCTTACAGAGGCCATCCCTGCAGCACACCCTGCTACCAAGGCTTTGCCACCTACACCCAGTACAATGAGTATAGAACTTTTGAACTGAAAAATAAATCTATAAGAGTTCTTAAGATAAATTTAGCTTGAGCAGTTCTCACAAGATAAGTGGCTTGCTCTGTTGTATACCATGTTAAAACAATTAGACTTTTAAAATCATCCTGCTCTTTTGGAACAAAGCATTTAAATCTGTTAATCTGTACACTGAAGAGAAATTCTACAGAGAACCTGTGCAGTTTTTAAGGTCTACTTCAGAAGGAGCTGATTTCAGTATTTTGTAATTAGTACATAAAAGCTAAATTTATACTGTTAGTTGCTTCTAAAACTATTAAGCACGGGCATGTTAATGGTATTCTTGAATTTTCCTGCTAGGTGAATCTGTATTTAATTCAAGCAACTAAACAGTCACTGAGACAGGTCTGTTCATCTTGCCAAGCTACAAATCAGAAGCAATACACTGTTAAAAGTTCTAGCTGTTGGAAGATGAAAGTATTGCTGGGATGGCTGTGTTCTTTATAGCATCAAAATCTATCATCAGAATATTTGAGTCAAGACTTCTAGGGAAAAATTGTGTTCATTAATTTCTTTCCTTCCTTTTTTTTGCAGTTGGATGTGGATGGACAGGTAGACTCTGTACATCTGTTTCTGTCACCAAGGCAGGTGCATCTTCTGTTGGACATGGTAGCAGCTATTGCAGGACCAGGCAAGTGAGCATTCTGTAAATGTTAGATGTGTATTTAGGTGGACCAGAATGAAGATTTGTAAGATAAACAAGTTTCTTCAGTGGAAAAAATGTTCGTGGTAGTAGATTAATAATAATTTTTATCTGTTTTTAGCAAAATGCTCTGAGTAGGACTATAATGCAGTTTTTATTCAGTTGCAGATTGTTGGTAATGAAAATGTAGGTAATGATTTTATTATTTTTATTTTTTTTAAGACAAGAGATGGGGAAATGGTAGTTGGAGAAGGTCAGGAGGCCAGAACATTTTTGGTTCTTACAGCTTCTGTCTGACCAGAGGGTTTAGGTTAGTATTCCAGTTCGTTGTGTCCTATGCTTTAGAGACAGGCACGGAAAACACTTAATACTGGGTAGATGCTTGATACTCTTCTAACGATGCTAGCATTTTTGTTGTACTAGACTTGTTAATTGGTTTTCGATAACTGGAAAAGCATTACAAATAGTTTCTAATTTGTATCATCTTCAAACCTGAAATTTTAATAATTGATGATAATAGTAAAATCTTCAAGGGATTGTGTCCATTAGTCTCTAAAGCTGACCCAGAAATATACGGTGATATCATATGTGAACATATCTGCATATATGATCTTAAAACAGTCACTTCAGACTTGAAAGTAATGCTAAAGAGAGAATAATCCATCTTGGATGCATAAAATCCCCAAAACAACGCATATATATACATCTGATACACAACAGATGTGTGCGCATCTACAGATAGATGTGCATATAAATCTACATATATGGATACACAACAATAACAATTGGTTAATTTTCAGACTCAGTTTTGAATTTTCTTTGGGATACTGGTGAGGAAGTAACAGTGAGTTTTGTGCCTTTTTAATTTAGAGAGCCTAAGCAGGATAGAATTGTCAAATAAAGATAGGAAGAACCGACCGATGAAGCAGGAGGATGAGTATCGAATTCAGATGGAGTTGAAACGTTATTTAAGAAAAGAGTCTTTATCTGCAGGAGCCTCATCTGAACAAAGCTTCTATGAAACAGAGACTGCCAGAACGCCTTCTAGTCGTGGCAAGTATAAAAGATGATGCTGTGTAGCAAATAGCCTGTTGTGAAAATTACATACATTGAGTGTTGATCTTTTAATCTTAGTAATTTAAGTATCAAAAGAACTTTGACATACTACTATTGTGCTATTAATTGTACTGCTGAAAAATGAACTTACAGTTTAAATATTGGGCTAGGTTTCATTCAGTGTTTCATTAAAAGCGTTTAGTAATCTGTATGTTATTTTGCAACTTTGTAAATACATGTGAACTGTAGTATCTTTTCAAAATACGGTTGAGGAAAGGAATAGTTGCATTGCACTAATACTTACATTTTTATTTGCTTAAATACTTTTTACTGTTTTGTAATATGAAAATAAAAACTTCGATTTGTCAGAAGGCGTGAAACTGTAGAAATTATAGCAACTTGAATATGAAAACAGAATGGTTGACAGTTTATTATTTTGCTTGCCTTTTTTTATAATTTCTGTCTGTATGTACTACTTGTTTCAGTGTCAGGAGAACCTGGAGCTTCTGTAAAAAATATATTTAGTTGGTTATTCTGTCTAGCCATTGGATTTCTGAACTTAGGAATACATTCCCGTTAAAAGTAAAGTTAGTTTTTTACTTTAGAAAGTAACTCTTTATTATCCTTGTTTCTCATTAGAAGAAGAAGTTTTTTTCTCGATGGCTGACATGGACATGTCTCACAGCCTTTCCTCCCTTCCACCTCTTGGAGACCCTCCTACTATGGATCTAGACTTGTCTTTAACTAGTACGTACACAACTACACCAGCAGGATCTCCACTGAGCACTACAGTGGTATGTATAGTATTAACTGCATTTAAAATCTTTTTGAAATCAACATTTTTTCGTTTCATTTATTCTTTGCAATATCAAGAACTGTTGCTGGTCAACACTTTCTATTACTCCAATTTTGCATCTTTCTGTCTGTGTATAGACCTGAAATTGCTTAACAGCTGTCTTGAGACATAAAGTTATTTAGAGCTGATAGTATTCCTTGTCAGCTATGGAAGCTGTATCGGAAAGTTTCTTTGTTTGGCTACCAGGACAGGAAATGGAGAGTACTTGTTTCGAAATTCCTCAGAAATTACAATGGTCGTCTATGAAAGACCCTTTGATTTTTCGTAACTGTATATTTGATATCTGAGTCTTGTTTTAACATGGACTACATGGGCAATGACAATGAAAATACAAAATCATTATATTCATTTCTTAGAGAACAAAAAATTATGCTGTTAACAGATTTGGGGAAGATGGAGATATTAGGTGCCTAATGTTTTATTTAATTAAAGCTATGGAGAATGCATGCTTTTTACAGAGAAACAAGATAATAGATGTTTATTGAGAGAGCAGCTCTTTATCCAGCTTTATAAATACGTGGATAAAGACTACTGTAGAATTAAAAAACATAGCCTAAAGCATATCTACATCATTCAATTGAGTGTTAAAATGCCATGAAATAGCAAGCTGTTGATTGTTTATGCACGTCTTCATGTTCCTTTACCTT
This sequence comes from Cygnus olor, assembly GCF_009769625.2. Classification (NCBI taxonomy): domain Eukaryota; kingdom Metazoa; phylum Chordata; class Aves; order Anseriformes; family Anatidae; genus Cygnus; species Cygnus olor. Next base: position 14,899,637 of record NC_049173.1, read on the forward strand.
ACAGTTTATGCGTGATCTAATAAATAAGTATATGAACATCTATTTAGCAAACTTACGATGTAGCATATTTTTATTTTAGCTTCAACCAACTTGGGGTGATTTTCTTGACCGTAACAGACAAGAGCTACAACCTCCTAGAGGTTCTTCGCTTACAGCCAATGTGGTTCACCAGACTTCCTTAAGAAGGACATGTAAGTAAAAATGCTGTTTTACGTTCTACTCTCCAGATAGTTCTGGAAAGAAACTGTTATGGAGCAACTTGGTAAAAAGAAATGAAAATGTTATGAATGTGTTATTGCTGAAAAATTATATGGACTTACTTTTGTATTTCAGCTATTCCATCCAGATCTGTTTCTGTGGATGAATCCAGACCTGAGCTTCTTTTTAGACTGGCAGTGGGAACTTTCTCAGTGTCTGTACTTCATATTGACCCTTTACCCCCACCTGAAAGTTCACTGAACCATAACCCATTGACACCAATGGCTCGGGATTTCTTTGCCCGAATAGAAAAGATTGAGCCAGTTAAGTTTGCAACAGAAGATTTTCTATCCTTCCGAGAAGTGTTTGCAGAAGCTTGTTCTCATGATCACCTTAGGTATAACTTTGCTTATTAATAAATCTAATTTAAGTACATATATATATCTCTTAAGTAAACTTGAATAAAATAAAGAAGTTTATTTCCATTGGAATTGTCACTTAATTGAATTGCATTAGACTTCTTTGTTAACTTCAAAATAGCCTTGTATTTTGACACCTGTTGTCCAAGGTGTATTTTTTAATACAAAAAAAAGAAGCAAAATGCATAAACACTAAAGTAAACCTAGCACCTTTATGATTGATCAATTTAACTAGGTAAAGTTTCTACTGCAGAAAGCTACAGAATCAGGATCATTAAGTAAACTATTTCTTTAGCAACAGATGTATTTTTAGTACCATCTTTACTGCAATAGAGGGATTTCTGTTTGGAGAAGCTTAGGTTTTTACTTAGTGCAAAATAGGATAGTATTAGTAGGGATAAGAAATGTGAAAAAAAAAAACAAAAAGTTATCAAAAACCCTACAGTTAGTCAGGAAGCAATTTTTTTCCCGGAAGTTTTTACTGTCCCAGTACAGTGTATGATGCAGAATGTTTAAGGGTGTAAATATATTTTCTTACCTTGTGCATGTAATCTAGACTTCCTTAGGCACCTGACTCTTTCCTTGTCTATATAAGGATTCCCATCTTTATGTGAATTATACCTTAAGTTAGATGTCTGAAGTGGTCTTCATGAATTTCTCCACACTGACCATTGTTGAACATATGACATGTGAAATCCTTTATCTTTGTTGCTAAAGTTACAATGAGAAACTTCTTTTTAGCTTTTAAAGAAAAATTTGTCAGTTTTAATGATTTTTACAGGCTTGTAGTGATACTTTTTTTACATGTTTAAACATTGACTTTTCATAATTTTATTATTTCATGCTACTTTCTGTAATTCGTAGTTTTCATAATTCAGATTTATAGGTACTGGCATCAAAGTGTCTTATGAACAGAGACAAAGGTCTGCCTCTCGAAGTTTTAGTACTGATTTATCCATTGGGGATATGGAGTTCCTGGAATGCCTTTTCTCTACTGACTCTCATTCCATTCAGCCTCACTATACAGAGGTATGTTTAAAAAAAAAAAAAAAAGGCAGGGAGTTCCCCAAAGAGAAATTTGAATTGTATAATTTAAAATGCTAGATTTTAACTTAGTTATAATTTTTAAGTTATAAGTTTATAAATGCTATGGTTTTAAGATGCGTCTCATATTTTAATTGAAAGCTCAAATGGTGAACCAGACTGCTGTCATTCCTGACAAAAATAGAATTCAGTAGCCAGAATTCCGTAGTTTACCTCTCTTTAAAATATGCTTAATGTAATTTGGGAATTGGAGTAAGATTTTTTTCAAAAACTAACCCATGGAGTTAAGCAATAGGAAGGTTTCTTTAGGTGATGCTTGTTGTTCCAACTCTTTAATGATGAGAGGCATCATTAGAAGTAACGGAACAAATGGATTGAGTAAGTGAATGGACCAGGGCTCTGTTCACTGACTTGAATCCAGAATTTCATGCTATCTGTTCGAGGTAAAATGTCATAAATGTCTTTTCCTATGGCCTCCTTATCCATTAATTATTTTTGACTCTTCTGTTCTAAAGCTGCTGACATTTCATTCTGAAGAAGAAGACACTCATGCTCTGCCATGTCTTCAGCTTCATTATAAGCATTCAGATAATAGAGGACCTCAGGTAAGGAGGGAGATTACAAACACCAAGTTTCTGCATAACAGCATTTGTCTAATTTTGTTCATTTTAACAGAAAGGTACCTTGTACAGCTGAGAGTCCTTAACTCTCAGCTATTATAATTTGTTTCACTATGTTGTTTTTAAGGATTTTAGTGCTTTTTCTCTTTCTTTTCAGGGTAGTCAAGGGAGACTCAGTTCTGTTCCACAGAAAGCAGAATTACAAATAAAGTTAAGTCCAGTGTTTTGTGAGCTGGATATTAGTATTGTAGATAGATTAAATTCTTTACTTCAACCACAGAAACTAACTACAGTGGAGATGATGGCATCTCATATGTACACTTCTTACAACAAGCACATAAATCTGGTAAGTTGAATTTTTTTTTTTTCCAGCAGGAAGACAGGATAGTCTATTTTTTGTTTGTTTTTGTTTTTCACTTCTGATAAAGAACAGCAGCTATCTCATCATTTTAGTGATTGTATGTTTGATAACAAACCTAAAGTCAGTGGTAAGTTCTTTTACTTTTTCTGTTTACTTTGTTTTAGCATAAAGCATTTACTGAAGTTTTTCTGGATGATTCACATACTCCTGCAAACTGTAGAGTTTCAGTTCAAGTCACTGCCCCTGCATTAAATCTGTCTGTTCGCTTCCCAATACCTGACCTGCGGTCAGATCAGGAAAGAGGACCATGGTTTAAGAAATCACTTCAGAAGGAGATTCTTCATCTTGAATTTACAGATATGGAATTTAAAACTGAATTTATAGGAGGGTCAACTCCAGAACAAGTTAAATTAGAACTTACATTCAAAGAGCTAACTGGTAAGAATATTACGTTTAAGTGTTCTTTTTTTATTATTTTCCCAGAAATTATGCAGTTGAGACAAAAGTGTTCTTTTATGGATTAATCGTGACTTTTTTCCTCTTGAAGGAATGCGTTTCCATCTGCAGATATCTGAAGCAGATATCTCTGCTGTAGTTTTGTGTTCTGTACTAAATATCTGCATAAGTCAAAGTAATACTGTTGGGAGATGGGAGTAGCGTGTGTGTGTGTGTGTAGTGTTTGCTTTCTTGTTTTTGAGACCTGAACTACTATTTCTGTTATTTTGTCATATTGTCATACCAGTTTGTTTCAATTTAGGACATCCCTGGGATCTCTGTCATTGTGTTGGAATAAGTGTTGTGGATAGTAGGGAGGCACTAGAACCGGTGCAAGTGAGGAATCTCAATTCTGGTCTAGAAATAAAGTGATTGGTTATGTCTAAAATAATTGCAGTTTAGAAAACTGTAATACTTTTATGTCTCTAATACCTTTAAAAGTAATAAGTCCTTGAGACTGTTTTATATTTGCAACCTTCTCTGCTGCTTTGTCATTCCTTGTACCTTCTAAGGGACTGGCATAATCTAGTGATGCTATGTAAATACAGGTACTTATACATTAGAAGCATCTGTTTTTTCAAACTTGTGATAGCTAGAAGATAATGTGAAAGCATTCTGGTTTCAAAGGTGCCTTGTTAGTAGCATTGATATGTTAGCTTGTTCGACCCCAACCTGAGGAGTGAGCAACCTGAAGTTAGCAGTTGTTATTCCTGTGTTAATTTTTTTCTGTGATCTTTCTCTGTTCAGGTTCATTTGAAGAAGATAAAGCCCAAGCACCAATAAAATTTTTTCAAGTGTCTGGTGGCGTAGATGGAGATATGACATCATCAGATAACTTTGACTGGCCTCGGTAAAATAACATTTTATTTTTCTGTGTGGGTTGTTTGGATTTTTGAAGAACTGTATTTTGAATTTTAATGCAGACTACCTATGTGGCAAATGCTTTAAAATTAATTTTAAAGCAAGAACATATAACTCTTGAAAAGAACGCAAGAATTCTAAAACTTCTGCATTTATAATAATGCAAGTTGGTTTTAATATATAAAAGTTTCTGGGTAGATTTGAGTAAATTTCAGTGAAATGTGGATGATTGGAGACTTGAAACTTTATCCATTTTTATATGTTAGTTTGCATTTTCTCCTACTTTTACAGTGAAGACTGAATACAGACCACCAGCAAAAAGATCTCAGCTGAATTTTGTCTCAAAATGTTAATAAGCTGGTACAAAGTTGTAGTAACAATAAAGAGACTTGCATTATGCCTGTATTACTGCAGCCTATATCACATGTAAGGCAATACAATACCTTACAATTCCTGAATAGAATCACTTAACAGCTGTGACCAAGTAATAAGCTGTTGAAAGAGGTTATTTTAGAATTTGCCATGTACATTTTTGTCACAAAATTCAGTGGCTTTTTGGACAGTATTTTTGTATGGAATTTTTTTCACTATGGTTTTCTTGTATACAAGTAATTTTTTGTAACAGTGTACATACAGTCTGCACAGAACGTGCAGAGCATTTTTTTCACAGCTGCTGGTGGTCTAATAGTATAAACGTTATTTTGGGAGAGCGCTAAGTTTTTTTCTTCGGTCACCTAATGGTCACTTGATAGAGCTGAAAATAGCAGACACAAACCTTTTGGTGTGATGATTCTTGTTCTATATTACCTTGTGCCTCTAAGTTTGGTGATCTTTCTCAATGGTATCACTCCCCCTAACAAATGTTCCTGTCTAATGAAAGATCTCTGATCTTTGACCTGCTTAGTCCATGTGTATTTACTGGCTAGCTAGTAGAGTAGGACACGTGACTGTGGTACCAATATAAAAATTCTCAGCATCTCTAATGGCTTGTTCTGCATAACTTCTCCAATATCAGGATTGTATTGAAAATAAACCCTTTGGCTGTGCACTCCATTCTGGAAAGGATAGCAGCTGAGGAGGAAGAAGGAGATGGTAATTTTCAAGAGGAAGAAGAAGGAGGGCCTCATTCTTTGAAGGATGTCTGTGATATTAGAAGACCAGAGCCTTCTCCTTTTTCTTCTCGTAGGGTCATGTTTGAAAATGAAGAGGTACTATAAAATTTTGTTACTGTGTTGTTCTTATGGTAGATAAAAAAAAAAAAAAATCAATCTCCTACTTTGTATGCATTTTCTGACTCTCAGTTTTTTTTTCCCCACTTTTTTTTTTCTTTCAGATGGTGATGCCAGGAGATATAGTTGAAATGACTGAATTTCAAGATAAAACGATTAACAATTCTCATTATGTACTGGAACTCATGTTACCAAACATTCACTTAACATTACCAAACAAAAGCTTTTACGAAAAACTTTACAATAGGCAAGTATGATAATTTTTTTTGCTTAGTTATTGTTACTTGTACTTTTAGTTCTATGTTCATTGTTCATGAAGGCAATTGAATGCATGGCTATAGCGGATATTTGTGTGGTTTTCTAAGAATATAAAGTGCTCTGTAAATACTCTTCCAAGTTAATATTAGGGACACTATGATATGTCTGATCGGTGCCATAGCAGTCAGCTGCTGAAAAAGTATTTGGCAGATTTTGTGAACATAAATAAGTCCTTTGATTTCGGTGAAAAATCTTTTTAGATCTTTGTTCAGTGTCCAGTTTTGCTCTAATCTTTCTGAAATAGTGAATCCCAGTCTGTGTTTCTGTTAGTTGTTCCTAATCTGCAGAAAAACAAAGCAATACAACTAGATGTAATCAATTAAAAAAAATAAGCATGTAAGCATTATGCTACATATTAGCTACATGAAGAGACATACTGATCTGTTTTAGTCTCGAATAGCCGTTATTTCACTTCCAAAGTGGAAAAGCTGAAACCTTCATTGAATGTTCAGGTTATTGAGTGTACAGGTTCTGTTAGTGTACTTCTGTACTGAATGTCACAGATCTTTAGATACAGAGTTGCTTAAAATCAAAATAACTAATGTTTCTTGTAACTTTGCTTAAAAATTGATGTGGTCAAAATGGTATTTGCCCCTCCCTACCTCCCAACCTATTTATCCAATATGCACTTTATTAATAGAGGCTTTGGTGTCACTGTCAAATGCTAGATTTTGATATGTGCATGCTATAATTATGGAGGGAAAACATTTCCTTATCTATTGTTTTTATTCTTGAATATGTTACTCCTTTTTGTTCTCTTGAACTTTTTCCTCTTCCTTGTTTATGAAGGTTGTTATATGAAATCTGTGAAGGAGATACTGCTTGTTTTACCTTATACTAAGTGCAAATACAGTGATGTGTTTTATATAATAATAATAATGTATTTCTTTCTAGGATCAGCAATGATTTACTGCTGTGGGAACCAACAGCTCCATCTCCTGTAGAAACATTTGAAAACCTTTCTTATGGTGTTGGATTATCTGTGGCCAGCCAGCTCATCAATACTTTCAGTAAAGACAGCTTTAGTCAGTTTAAATCTGCAGTTCATTATGGTAATACATTTCATAAATCCTCTAGAACTACAGTGATAAAAAAGCATAATTGGCTGAAGTGATTAAGATGATACTGGAAAGAATGTGCAAATTTGTAAGAAAGTACTTAAATCGAGAAAGAAAAAAAATTACTTATTAAGTAAAATAAGTGTGAAGTTGAATTACATTACTGTTGGGAAAATGAGTTATTGGCATAATGTGTGCTAGCTAGAAAGTTACTTGTCATTTTATCTGTTAGATGATGAGAGTGGATCAGAGGAGGAAACACTACAATACTATTCTGCTGTTGATCCAAACTATCGTTCACGCAGAAGGAAAAAGCTTGACTCTCAGAACAAGAACTCACAAAGCTTTCTGTCTGTTCTGCTAAATGTGACACATGGATTAGTGTCAATATTCACAGATGTAAAGGTAAGGCACTGTCTGGAAAACAACATGTAAAATCAAACATAGTATGTAAAAAGTTGTTCTGTTGTTTTGGCCATGGGACCCCTTCATACTTCTATATCCTGTTTTCTGGAAGGAACAAATGTGTATAACAGTTCTGTAATCTTCATGCTACTGTGCTGTAACGTGACATAATATTTTAATGATTTATTTATTTATGTGCTTTTTTTTTTTTACTTAGCTATACAGAGTAACTAAATGCAAGCAGAAAAATACGTGTTAGTAGCAAGTGTAAAGATAATTTGGACTATCCAACTGCAGCAAGCAATAATTTACCATTTCTGTTCTTCCTTCAGCAGGATGATGGAAATATACTGGAAGGAAAATATGGCGAATTCTGGTTTGAATTCAACAGCGGTTCACTTTTTAGTGTGACTAAATACGAAGGCTTTGAAGACAGACACTACGTTTGCCTCCATTCTGGCAGCCTCAATTTATATCATCAAGGTAGGGGTGGGATTAAGGTGGCTGTGGGGGCTAAATTTGAAATGAGATAGACTTGTAGTTCTATAGGAGAAATGCTGTCGCCCTACAGCCCCCCTGCCCCCCCCGTTTTCTTTCGTCAAATAGTATGTCATTTGGCTATAATTCATTGGTAATGCTCCTAGAGTGCTACAGTAATACAACTGCATGATAACTGTATTTGTCTAGTTGTTAGTTTAGTTCAAGCTTTCCATGGCAACTTCTGATCTTTAAAGATTTTGTGGTCCTCTTGTAAGTATTAGCTAAACAGTCTGTTCTTTAGTTTGAAAGTGAACACCTCCTACGTGGTGGTAGTAATTTGATTTTAAAAAAGTACAGGTTACCAGTGCAATTCAGGTTGCTCTGTCTTCTTGGGTAGCTAATTGTAGTCAACAAGTGAAGAATTTTAAGCTATGTAGTTTGTGTCTGATAACCCGCACGTAAATAAACTTCTTATGTGTTTCCCAGAGACATACCCCTGACTCCATGTAACCCACAGGAGAACCATGTTTTTAAATGTTAGCTAGAACCATGGTTTTAAATATTACATCATGTGCAACCTCAGTTCCACAATTTGCAGTTGTAAGTGTGCATGACTAACTTTATTTGGTGGTAATGAAAAGGATTTTAAAGGTAATAAGAATAAGAAGAATGTTCCTTAACTATTCATCAGTAACAGCGTTGAACCACAAGGTAACTTGTGACAAAATCTCTCTGCAGGTATGGTGGATGGGGTCGTCCCTTCATCCGAAGTACGACTGCCCAGCACGATACGTCCCCATTGGTTAGAACCTACTATTTGTTTTTCGGAAGAAGATGGTCTTAGTAGGACTACTTCAGATGGTGTGGGAGTGGACTGTCCAAATATGTTGACCGTTGCAGTCAAAATCCAATCAGATAAAATAGAGAGCAATACAAAGGTTTGTTTTTTCAAATTTCTGCTTTTAGAAATTGAGTTATCTCAGTGTACATGGGAGCATTTAGGTTTCAGATTACAAAGGTTATAAATGAAGAAACCATGAATTCTGAGCCACTTTAATTCTCTGTTAAAATTGGAGTCTTTTGGGTAGATTGTAAAGTTTACACATCAGCACAATTTAATAATTCTTCCAATGTTTCACTTTGCATGTCACAGTATATTTACAGAATTTATTTATTGTCCAGTTGACCTTTTTCTTGTTGAGTTTTAATCCAGTGAAAAACAAGGCAAAAACAAATATTTAAAAGCTTTTCTGTTCAGCTTACTAGCAGTGTCATCTAATAGGCAGCCTTTTGCTTACCTGTTTGGAGTAACACTCTGGTAAATGAGTGGTACATTTGGCTTCAACACTAGCATTCATTAGCATGGCTAAAAGATGACCTGTTAGCTGGCATAATGATGACAAACAAGCTGTTAGAGTTATCTAGAGAAGAAGGAATCTGCAGACCAGCACAATGTCACTGTGGCTCAGTTGACTCAGGTTTAAACAGCATAATAAGGGACTGCATTGGGTTTGTGCTCCTGGTAATTCCTGGGGAATCCCAGAATAAATGAATTGATAGCCTTCCAGCCACCACCACCAGAAAATTGATAGCAGTCCTATCTATCCTGTTGCAACAAGTATTAGATTGTGTTAAATAGGGTTTCTATTTTGGGAATTGAATTTTTAATTCTGGCCAATCTAGACGATTCTGTCTAGACAATTTGTGTTCAATTCCAGGAGTAGAAGGATGGCTGTTTCACAATCTAGATCTCAAATAGTTGCATGTATTTCATGTAAATTGACTTGTGCAGCTTTCTTGTACAGGAATTTCTAGTTGCTGTTGGACTAAGAGGAGCCACCCTTCAGCACAGAGTGTTGCCTTCCGGCTTAAGCTGGCATGAACAGGTCAGATTGCTACAGTTTTCTCAACTGCATCTTCAATTTCAGTTTCATTACTTTAACATAATGCCTTACTTTTTTAACATAATTGCTTTAAATATCAAACTAAACCTCAATGGATTTTTTTTGTGTTAGGTTTTGTCTTATTATTTTACCAACTTACTCAATTTAAGTAATGAAAACCAAACAAAAACCTCACAACGCAACAAAAATCCCACTACTCCTAGCCCTGAAAGCATTTTTGCGTATTTTCCCTCTTGCTCATTCCTTTTGCATCATTCCTTCTCTCTGTTTCCTGTTTTGCATTGTTTGAATAACAGTGATGGAAAAGAATTTGGGGAAGCAGTAAGCAGCTGATTACGTAAATGCTAGTAATGCAAATTTCTGAATCAGAGGGCCTGTATTGATCAGATACAGATGTGTAGCATAGCAGTTAAGGCTAGAGAGCCTAGAATGAGAAGCTGTGTGTAAACCCGCATAAGCAAAGATGTGCCATCAGTAGAGTAGCAGTCTAGTTGCATGTATTTACATGGACGCCATACTGATTTACAGATGGTAAACCTTGTCATTTAAGCTTATAATGCTTATTCTTCAGTATGGTGGGCATATTTTTTGTGTTCATTTTTATTTATATAACTGCATGGAGCTGCACTCATTGCTTTGCACACAGATGTGTTACTACATTTATCTCTACATAGTGCTCTTATGTGTTTTTGTAGCCTGCTTTACATGGTGTTGCTTATTTATTGAGCTCAGTTACTGCTGTGAGGGCAGTGAAATTGGCCAAAGGAGTAGGTAGGGAAAATTATTAGAAGACAAGTAGCCAGTTAGGTGTCTGTGGATTGGTCTTTTCATACATTTAAGTCTGCAAATTTGGATGTTGTATTTTTTGCCTTATATACATTCAGTGCTTTTCTGTATTCATACACTTGGTAAGCACCTTTAAATATCTGAGCTTCTTTCACTCCCTGTTCCTTGCACTAATCAAGCATTTTATTATCATACCAGTTACAGATTTTCTCTTTTCTAATGTATTATTGTTTGTTAAATTAGCAGATATTGAAATATTATAATAATATGTTTGTGATTTTTAGATTTTATATTTTTTGAATATTTCTGATGAGCCTGTTTTGGGATATAATCCTCCAGCTACAGTTACAACTTTTCATGTACATCTGTGGAGTTGTGCTCTTGATTACAGGTAAATAAAATGCCAGTGTATGTCACTTGGTGGCACTGCAGCTACATATTTATTCTTCAGGGATGTTCTAGTTTGCATGTTGTTAAGAACATTTATTTAGTCTTGTTTGGAAAAAATGCTTAATAGTGTAAGCAGTCTAAAGTAGGATAAATATTTGTCTGAAAATCGGAAGATTTAGTTACTTTTAAGTGTGTATGGAGTATTAATATATATATATTTTTTTCTATATGTTGTTAGGCCTTTATTTTTGCCGGTCAGATCACTACTTACTGTTGAAACTTTCAGCATTTCCAGCAGTGTTGCAGTAGATAAATCCTCTTCTACTCTCAGGTATGAGTTTAAGTGCTTGTGAAGCGTGGAAGCTTCTGTGAAACTTGTAATGCCTGTTTACTATTTGATCTATGAAGCATTAATATTGTGTAAATGGTTGCACTGGTGAAATATACCATTGAAATATACTCTGCTTAGGTGTAATTATTCTGTTTATTAGGTTAAATACATTATTTAGTTGGATTACTTCTATTAACAACTAGCAATTCTGCAATTTTTAATAGAGCCAGTTGAAAGGTGTCCTGGAATGAAATTGTATTTTCTTAATTAGGAGCACTTTTAAGATTTCTTAAAGATTTGCTATATGTAGACAAGTAATTACTTAACAAAATATTTAGGGATTATTGTCTACCTCTAAAATTTTTAAGACAACTTTATTCAAAGTTAAATATATATTCCGTGTATATCCACATCAGAATGTGCATTTAAGTTCCTGTAAGCACATCTTTGTTCTGATGTGTTCTCTTATGTGAACTATCTGTCAAGTTGTTTATTTTTATTGATACAACCTTACAAATGACCCTTCAAACAAATGTCTTGTTACTTTATATTTAAAAAAAAAAAACAACAAAAAAACTAGAAGTATTTGTTTAATAATTCAGCATGCCAAAACACATCATTTTTTATTCTAGAAAGGGCCAAGTTTATAAACTAAGAAGCCAATAAAATCTTATTAGTGATGGTGAATGAACGTTGCAGTCATTAGATCCATGTTACACAGTTACCTGATGGATTTGGAAATGATGAAATGTTGAAGAGTTTTTGGATTTATGATATCTGAGATATATTTGTATTTTAAAACATTTTTGTATACTAACTTCATATTGTTTCTGGTGAGTCACACAACATTTCTTTATCTTGTTTAATTCATCTCTATTTTTTTTGTTGTTGTTTTTTTTCTCTTAGAATAATTTTAGATGAAGCTGCTTTGCATCTGTCTGACAAATGCAACACTGTTATGGTGAACCTCCATAGAGGTAAGGACCTTTTTAGTTTAACTGTAATCAATTTCTGAATTTCTGATAGGACCTAAAGAAATAAAATTACAGGAATATTCAGCATATATGAGTTACTGAAGAAGATCTGAGAAGATAAGGAGCAGCAAGTTGAATATGAATGAGTAACGTGGTGTTGATGAAAATGAGTGTTCTTGTTTGGATTTGTAGTTGCAGAAGCGTGTCAGAGAACAGAAACTTGAAAGTCCTCTTGTTCTTGTTACAGCTGCATATTAGGTATTTGAAAAAAGCATATTTTGTAAAAATCTGAACTTACCACAGAAAGAAATAAGAAAAACAAGCTCATAAAATGAGTTATACGTTCTCAATAGCTGTACTTGAAGGGTTCTTTATCACGTGGAATTCTAGGTAGTCTTTTCAGAAAGATACCGACTATTTTACTCTCATTCATACAATAACAGCCATTAGAACTGAGGAACTTAGAGCAATATTTAAAAATAAATTGTAAAAATAATGAAGCCCTGTGTGCACAAATGGGTGTATTTAGTTTAGGTCAGAGGTCCCTAATGAAGTACGGAATAAAGGTGTGCTTACTGTGTTTAAACAGGAAAGAGGGGAAATAAGTTATTTGTGGTACTGAAGGATTACTGCAGTATTAAAATGTGCTCTCTCTCCAACTTCGGCTAAAAAACTCCTGAGATGCTTAGTCACCCAGCTTTTGTGTGCTTATTTCTCTAACTCTCATGGGTGGGATGAGGATAAATATCTTAGAGATTACATTGCACACAGATGGTTGCTGTGGGGGTGATGTATTGTACTGAAGATGCTTGAATTCTTATTTTGCATAGCTGCTGCTTGAACTCTGACTTTTCATAATAGAAGGAAATCCAGAAATATAAAAGATTTTGGCAAAAAGATCCTTTTTTATGCTTATACTATTTCTAATTGTTTAATAACCAAAAATATATAGTAAGGAAATGTTTAAGTATAGTACTTTCTTTTTTAAACGCATTGTCTTTCAGATTATGTTCGTGTTATGGATATGGGATTGCTGGAACTAACTATTACAACAGTAAAATCTGATTCTGAGGAGGAAAGAGTAAGTATTTAATCACAACTAAGTTAAAAAGTAAAATCTGCAGGACAGATATGTGACTTGAAAATTACTTTATTATACTTAGAATCTATTTTTTTCAGCTTACATGTACTATTTTTTAAGTCCATTTTGACTAGTTTAACTAATTTAAAAACATCTGTGTACAGAAGCTGTTTTTATGCAACCTTAGAGTGGTTTTAAGAATATTCTCACGTTTCTTATCTAGACTAAACCACGTTTTGAGCTGCATTGTTCCAGTGATGTAATCCATATTCGCACCTGCTCCGATTCATGTGCTGCACTAATGAATCTTATACAATACATTGCAAGTTATGGTGATCTACATCCTCCAACTAAGACAGAGATTAAATGCGGAGTTAGCAAGCCGAAAATGAAGGTATCAAATAACACTGACTTAACTCTACACTTCCTGGTAATGTGTTTTAGTTTTGATACCCATGTCCTATTTCCAAAGAATATGAGAAATTCTGAAGTTAACAAGAAAGTAACTGATTTTATCTAACTCAAAAAAAAATGTTTGAGAGTAAAATACTACCTTTTTTTTTTTTCCCTGCTTTGGTCACTACCTGATAGTTTAAATATTATGTGCTATTTACCTATTGTACTTTATTCATATCCCTCCAAAACAAATTCCAGGATACATAAGAGCTGTCCTAGTGCTCTGTTGACCTAAAAGTCGCACTAGCATTTTTCAACCTAAATGATTCCGTGATTCTGTGAAATATCCTGAATCATAATTTTCTAATCTATTTTATGAATTGTCTAGCTGATAGTTTCAGCTTACTTGATGCATTTGTGGTCGGTTATCTTAGTTTAACAGCCATATTTCAAGACGTATAGCAAAATCTTGTTTAGTGTGATGTTGCAGTTACTTTTTAAGGTATGACTGTATAGTTCATCTCCTATAGGTAGAGAGTTTTAGCCAACCCTCTTCACATGGACCAGCCCTTGCTGAATCAGAGCAACAGATTTTACGGGATTTGATGAGTGATGCTATGGAGGAAATCGAGACTCATCAGACTGCATCTGCCATGAAGCCAGAGTCTAATGGTAAGAATCCTCTGGAGGCATAGTAACACATAAAGAGCAACTTTTGAGTGGAAAGTGGGATTGAAAATTTTGTGTGTATTGAGATGCTGCAGCAATAATGGGAGTGTGCCTTTAATGTCTGAAGTCGTCTGTTGAGTACTAGATTCTCACTATTAGTAACAGTAATGCAAAAGTAATTTAATATTCTGGACATTTACATATTAGTGAGATAGTGAAGACAGCAAGGAAGGAATCTGGCTTTGTGGGACTCTATGAAAGACCTCAAATTTTCTAAAAAGTATGTTAGCACAGGTGTAAGTTCATATGGCATACTGTGATATGGAGGAATCAAAGACCTCCATTTTGTATACAAAGGTAGTTCAGGAGGATGGTACAGTTCCGAGACACAGAAAAAATTTGAAGCTATGAGGCATTCTTTTAATTAACAGATAGAACAAGATCATTGATTTAATTGAAAGATTATAACTTCTACGTTCTGGGCAGCTCTAAATCCAGGTTTAAATTGACTAAGGATTTTGTATTGCAAATAGTGATAATATTTATTTCCACAATGTCCTTGTTTTGATGGTGAAATGTGAGCAATCAGTGTGATACTGAAAGTTATAGATAGTAAGACCTGTGTTTTTTCTTTATTTTGTTGGTACATCTCTACTAGTAACTAGATATGATTAAATTGTAATTGTTTTGATTGTATAGTAGGTTAATTTTTGAAAATTGTATTTATAGTAGGAATTGATTTGAGATATAAGCAATTTCTCTTCATGATGGAACAAGTTTTAAGTGTTAAGTTACTTTGTTCATATTTTCATATTTTATAAAGTTTTTTCCATTGAAACATGTTTTTTCTACTTTTCTTCACCTCCCAGGTGTTTTGGATGACAGGTCTCAAACTCAGGAGCCATCTTGCTCAGATCTCTTCCTGTTTCCAGATGAAAGTGGAAATGCGTCACAAGATTCAAGCCCCACTTATGCTTCATTCACTCATCACCTGATAAATGAAGCTGTGGGAGATGTTCCTGCAGAAAGTGATGACTTCTGCATTCTTTTCGCCCCCAAAGTCGCTGTTGCTGTAAGAAGTTTTAAGAATTACTTAAGGATTTTTTTTTTTTTTTTAAGTAAACGGGGTCAGAGGAAAGCTTATGTAAGACCTGGAGAAATTAGTCTTCATAGTGTTTTTTGGGGGGGCTTTTTGGTTGATTTTTGTTGGTGGCTTTCTCATTGAGAAGTGAGTATTTTATATATTAGTGGACACAGTATCACAGAAATCTTTGTGTGCAAGGACTTCATGCACTGTTGGGGATAAATGAAGCTATTTTCAAATATATTTATAATTTTTCAATATCAACGATACGTAATCGTTCTGTGATCTGAATATTATGTCAAAGTATATTGGTAGTTTTTCTACATTTTATTTATGATTTATTATTGCTATTTTGGCTTTACAATAACAGCATAGTTTAAAAAAAGGTTGTAAAAAATTACAATACTCATCAAATTAATATCTTTGCAAGTCTTTAACATTTTATTCATTTTTGTCGTAGTCTAAGCTTTCAGTGCTTTAATGGGCATGAGGTTCTTACAAACCTCAGAGAAAAGCTTGTGTGTCACTTCACACTACTATCTGACCACTGCATTAAAAGATTTAGGAAACTACTCAAACTCTTTGAAAGCAGCTTGTGTTCATGTTCTTCATATCACCTCTGGTTGTATTCTGTTTAATAGAAGTAGTTTTGGATTCCTGAATAGAAGATGTATTTGACACATTGTGTTTGAGCTAGCGGAGTAGTCTGAGGTCTTCCATGTGCATGTGGTGTGTGTGTGTGTGTGTGTATATATATATATATGTATATGTTTGCTTGTTTGTTTCACCTCAAAATGTTTTATTTTGATTTTTAGTTTGGATGAGGAGTTATTATTTTAAACTTCTTCTCAGCTTCTACTTTATTCTTATGTGTATCTATGTTACTCTGTAAGAATCATTCCTAAACCAAGCCTGTGTTGTGTAAGCTTCAGAAAACAGTACAGAGTAGTCTTTTTTTCTCTTTAAAGGAAAGAATTAGACATGTCAATAAAGAACATGAACTTCACCTTCTCAATATCATGTACTTTTTTAGGACAAAGAAGAAGAACCAGTAATTAAAAAAATGGTTGATGATGCAATTATTATAAGGGAAAATCATTTCAGCCAACCTATAAAAAAAACAGATACAAGCAAAGCTCCCCTTCATTTTCCCGTTCCTCTGGTACGCTATGTTGTGAAGGAAATCTCTCTTATTTGGCATCTTTATGGTGGAAGGGATTTTGGGACTGCACCACCAACATCTCCAGCTAAAAGTTTCATGTGAGTGTTTGACGTAGTTTTTGTACATTAGGACATTTTAAAATACTTTATTTCCCTTTAATTTGAGATTGTATAATGAGATTAACCTCAAGTTTTCCTCACTTGCTCCTTTGCTTCCTCCACATAAGGACTGTTGTTATTCAGTTTAGCTTGATGTATTTTTCCATGTCTTAACCTGAGCAAGCTGTTTTTTGTTGTTTTTTTGTTTTGTTTTGTTTTGTTGTCATTCTTTTTTGTTTTTCTTTTTTGAGGGTGGAGGGATGGGTTTGCTTTTAAGGATTATTTGAAAAGTTAAATTTTCCTAAGCAGTTTGGTATTTAAGGTGAGTTTCAGAGACTGTGATGGCTGGAGTCTGATTTTACTGATGTCACATAAGCTAAAGAGGAATTAATATTGTCACGGCCAAAATTAAGGAAATGTTTTATTAAGGTGAATTTGGTAGGAAGCATACACCTTGCACTTTAAGTATGCATTACTTTAGCAATAAAAAGAAGGGATTTTGTTTTGGTAAACAGTAACACAACTTCCAGTCTCTTTTTGTCTTGTAACCCAAAAAATCTTAGTGAGTAATAGACAGTGAAACATGCACATTCTTAGAGTTGGACTTACAGTGAGATGGCTTTAAATTTAGACTAGGAAAGTGTACTTTCTTTTTCTTTAATTTCCACAGAAGTCCCCATAGTTCTCCTTCTCATACACCAACAAGGCATGGAAGGAGTACAGCATGTGGGGGAAGAGGAAGAAACCCAGATTTCCTAATGGAAATACAATTGAGCAAGGTGAACGACTGTCTGTGTGTGAATATGTTTGCATGTTATATAGGTTTAATATCAGCTTTCCATTAGATGCCAGTGGAGGAAAGCGTACTCAATTCTATTTACATCTAATCAATCACATTGAAAGGGGTAGATGTGTTTAACAAAAAATATATTTGTTGTTCTAGCAGAGTAGTGCTTGGTTGCTGACCGAACCTGTTTCTAAAGATGGAGGATACCTATTATAATACTCTTAAAGTTTGTTTTCGCCACGCTGTACAGCAGCTGTTCTATTTTTCTGTCTTCAGTTCTACTCTGAATTAATAGACCTATTATGAAATTCAACATTTAGCAAAATAATTGGGATGTAGATCTGTTGAGACATTTGGTTTCCCATTGGACAGCTGGTTATTAAACAACATCCACTTATGGGAAACACAGCAACAATATCATGATATAACATTATTTACCACCCTTCAGGAATAATTATGCTGCTATTGTTTTGAAGCCTGTTAGAAACTAGTAGAAACTAGGTGCATGATTCAGGTGCTATGAAGAATATTGGCAAGGAGTTAACCAAATCTTATGTTAAAGGGATCAATAACAGAATATTATTTTAAAATAAAGTTTTCCCAAACAAAAGTTTTCTCAAACACTTTCATAAATACAAAAATGCACTACGTAAAACTGAATGCCTTTTATAATCTGTGTGTACTTCTGGAGTTTAAAATTTGTGTGATGACATTAGCACTTTGATATGATTAGTATCAAATGTTTTTGGCAAATCTTATTCTTTTTGGCAAAGCATGGCATTACAATAAAAAAGAGGTAAACAGGAAGAGTTTAATATTCCATGTGGAAAATTTAATATGTGGAACTGTAATGTTTCTTAATTTGCAGGTATTTAACGAGTAGGTATTTGGTGTTAGTACTGAGGCATAAAGTTTTTTCATACTTCTTAATGTTGTGCAAGGTGGTATAATAATAACTATATTTAAACAAGAATCCAAGGAGAAGAAAACACTGTCAAAATTGGGAAGTTTCTTAACAGTATTTATGATCAACTATTCTTGTCAACACTTACAATGTTATCACATTTATCTGGAGTACAGGGTGCAGTGTTAAAATCTTGGTATCTGGCCAGTAAAAGCCACTGTTCTGGCCTACCCCAGACAACTTGCAGACAAGTATGCTATGGGAGTTAAGACAAGGCATGATCTGTAAGAAAGGAGATGCAGCTACAGGATTGAGAGGAAAAAGCAGAGTCCATGCTCAAATGAAAAGCAAAACTTGTACTTCATTTAACACCATTGACTCTTTGTTGTGGTTTGAATCGACATACTAAAATATGAGTATGTGCACAAATAGGAATTGAAAGATTTCTAATGCTAGGGTATTGAAAAATCTGAATAGTTTTCAGAAGTCCTGTTATTACTGCAAATTTAAAACAGTGGACTGAGCTTTAAAGTTCGTGTGGTTGGTTTTTTTTGTTTGTTTGTTTGTTTTTCAAGTACTATTCTGTTGTTAAAACTTTTTTTATCACTGGAGCTGATTATGTTGTTTTTCTTCATGTATTAAAAGGTGAAATTCCAGCATGAGGTATACCCTCCAGGTGGTGCAGAAGGTGAATCCAGTCTGTTGGAACAGCCAGTGTCACGTCAGGTTTTTATTGTTCAAGACCTGGAGATTAGAGACCGCTTAGCTACATCACAGATGAATAAATTTCTTTACCTCTACTGTAGTAAGGAGATGCCCAGAAAAGCACATTCAAACATGGTAAGTTTATGGAAAATTTTATTTCACTATAATTATAGTGGTTGGACTATCATTGTGGAAGTTATATACAGTTCTTAATATTGCAGAAGAAGGGGCATGAAGCATGAGATCGTGGAACAATGAAGTAGTATAACTTATTTTGGTAGTTATTTTCTTGCCTCCTTTGAATATGAAAACTAATGAAAAAGTCAACTCGAATATTAGTATGTGAGATATTAATTTTCTTAAAGTTCTGTCATTTTTAGAAGGTATATGTGTAGGACTACTTAAACAGCTTTCAAATTTTGGTTTTGAACAAACATTGCTTGTGTGTGTATTCTTACAATTTTATAGTCTTACTGCTTCTGTAATTTATGAATTTAATTTTTTTTAGAGTTCTCATATTGTTGGTGTAAAAATGAAATTAAAACAAGCTACTTATTCTATACTAGCTTTAGAATTAGCAAGTGAAATCAGATCAGTACAGAACTTTTGCAGTAAATATTTGTCCTAGCTAGTGTTCTGAAATTTAATAATTGTGAATGTTACTACTTACTTATCTTGTTGCTGTCCCTCAGTTAACAGTTAAAGCATTGCATGTCCGTCCAGAGTCTGGCAGATCCCCACAGGAATGTTGTTTACGCGTTTCACTAATGCCACTTCGCCTCAACATTGACCAGGTTGGTTGTGATAATGAAATATATATATATATATTTATAAATATATATTTGATGGTGTGCTTTCCTCCAAATACTTGTGACCATCACACCTGTTTTTATGGGATTAATTCTCAGTTTGGTACATTTTCATTTATGATCACAGATAACTTTAGATCTCTGCTTCTCTGTTTATGTCTGTGTTGGAACTTGCCTTGTTTTCTAGCTATTATAGAGGCTAGACTTTACATTTAGAAACTAAAAATATCTATGTAACTGGCTTTTTTCTTGAGACTACCAGTTCATCTTCTGAGATTTCTGATGGTCTCTACGTGTCTTGAAACGTCGACTTCTTAAAAGCATATGCTTAAATGTGGACAATCTTGCTTTGTTTGCTAATGAGGTAGTTTAGTTGTTTTTAACTGAAGAAAAATTAATGATTAACCTAGAAGCTGTTCACACCATTTTAGTCAAGGGCAGTCGACACTTGAGGACTCGCCTCTCTACTGTGAAGTGTTTGCTTTCCTTATCAACTGCAGAGGCATGAAGAACAGAAACAGGAGAAATTGTTTTACATTCTTTAGCGAGCCTTCAGTGCACATTGGAGACCAGATTTTCCTTCTGCTCATAGAAGAATTCTACTCTGTATTGTTTGTAATAATTTCATACAGAAAAATAGTACGGAAATACTGCCATCTAGTGAGGAAATACGTACCTTCTTTGTAACTCTTCTGTTTTGTACCATAACCAAATTCACCTTTACAACTTCTGCAAAATAAACCACAGCTTTCCCAGAAGCACAAGGCTGTGCGCAATTATGTCAGAAATTCTTGTTATTTCTTAAGCTGTCTGCTGATCAGTTAGAAACAAAAAAAGGAAAGAAAAGAATGTCTATATGTCCTTAATCATAGGATGAATAAGGCAACGTGATGCATCTTTCAAAAAAGAAAATTAGATGTTAAAATATGAAGACATTAACAAGACATTTAGCAACCATAGAGTTATTAATGCCTTTTAAGGAAGTAATAGTGAGATCTGATCTGAAATTATTTGTCTGCAATTGATGGTATTAGTATAAAATGAATATAGCTAGGCTTGAATACCCTTTTACTGGAAATCGGAGGAATGTTTATAGCCTTTAAAACGCTTGAATTCTGGTACAGGCTTCAAAATGCGTGTAGAGATGATGAAAACAACCCTGGAATTTTAAAACAGAGTTAGATATATTATTGTTGTGGTTTAGCCCGGCTGGCAGCCAAACACCACACAGCCGTTTGCTCACCCTCCCCCCTCCCTCCCCGGGATGGGGGAGAGAAACGGGAAAGTGAAGTCTGTGAGCTGAGATAAAGACAGTTTATTAAGACAGGGAAAATAATAACAATAATAATAATAATAATAATGGTATTAATAGTAATAATGTGTACGAAATAAGTGATGCACAATGCAATTGCTCACCACCCGTTGACCGATGCCCAGCCTATCCCCGAGCAGCCGGCCCCCCCCTCCACCCCAGCTAGCCACCCCTATATATTGTTCAGCATGACGTCAGATGGTATGGAATACCCCTTTGGCCAGTTTGGGTCAGCTGTCCTGGGTCTGTCCCCTCCCAGCTCCTGCTGCATCCCTAGCCTGCTCGCTAGCAGGACAGAGAGAGGCTGAAAAGTCCTTGGCTTGGTGTAAGCACTGCTCTACAACAATTAAAACATCAGCATGTTATCAGCGCTCTTCTCATTCTAATCCAAAACATAGCACCCTGCCAGCTACTAGGAGGAAAATTAACTCTGTCCTACCTGAAACCAGGACAATTATGCAATCATATTATATGTAGCAGGGGGCAAGGACCAAGAGAGCCTTTGCAGTTCATGTCCTAGATTTCAAAGTGGCTTCTGCTTAAGGATCAAAATAAGGAAATGTGTTTTGTTTCATATCTCTATAGAGATAGAAGACCTGGAATTGTAGGTTATATTTTTTAGAGAAATGGGTATTTGTCTTTCCCCTTTATTATTTTTTTTAACCTGATTGTATTTTATTTTTGACACTAGGATGCCTTGTTTTTCTTGAAAGACTTTTTCACTAGCCTGTCTACAGAAGTAGAACTCTTAGTTACTCCAGATCCTGAAGGTACACTTTAAAATATCTCACATGAAAATGTTTCTTCTTTCTCTTTTAGTATGTATGCATATCTATAAATGTACATGTGAATCTCATGTATAGAAGAAGTTATGATAGTGACCAAAACCCAGCATTAGTAATTATTTTTTTTATTATTTTTTTTAAAAAAAGATACTTGGGGTATTTTTGGTTTTCATAAACACCAACAAAGTTTCTGAATGTCTGGGAGCTCCACTGTATAACATGTTTCACTGAAATTGGAGCATAATAAATAAGAACTTATGAAAAATTGGAGAATGTATATATAATTAGGAGTTCCCATTAGATAAAACAAATGCATTATTTTGTACCCCTTGCATAAAGGAATATATCTGTCTAATAGCTTGAAGTTGTGTAACCCATTGAGAAGAAACAGCTCAAGTTTATAAATAGGCAATGCAATGTACGTATGTAAAGCGATACTTCAATCAGTATTTTGAAGCGACACTTCAAAAACAGTATATATTGAAATGCACATTTCCTCTATTAACTATATTTGTGAGTTTATTAGCAGCTATCCTTTCCCTATTTCTGTTGAGAGGTCATACTGAAATGCATAGGTAATGAAGTGTTGTGCAATGTTGCTATTAAAATTGGATGAATTATTTTTGCTGATACATAAATCTCAACTTAAGCTTCTTGTAATGATTTCTAATGATATTTAAGAATTTAAATATTGTCTGGCTACTAATTACTACAAATTAGTATTTGCACTTAACTAAGGTTAAGGTATAAATAAGGCATAAGTACAGACTTTTTGTAATCACTATGGAAAAATTAGTCTGTTTAATCTGTGTGATCTCTTATTATCACAGTTAAAAAGTCTCCTGGTGCTGAAGTTACATGTAGTTTGCCCAGGCATGTCAGCAGCCTTAAGGACCCAAGTCCAGTCATTTCTTTCTCATCACACAAGCAAACAACTGAAAATGGTACCTTTGATCCTATGGATGTGGTTAATGGAGATGATCATCATTTCTCACAAGAAGCGACGTCATACAGTGATCAGCCAGTATTTTTCAGGTAAACTTTTGTTACAAAATTTCCAGAGACACACAACTGTTCTGCTCATTGATTTAAGAAAGGGTGATGATAAACTAATCACACCTTATGGACAAAGTGCAGTTGTTGTTTTTTATTCACTGATAATAGAGATCAAATGTATTTTTTTCTATTATGGGAAGGCAACTAATGAATTTATTACTTACTTTTGTACAATACTGTGCACAAGAAAATACAATTAATTAAAGTTGTGCCATGTACAGCACCAATATGTTATACAAAGATATTAAAAAGAGCAGGATCGTCAACTTTCCTGTAAATACTACCTTTGATTAGATTTTAATAAACCAAGAAAAGCTAAATTTGCAGTTGTATTTTGTCCGATTATTCTCAAGTGCTTAAGCACTAGCATGGTATCTAGAGGACTTGTGGTTTAAAGAAAAGGATGCGACGCTCTTTTCCAGGAAGGTGGGAAACCACGGGCTACTTTTTGAAAGGATAATCTTATTTCTGATTTATGTTTCTTACTGTAAAATTTCCTTTGTGTATCTTAGAGAATTTCGTTTTACATCAGAAGTTCCAATACGGCTTGATTACCATGGCAAACATGTATCAATGGATCAGGTTTGTATATAGCGTTGATGCTGTAAAACAAAATGTTTGTTTTGTTCTCTTTTCCTAAGAGTTGGACTCTATTTTATGCTTTCTACTCATTATTAATGTGGTTTTGCGAATTGTAGAGCACTTTTGTCTTATAGTTTCAATAAAACTTAATCTTGTTCCATCTGTAATCTGAATATTGAGGGATAGATCTTCTGGGTGTGACTAATGCAGAATGAAACCTGAAAGTCATGTTTATCAGCTTAGCGACAGGCTGGAAGTCTTTCTGCACAGCTGTAGTGTCCCTCAAAGGATGATACCACTGTCTGATGCTAGAATTGAGCATTTCATTTTCTATCTCAGTAATGCCAGAATAATGTTACCTTTTTTTCTTCTGATTTCCATCCCTTCTGGTCTAGTAACATATGGGCTTCACTGGCAACGTTGGAACCTCGTACAGATTTAAAAAAAAAAATTGCTCACAGTTCTTTTAAAAATAATTATTAGTTAATCAGGTTGGTTTTATGTGTTACCGTATTGGGTTTACAGAGCAAACTTCAAGACAAAAACCAAAAAAACAAACCTGTTTGCAGAACCAGAATTGTAGTCTGTCTTGGCCAATCAGTAAGAAAACATAGACAAATAGAAGCAACAACTTCTTGAACTGGCATTACCGCCAAAGAAATTGTAACATGAAATAGCATCTTTATAACGCTTGGAAAACAGTAATGCCAGAGCTATGTTTACATCATTTATTATATACTCATTTTCCTTAGAGTAGCTGATTAAGCCAGATTCCATCTTTTGCAAGTTATGTAAAAACTTGCAAGTTAATCGAACATGGAATTCATAGCATTGTAACTAGTGATGGGGGGAGAATCAGTTAAGACAGAAATATCTCCAATAGGAGTCAAGATGATGAAATTATCTCTCTCATACAAATCGTGATGCTGAGTAAATTCTTATGATAACAAAACATTTCACTTACAGGGGACACTAGCTGGGATTCTTATTGGGCTTGCTCAATTAAACTGTTCAGAATTAAAGCTGAAGAGACTTTGTTACAGACATGGGTAAGTTAATCAAATTGTAGCTAGCATCTGTGTTACAGATTGGTTTACAGTGAATAACTGAATATAGCAATCAAAAAGCAAAATATCCGATAAGACACATTTCTAAAATCTGAGACACTTTCTAATAATATTTATAATGAGTATTTCATTTGAGTAGGCCTAATATAATTTATGATAATTTTTTTTGAATTTCACAAAAACTATTATCAATAAATATTTGTAAATGGGTGTAGTTCAAGAAGAACATCTGTTTTTAGGACGTTATCTAATACATGTGCTATTTTTGGTGCTAAACTCTTTATTTGTACATTTGCTTCCTCTTGAACTGGATATGATTATACACATTAAACTCTTGGTTTGGCCAAGTGAAACAACACATGACACTTGAAATCACTTTCCCTGTTGTTTAAATGGCATTTGCATACTTCAATGAATAATATTTTTCTTTTATCAGGAATTCTTTGTATTTCAAAAGTATGCTAATGATTTTACTTACTTCAGCTTATTAGGTGTGGATAAATTGTTCTCCTATGCAATCAGTGAATGGCTTAATGATATAAAGAAAAACCAGCTGCCAGGAATTTTGGGAGGAGTAGGGCCTATGCACTCGCTAGTGCAGTTAGGTAAGCTAATTCTTGTTTCTATTCAGGCACACAATGGCATTGTTTTTTGCTGTTGTTTTGTTTTTCTGCTTCTTGTTGTGGTTTGTTTTCCTAAAGAAAAAAAAAATACAAGAAGAAACAAAAAAAGACACTGTTAACTCTTGTTTTTATTTCCTCTCCGGGCAAACTGAGAACTTAAAGAGAACTTGCTAACTGCGATGTTTTGTCTTCATTTCAGTTCAAGGTCTGAAAGACTTGGTGTGGTTACCAATTGAACAGTACCGGAAGGATGGCCGTATTGTAAGAGGCTTTCAAAGAGGAGCAGCATCTTTTGGTACTTCAACTGCAATGGCAGCGCTGGAGCTGACAAACAGAATGGTTCAGACTATACAGGTATAGTGTATTGCTTCTGGAGTTAGACAGAAAATGAGAAGTGTCACTAGCAAGTGCTTTATGTTAAGCCTTAATGCTATATTTAAGCTTGGGAGTATGCGTAAAAATAAGAGTAAATGAATGCTGTACAAATAAAGCAGAGATTGGGCAAAGGTTATGGCAGTCTGAGGTGAGAGTGGTAGCATCAGATGCAATATCTATTGTGTTAAAATATTGCCCAACACTCAGGCTGCAAGTGTTGCATTGTAATACATGAAAGACATAGGAAGTGTTCAAATTTTTTTGAAAATGTCAGGTTTTCTGTGCTTAGTTACTGAAGGGGGGAGTGGTATGAGCAGGGAATAGTAGGCAGTAACCCTAGTCTTGGTTCAAAGTGGTAACAATGTTATGTTCCTTAATATCAAATACCTAATGACAATACACTTTTACCACCTAATTTTGCAAACGTGGTATAAGTGCCAAAGTATGAACATGCATAACCAAAAAATATTATTTATGCGTGGAATTAAGTATCTCTGTGTGTGTGTGTAAGAAAACATTATTGTTCAAACGTTTCAAGTTTTTATCTCAAGCATTTTCTACAGGTTGGAGGATGCTTTTGAAGTAACATCAATTGGAGGACTGGGTTGGGGAGAATACCAAAATCTACAGCATTCAGTGTTTCATAATGGAACTTCTGTAGTTGGTGCAGCTATAACAATATATAGAAGTTCTTGTGCAAAACCTTAACCTGATGTAATTGAGTATTGTTTGTAGCATTAAAAATAATGTTATTTCAGTGATGTTACCTTATAAGTAGTTTAAATATGGGATCTGATCCTAAAATAAGACTTCTTGTTTATCTTGCGTTTGCTCCTGATCATCAGGCAGCTGCAGAAACTGCATATGACATGGTATCACCAGGGCCTACCTTTATTGAAACAAAAAAGATAAAACGATTCCCTCGCCATCGTTTGGCTCATCAGCCAGTAGACTTACGGGAAGGTGTTGCCAAAGCATACAGTGTAGTAAAAGAGGTGAGTGCAAATGTAACCGTCCTTAACGTAATTTAAGAAATATCTGAAGACAAAGCAAATAAAATGTCAGATGTTAGTTTAAGCTAACCAGCTGATGAACAGGTTTTAAGTTTTGAACAAGACTGTCTTCAACGGTAGTCTTAAACCAACAGAAACCTTGCATGGAAAATTTAGAGAAACAAATTAAGATGTTATACAGTTAATCGTGAACAAGACTTCAGAGTTCTTCAGTTGTGAGGGTGCAACCAGAAGTTAAATGAAATATTGTCATCTGTAAGCTCATAGTAGTGTTATTTTAAGTCTCATTAGAAGAATTAAATCAGATTTGTCAAAGTATAGCTGTATTACAATTTATAATACAAAAGTGATAAATGCTGTGCAGTTTTAAGTTGCCCTTAAAATTAGGAGGGGTTGCTTTGTCTTTTTCACTGTAACTAATTTCTATTAATTTCTTAAAGGGAATTACAGACACAGCTCAAACCATCTATGAGACTGCTGCTCGTGAGCATGAAAACAGAGGAGTAACTGGAGCAGTAGGAGGAGTCCTCCGCCAAATTCCACCAACTGTGGTAAAACCCTTCATTGTTGCAACAGAGGCAACCTCAAATGTTTTAGGTGGAATGAGAAACCAGATCAGGCCAGATGTGCGTCAAGAAGAGTCTCAGAAATGGCGCCTTGGGGAAGACTGAAAGTAAAAAAAATCTGGCTCAGCAGCCAGGTAGTAAGGCTAGAAATGCAGAGGATTTTCCCATTGGCAGCCTTGGATGAAGCTCAATTGTTTTGTTATGCTCATCTCAGGAACAAACAAGGTTTTCACCTATTAATAGCAAAACATCCAACCAAAAATATTTATGAAGTGAAAAGCAAATTGGTACTTGCTTACGCTGTGTGTTACCAATACATTTGGTAGATAGTGCCAAACATAGCAAAGCATGCGCTGCCAACTCAGAGACATGCTTGCTCTATTCTGTTTACCATGTTTTTTTTTGGTAGATATAACATCTGAAGCAGTAGCCTGTATGGCAAAACGAAGTATACTTCAGAGATGGTTTTTGAGCATAGTCAAGGAACTGTCTTCAATAAAGGGCTCTGTAGATGCTCTTCACTGACTGAAAGATAAAAGCTTTCATTTTGGTTGCGAGACATGAAGGCTATATGATATGGAAGTATATAAGATGATACCATTTAGTGGTCATAAGCATCGCTTTTAGCGTGGCACTTAAAAGAGCAATCTTGATAACCATTCAGAGTTTAGATTCAGTGTTGATACGCCTATGAACAGGATTTGTTCCTAAATATTGAATACCTACTTTTGTGGGTCTTTGAAGAAACTGAATGTTGCAGAAATGTTCTGTTGTGTTGCACTTTAAAGGATATGGCCTGTATATTGTGCTTTTTTTATAGTGTGAATAAAATGTAATGTGCATTATCCTTTATGTGGTTTAGAAGCTTACACAAATTATTGACAAGAGCATCGTTTGATGATTCTACAGAAAGAAAAGTGTCTTAAATTTGCTTAAACTACTTGTTATATGTGAAAACACTTTTGTCTTCTGTTACACTAACAACAATGCTAAAAATAACTGTTCTTCAGAAAAACAGCAGTCGTGTTCTGAGTTGTAGCCAAAATGTCTTTCTAAGAATGAGGGATCCTAAGCAAAGTTTAAAAAAAAATAAATAATAAAAAATCATAAATTCATAGTTAAAATTATGTTCAAACTTGTAACAATCTGCTTTTATTTAAAAATCACATTATTGCAAAATTGCTGCTCTCACAAGATATTTTTAATTTAAATTGTGCGTCATCAGTTATTTGTCAATGAGCATTTGGTGTCATTTAATTTGAACTGGGGATAGGTGAGAGGATTTAAAAAAAAATCTTCAAAAATCAAAGTGGATACTGACATTATTTACAGTTTAATAGGGGACCAGGGTCTCCCTAGAGCTTTATTAAGCAACTGACATTGCACCATTTCTAGAAAATTAAAAGGCTAGACACTAGCTATGCCAGAATAAACCTTTATTCCTTATATTAGCAAAAACTGGAGGATAAAAAGTAAAGACTTTTTTGAATAGAAAACTACTTGTTTTGAATTTTAAATTTTTGGGTGACCAACTGGAACGTTAGTTTGTACTAGTCCTGTGCTTCTCCTACATATATGCTATGGGCAAATGTCTACTGAAAGAGGGACATCAGATGCTTTTGGTCTGAGTTGAATCTCTACTGGTAATCAGGAGATAGCCTCCTTCTCTTTTTTTAAAACCTGCCGCTAGCAAAAACTTTGCTGGTGGGTATTACAGGACAAATAGGAGCATACAAAGGAAAACAGTTATTGCTTATTCATCTTGATATTATACCAGCTGTTCCTGGACACCAAAGAATCTGTCTGTAGGGTAAATGATTTTAAAAATGTCCCCTCTGCTGGAAAGACTACCACAGTTTGCTTTATTATTTTTAATAAAACAAAAATCCATTTACAAACAAGTTCTTGCATTGGGTGGCAAGTGGTATTACAAAGTTGGCTTTCATTTACTGGAATCTTCTTTGAAGACCTGGGTATTTTGGTTAAAGGACTTGTTGTAAGCAGGAGAATGTTTCTGAGGGGACAAATACCTGCACATTGAGCAACTTGAAATACTTTCTGATGTAAAAATACTTGCTGTAGATCATACTTTTCTTCAATAATTATTTGCTGACTGCTTCAGTAAGAGCTCAAAGCTGAGCATTTTGCACAGGAATGAGTTCCATGTTTGCAGTTTGGCACCCGACTGCCTTCTCAAGAAGTGGTGATGAGTCAATGCAAGTAAGTAGCAATGAATCATCTTCATTTACAGTTACCATACTACATCACTTCTGCTGGTTTGGTTCATCCAGTTAATTGGAGTATACTGTAATAGTATAAATCTACATTTTTTTTTCCTTTTTGACATTGCTGAAAAGGAGCAGTGGCATTTCAGTGTTCATTTTCCATTCTGTCTGTCATCATCTGATTGTACAGCAATGCAGTTAGAATATATTTTTATATGAGCGCATGCTGTCAAGGTAAAACATTTTATAGTGTCTGTCACTGTCGGCAATACAGATTGTACAAATTATTAAACTTTACTTTTCACCATTTAAACTCTTGCATTTACTTCTTGCATTTTATTGAGCCTATTCAGAGAAATTTTTTTTTCCCTAGCTTTTTATTTTTGCAAGCAGTTTCTTAATAGTTTCTTAATCTTTGGATGTATATTCAGCATTGTTTTTCATTTGTAACATCGTCTTGTGGTGTTGGAAATATTAAAAAACGAAACCAAAAACCTCAAAACTCCCCCAAACTAACCTTTACATTTCAAAATGTATTGTGTAGGGGAGAGGCTTGTGCTTTAGATCAAAAGATACGTATTGTCCATGAAAAGGTATACATCAAAAGTTCTGCTCAATACAGTAAGACTTCTAAGGCATTGAATACACAAAATACAGTTTGACTCTGGACATGTTTCCTGGAAATGGAAGCCTATAGGTTGCTGTGGTTTTGTTAGCATGGGATCTTCCAAAAAAAAAAAAATTGTTACACTTGAAGTTTCTACTGAAATCAACTGCTACAGATACTACTCCTTCTCATAGTTTTAGTGGGTGTAAACAAGCACAGACCATGTTAAAGAAGTGAATTCGGTAACGTTGAACTAACGCTACTGTTGTGCTACTACTATTACTTAGCCTGATTCTTTCCAGATAACAGGCCCAGAACTGTCAACCTGGATTTTCTTATGCATCCTGGCACTTCAAATAGCACGGTGATGAATGCCCAAGAACTACATGAGAGACAGCCGTTCTTTGAAACAGACAAAAAACCCTGCTTCATAAGTATCTTAACAATGACTGAAAGCAACGAATCATCACTTTCATGCAAAGGCAGCTTCCATTTTCTTTCAGGTAGCAATTGACGGTTTGTAAATACCACCGCTTTTTAGCAATCCAATGTACCCTGTGCTCACTTGCATATTGATAAGCATTGGGTCAGTCACCAGCGAGTTCATATGTGTTTAATGGATGCGCATGTTTTTATTCTCTCACTAAGTGGTTAAGTGTGGTCATCTTTTGCTCATTTTCATTTACAGTTTTTTGAGCTGGCAAGAAAGGTTTCTTAGTAAACCAAAAAGCTCTTAAGTGGCTATGAACAAGACGTTTTTACTGAACATGATCCATGAACCTGCAAATGTGATGCTGATTTTACTTTAAATACTGGAACATATGTTTTTGTAAAGCAGTGAAATCCAAAAATTTGTTTAGAACAGTTACATACTTTCAAGTACCCTAAATCTCACAGCAATAGAAACACTTTCAGAAAAGATGTGGGTGTTGAAGTCAGTTTGGATCCATACTCCACATAGTTCTTTCAGTGTCCAGACCTTGTCATTTAAGCTTCTGACAACTGTTTTAAGTTGCTGTACCTGCTGAATCTTGTTTACAATTAAAAAATAAAAAATAAACTCTACAAATTAAGTACATAAATACAAATCATGCGTTTATACTGGATTTCTTAATAGTGAGTTAGCTCAGACAGAAACAGTGGTTTGTGTATATGTTTGTGTACATTTTTTACATTTTTGCATTTATAGTAGCTTTGTGGTATTGTTTGTATATAATTTGAAAGTGTAAAGGATGTAACATCATTAAATAGAAACCACTGTTGAAGGGAATTGACACCTTCAACTTGAGTTATTTTGCTTAAAGCTCGTCTCCTCAATAGGTGTTTGAGAATTATTTTCAGACCATAATTTATATGGCACTAAATGTGTATATTTTAGCTTATTAAAGTGCTGAAAGGCATGAATGCAAATAGGTTGTCCTGTTAAATATGTTAAATTGAGGAAAAAAAAACAGCACACAACTTTGTAACAATATATAAATAAATACCTTAATTTGTTCCTTGAGTTGGTTTTCTCTACCTGTGAATATAAATAATACGGAAATCATTCTCCCCAAATATCAGAAGTTAACTTTCAAAGCTTTTTACCTATGAAACAAAGTTCTCTACTTAAAACAAACAAGCAAACAAAAACACAACACCAAACCAGAGAACGTGAACCTTCAAAATTGCATAGAGAAAGCAAGGACAAAGAGAAAAGCTGGGAAATAAATGGGCTTAGCTAATACAGCTTTAATCCACCCTTATTTTATATCAACAAAATGCTCTTTAACTCTGGCTTCACATATTCTTTCCCAGGCTTCCTTATTCAGTTTGTATTCCTTATCCCTGTATTCAGAAGAGATTTTAGAGCTTTATTAGCTTCCAAACACTGTGGAAAATGCAAAATCATTCATTCAGGATCCCAGTATGATGCCTGCTTCATAGGTGCTTAGTTAAAAGCATCTGAAAGGTCTTAGGCTGAGTGTTGGATAGTATTAAATATTGGTGGCAGTGCTGCATTCTTACTGTGTTTTGTCATATTTTTATAGTCTAAAAAATCAATAAAAACACAAGCCCGCTATTTAATGCCTGAATAATTATTTGGTCAGATAGTAAGAAGAAAGCTGACTTCTACCCCATGCAGCTCCTTCCCCCCTTTTTGTTACTTAACTTCCAGTTGTATTATTTTGGTATAAAAGCTGTTAATTTTGTTTTAATTTAAGGAAGTTCTAGATAACCTGGTGGTGAGGAGAGAGGGATTTTGGTGTTGTTTGCAACCAGGGTGGACAAGAATCTTCTCTGCTTTTCTAAACTTTTATCATACAAGTGATCAAAGCTATTTTAACAAATGCTTTGCAGAGGAGAAGCATGGACCGTAGAGGAGAAATAGGGAATATCTTGGAACTAGTCACTGATCGTCCTGAGAAGGTATGAAAAATGAAAGGATTTTTTTTTTTTTCATTTGTACCCAATATTTCTTTCGTGGATCAAAAGTGATGAAGTTACAAACTGATTTGCAATCAGTACTTCCCAAGATTTTTGGGGCTTATCTGTCACTTGTAAGAAAGCAATTATATGAAAACTACTAGTAAGTATTTGTACTTCTCTGAATTTAAGCCTGCTGTAATTTAAGTTTGTGACTGCAAAGCTTGTACCCACCTTGTCAGAATACAAGGCTTCATTTTGCTTGTACGTGCTGTAAGGAGACCATCCAGAATGGTACAACTGGAATTGCAACTCAAGTAAAATGTCAAAGGAGATCTATTCCTGATACCAAGGCGGTCTCCTGCCATCTCCAAGTTAGCCCCAAGAGCAGAAGAGACTGACTCCACAGCCTGTGATGCTTCAACCAGCTGAGAATTTATGGGAAGCCACCAGTATGACACATCAGGACCACCGTTAGCTGTTGTCCTTGAACTGCATTGCTAATTGAGGATGAGCCAGGCTGAAGCGTGCCTTACTGTGTGCTTTAATTACTGTACTTTACTGATAGTGATTTTCTTTAAGAAACAAACTTTCAAATGTGTTATGAAGTGATTTTTTTTTCTTCTGACAATTCATATTTGTAGCAAATAGTGTTTAAAACCATACAGTATTATGATACATTACAAAAGGCTACATAAAGTTGCTTTTTTGTGGCAGATAAATTCAGGTTTCAGAGCTGTTTTGTTCTGAAACTGAGTGATCAGATGAACACAATCTGCTGAGGGGCAGCAATGAAGTATTTGCTGCCCAACAGGCAGGGGAACAGTTCAAGCTCCTTAGTTGTTTCTGAGACAGCGAACAGAATTACGCTGCATATAACTGATTCATTTATGTATGTAATTATTTCCCCTGGTGTAGATTTCATTCTTTAGTAGGAGCTTGAGTTTCAAATTTGGCTCTTACGGGCCAAGATTAGGTGCCTTCAGGCAGGAAAAAAGTTTTGGGGATATGGTCTGCCTCGTGTCCCTCACTGTAGAACTCAGCAGAATGAGGACCTGGTCCATGGTAGCTCATGGGCACAAAGGTAAATGTGCACAAATACTCAGCAGGTCTCAGCTATCTCAATAGGAGGGCTTTGACTTCATTGTAGGCCTTAGCACTTGGCAGTTCTTTGATATTGGATATTTGCTGGTGATTCCATCAGCTCCACTGATCTTAGAGCACTTCTTTCAATTCTTTCCATTCACCTCTTCTGTCAGCAGAGGCTGAAAATGCTTCCTACTGTTTGCACAATACGGTCTGAGGGAGGTTTATGGCTGTTTTTAAGTGAAAAGAGCTGTGAACTTGAGGAAGTTTGACAGTGCCATGCTATTTATTCTAACTCTTGCAGTCCTTGGGCAAATGGCAGGTCAAGAGACTTGAAAGGTGCAGGCATGGCGTGCTGAAGAGGATGCTGAACAATCAAGGAGAAACACTGCAGAGTGCGCTATGAGAGTGTTTGCAAGGTGATGGCATGGGTATTGCTGAGTTTACATTTTGATATGACCAATATTTTACAGATCTGGATCCATTGCAGCTGATAGAAAGCCAGACAGCACATGGACCTGGCGATGATAGATACGAGTGAGTATGTGTATGTGTCAGATGTTTGTACGAACACTTGGTACTGGGGGCAGAAGGCTAACAGAAAAGCAAAACAGCAATATGGGAAGATGGAAAAAGTAGTGCTCAATTGTATAAACAGGTCCTTTATAGGAATCCAAGTTATTAGGAAATACAGTTCCTGGCATCATCTATCTTTTTAGTAATGTTTAACAGATCTGAAGTGTTTCCTGGAATTACTCAATAAAATAAAATGCTTCACCGTTATTATGGCATGTCTCCGTGTACTTGGTGCCAGAAGTATCTTCAAGAGCACTAAAGGTATTTATTTTAAGCATGAGACCTTCAGAGATGCTCTTGAGTTCCATTTTCTCTTGGCCTTTCAGAGCTATTTCGTACTTTCTTGTAATGACAAATACTCTTTTAGTTCTTTTCCGTTTCATTTCTGCTTCCCGAGCACTTACTGTGCTCGGAATATTGAGCAGGCCAAATTCGGCACAGGTAAGCGAGGGGGTAGCAATTATATCAAGTTCATTGGAGAAACCCCTCTTACTTCATTGTCTGAGTGTCATTCAAACCAGCAAAAAGTCCTGTCTCAGGGCACTGCTTTGTATTTTTAGTGTTTTCCTTTCGTAAGAGCTGCATTTCCTTCATCAGACCGGAGGTGATGCACCTCCAGGTAAATTCTTCATTAACACAATGTAGTTTGACAATTCATTCAAAAAAATGACCTTCAAGTTTGAGATCTGTTGACATAGAATTACAAACTGGGCCCTGTCTCTTTGAAATACCCCTTGGATGCTGCAGAAATAACAGGAGGCAATTACAAGGAGCGTGTCCCACTACATTAACTGCTAATGCCTCTACACCGTTGCTTTAAGCCTCTCGTATCATTTAATGCAAAGATCCACAATGACATTGAGAGAGAAGGTTTTCAAATACGATTTTCGTCATAACCATCTTCTTTGTTGTCCTCAGTCTGATTTTTTTTCTGTTGCTGCTTCCTATTAAGTGTGAAGCCCTAGGAACAGTTTTAAACAGATACTTGGAAAGATGCAGAAAAGGCCAGTAAGGCTGATGAATAAAGATGAGCAGTATTTTTATTTCTGCCACTCCCGAGCTTTGCTGATCAGCGCTCATGTCTGAATTATTTGGTCAATATAGCTATCCTAAAGGCAGTTGCTTGAATTCAGACTTACCATGCAAAAGAAAGAAAGGAAGAGCAGATTCTTCATATTACCATTGAAAGCTTGGAAAAAATGGTTTGTTTGTTTTCTCACCCAATTTAGGAGCAGATATTCAAACAGGTCCACAGGAGGCCTGTTAGTGTTAACTGAGTGATAGTTCTTCGTACCTGTTGCTCGCACAAAACATATCTGCAGCAAAGTTAATATAAAGAAAGGGCAGTTATCTGCCCTAACAAAGACGCCTGAGCTGAAGAGGGAAGCTATGAGTGTAAGCATTCTTCCCTCCTGGGGTCCCAGATCAGGGCCACCAAGCACTGGGACGCATGAGCATGGGTATGGATGCAGGAGGAATGCAACTCTGGCACTGTGTGACAGTGGTTCCTGAGCCACAGCAGCTTGGCAATGCCCTGCTGGGTAGTGCGGGCCGAGGTCTGGCTTCAAGTGCAGGTGTTGTGCCCTGAGAACCACAAGAGGCATGTCTGTAATGTGCACCAACGCGGGTGGCAGGCCAGCCAGCTCTTGGTCCCTGCGTGCTTTCCTGCGTGTACCTTCTCCTATGCTCTCAGCTGCAGAAGAAAGCTCTAGGAGTCTACTGCAGAAATGAAAAAAACAAACAACAACAACAACAAAACAACAACTATTTCCCCATTTATAACAAGGGTAAAGTGAGAGTTTGAGGAGAACTAAAAGAGAAGACTCCTTAAAATCTTTACTGTTGGAAAATTGAAGAACCTGCTTAGAGTAAGGCAATGAACTGGGAGCATTTGACAGACTGTGTCTAGTCTCCAGGGGAACTACCACATGACTGAATCTGCATTTGCTTTGCTGAAAGCTGTTTCCTTCTTCAGATCGCTTTTCTGTTTAAGATCGAGTCCACCGTGTTAGAATTCAAGCAGCAAGAAATGACGTTCGTAAGACATTTCAAAATCCTGAATTTCTTTGCAGTGTTCAGAAGTGTCAGCTACCACTGCAATGTGAAAATGATTGAAATGTGTTTTCAGAATAGCTCATTTATATAAGAAACAGCAACTCTACTTTCGTCTATACATAAAACTTTATCCCAGGTGTCAACTGTAACATAGGAACTGCCTGTGTAGAGGACAGTGCTAAAGCTGTCCTGGCCCAGGACAGGTGGTGCTGGACAATCACTGTCAAGATCGATAGCTAAGTGCAATCTTAGGTACTACAGTGTGTACCTTTTGTGGGGCAAACACACCCTTACATGGACTGTAACTGTGGCAGTATTAGTCACAGCAAGTTAAGGTCTGTGAGAAAGAGTAATAGACAATGTATTTTCTGCATCAATTAAGATATTTCATGAAGGTTAGCAGTAATTTCCTGAAGTTTTCTCATGTTCAAGGGGGAAGTTTCTCAGTTCTTCATAATGAAATGCTGGAGTTAAGCCTTGAGAAGAAACTGATCATACCAGTAGGAAATACTGCAAACATAAAAGTGCCTGCTATGGAAGAAAATAATGTGTCATAGTATCATCTACAGTCATTCACAAAGGCCACGGAATGTCACAGTAAATTAAGTAGCGCTCTTTTCCAAGACACCCACAGCTGAAGTGATGGATCTTCATATGACAAAGACAACATTAACCACTGCCAATACATTAGGTCCTCCTTCAGTGGAGAAAAAATTAAAGGCTTATTTAGAAATGGCATATGCATTGACATGGCCTCTCGAAGCACAGTGATAGTTGCTGTGTGTTGCAATGTTAAAAATAGTTAAACATGTTTATAATAAAGAGAGTCTGTAAACTGCATTAAGAGTATTTGAAAATATTAAAAAAAATGCACTACAGCTTTGAATGGTGACAATGCCATGTCATGTTAACTTTAGGAGATGTTATTCTTTCCATTAATGGAACACATCAGCACGATGCATGTTAGTTGCACAGCTTCCACTCAAACAGTGTGATGCTGCTAAAATGCATGTGTGCCATTTGGGCAGTTCAGGGCATGATTTCCCTTAAATTCAGTTCACTGAAGAGGACAGTCAGGAAAGATGTTGGTAACTAGCTGAGGAAAGATTACTCTTGTTTACCAGCTTTCGGTCTAGCCAAAGAACAGTCTGTGCTTTACCGACTACCTGGGATAGCCTGTTGTCAAAGGAGTCCTGCAGAGCAATGCCTACCCTAAATGACAATGTTACATCAACTTTAAACTTTCTCTGGACATTTTTTTTTCAGTTCCTAGTCTGGAAAACGTTGTAGTTCCCATTTACTCAGTA
This sequence comes from Cygnus olor, assembly GCF_009769625.2. Taxonomy (NCBI): domain Eukaryota; kingdom Metazoa; phylum Chordata; class Aves; order Anseriformes; family Anatidae; genus Cygnus; species Cygnus olor. The sequence continues at coordinate 14,936,846 of NC_049173.1, forward strand.
ATTGAACAAATGGTGTTTGTTTATTCATTTATTTATTTATTTTTTAAGTAATTTGACAAATACGATTTTTTTGAGATGCTGTTCCACCAAAATCAAATATTTTTCCTCATCTCGATAACCTGCAAAAACCTGTTAATAGTCTTAATGAGATATGGAAATATAAGGAATTGAAGACAAAATGGTTATCTCCAGAAAAATATAACCTCTAATTAAAAGCCAGGAGTTATGGATTTACCTGGAATAAAAATCTCCTTGTGTCTATGTATTTCCTATGAAATTATAGACTTTTTTTTTTTCTATGCATTTACATTTTGCTCACAAAGTGTCTCAAGCTGTCCTTCACCCATCTGTCCAGCAGCTACTCTGTCCGTGCTCTGCTATGCCTCCCAAGCTGTGCCAGGTTAGCTGGCTTTGTGCATGCCTAGTGAATTAGAATAGGAGTTGGATAATTAATAGTTTGCTGGATTTTAGTCACTTTCCTGATTCAGTTCATCACACGTAGACAGATCCAGCCATCCTGACTCAGCTAGAGGAGTAAGAACAAACAAGAGGGGAGGACAGGTCAGGCTGGGCAGGACAAACCAGCAGAGTCCCTGAAATGAATATTTGGGAAACTCTGGCCTCAGCAAGATCAGGTACATTTGTCTCTTCATGCGGTCTTTGCGAGGAATTTAAGGGAATTCACCTTCCCGTAAGCAGACTGCTGAGGAGTGCTCATAAATGTTACACGTCATACCAAGACAGGACTTGTTGCTCAGCATCTGGAAACAATGTTTTCTATTCCACCTGCATCTCCATTTGTGCTGGGATATCTAATACTGTACTGTGTTAATGAGATGATACTGGTGCAGTTTTTGTGCCACTTGTAATAATAGTTTAAGTGGTAGATTTTAAAAGTATTGAAAGGATAGCTTGGAGACAAGCAAAAGACTCATTAACATTAAAATACGTACAGAGGTGGCTTTAATTTGCTTTGCCTACACCAAATATAACTTTAAAAGTGCATTTTATATGCTATAACTATTTCTACAGGATTTAAAAAAAATAAAAAAATTCTACAGATTAAAAAAAATTTAAGTGCAAGGCTTGACTGTGAGTAATCTTGCATGATGATTAGATTCAGCAGAACAATTAAGCAAAGGTGAATTTAAGTTAGCAATACACATACCTTAGGGTTTTTTATAAGAAGGGAGTGTTTTTTTTTTTATAAGTGCTTTTTATCAGTTTCTTCTCAAGGCTTGATTTTTTTTTTTTTTTAATAAGAAGGAGTGCTTAAGCGCTTGCTTGAAGAGGGATTTCAAATTCTATAAAAAGAGCAGAAATTGTACAGAAGTGTGTGGAGTATGACACAAGGACTGCTTAAAGCAACGGGTTGATTCACCTTCTCATGTACCTGATTTTACGGAAAGAAACTCTTAGATTTTAGCTATCATTCAACTTAATGCATGAGTTGTTTGATGGCATTTGTAAATCCTTTAAGATTTTCACTGTCAACATGGTAAAATGATAGAGAGAAAGACTGCAGCAGTGACTGCAGCAGGAACAAAATACTAAACCTTTCTCCTAGAAAAGCAGTAATTCATGTCTACCAGGAGAGGCTGCTCAGCAGCTGTTTCTTGTCCATACAGCCATGCCAGGAAAGAAAATCTCACTGGGCTGCAGCTCACGTGCTCATATGTGCCCCTCTAATTTCAGACAGTTTGTGTGAAGGGTTCCTTCCCCTTAATGCATGTATGTGTGTGTGCGTGCTCTCCCCAGGCCTCTTGTGAGGCTTTGAAACCCCAGCCATAGGGCAGTCTTTCACTTAGTGCTATTGGACCTGAGAAGCTCGAAGGATTTAGTTCTTTGTGTCTCTGTGCCTCAGCTTGCATCTAGCTAAATAACAATAAAACTCACTAATAAAATAAAATTTTTGCCATATTATTTTTTCAACAAGATAATAATACTCAGAATATAGCAATAATGCAAATCTTTTCACACCGTTATGGCTTTTGTTACTATAATAATGAATGGCTTGCAGTTTTGGCATGGCAAAGAGAATGTGAGTATTCCAAGCATTGCAGTTTTGGATAAAAAGTCCTCTTTTGTCATGTTTTGTGTCCATATGTTAGGGTGTATGCCAGATAATGACCTGTACTGAGGCTGGTTTGGAAAATGTCAGACTAGAAACAGATGTGAACCAATTGTCAGTCTATTCCAATTTTAAGCAACTCTGGCTGTATCTGAAATCAGAATATTTAAATACATTTCTACTGGAAAAATTCCTGTGCAGAGTGCTTGAGCATGAGTTTTATAGATGATTTTAAATAATTAGACCCAAGATCGTGCCAGAAGTTTGCAGCAGCAGAATACAGTTACTTGGCCTCTCTTGTTGTAGTTCAACCCCCTAAGGCATTTCTTTTTCTTCTGTTTTTCTGTACTATCTGTCCTAAACTGTAAACTCTTGAAAGAGTCCTACTTTCTTTCCTCCAAATATGGACAAAGACAGGTGTAATAGGTTCCTGATTTCAGCTGAGGTTTTACATATCTTACATGCTCTTTGCTGTGGTGAACAGAGCCAGAAACAATCCAGCACCCTTCAAGAGGGCAGAAGTATACATGGAGAAAAGAGGAGCACTCAGTCTGGAGAGGATCACTGAGGATCTACCAACATATAGCTCACAAGGCCATGCAGCAAAGGAGTCTGCCCATCATGGGCAGGGCACGGTGTACATGCTGTACATCTTTTTCTCCCCTACCACAGAGAAAACCTTCAGAAAAATCCTGTGTCAGTTTTCTCTACTCAGTTCTACCCAAGGACCAGAGCTTGCCTTCCTCTTGAAACGCAGTCCTGCCTCCCTGACTCCTCGCAAGGTAAGCACGTTTATTTCCTCAGCCACTGGGAAGCAGATTCGCTGATATATGGGTGGAGTAGAGCATCAGCTTTATCCAGGTACTTCTGTGGTAAAGGGTTTCTAGCTGTGCTCTTCAGGGCAGAATAATTTTGCTCTTCATGTACAATTATCCTGGATTATGTGTTTGACGTACTCTTTGTTTTGTGGTCACAGGCAGCCAGGCACGGCTCCCTTTGAGGTGTCTGCTCAACTGGACACAGCCCCTGGGGTACTAACAGGAGCAGGGAAAGCTGGGTTTCAGGTCAGACTGTGGTGGTTTCACCTCTGCTCAAGGCAAAGGAAGAAGAGAGGCCATGGGCTTTTGTGGGAGAGCTAGGGAGAAGGGCCAGGATATCAACAGCGCTTTTCATCACAAGACAAAGCATGTGCCACTTGGTGATCCATGTCTTGAGGCTCAGAGCTGGGCTGTAGCTCTCCAGATCTTCCCATCCTACTCTACGACAGTCCCTGCTCGGTCACAGTCACCTCTGTGGTGCCCGTGGGTGACCCTGGCCTGTGGCTCTGTGCCGAGGCCTCCATCAGGTAGCAGTGGTGGTAGCCCACAGGCAGTGTCTGTGCCCAGGGAGGGTTGGCCCAGAGTGGGTGGCAGCAGCCATTTTGGGGCTGACTGTCTTGTCAAGGCCACCGACAAGACTTGTGACTGACATTCTGTGTGGCTGAGTCAAATGTGATAAAACATCAGAAAAAAAGAGCAGTAACAACCCCCAGCTCTGAGTGCCTCTTAGTTTAGTGGCTGCTGTTCATCCACACACAGTGAGGGAGCCTGCCCAAGCTATTAACCTTATAAAAAACACTTTTGAGAGATGTTTTTGATTGACACTGAAAAAGCGTATAAGGTAGAGGAGTCCTGGGTGTCTGCATGCCATGAGTTATAAATGAGACATTCATTCAGACGTTCATTTGATGTTTTTAATAAATGCAAACCAGAAGAACACTCTAGAGAAAACAATGCTATTGTGCCACTGGGGATCTGGGCCGGGCTGGCTTCAAAACTCCTGAGCATACAAAGCGCGTCATTCTCTGATGTAACAGAAAAATGATGTAGCTTTCATCCTTTTACATTCTCTTTTATAACTATAGCCCCCGTTGTGATTTCTTTTTTTTTTTCAATCTGGTGGACCTTTTATTTTCAGGCTAGATTGCTCTTTATCTGTAAGATTTTTTTTTCCTTTTTTTATTCTCTCCATGATCACATCCACATGAATCAAGACAAACACGTAGTACAGAAGCCTGAGATTCAGATTTTTACTCTCAAATGTTCCTCACAGAAAATAAGTCTTTTTGCTTATGGGCTCACCCTTTGTGTGCTAAAGGTGAGACTGAAGAAATCTCTCATTTTGCTTCAGCTGCTGAGATGAGATTATGTCTACACAACAGCTTTCCTCTCCAATTCCAAATGGTGCCTTAACCTTTAAGTCACCTATAAAAGCTTCCAATTCTCTTAAAATGTGGGTTCGGTACTCAGCTTCTGGTCACCCAAGAATACCAGGTCAGAATTCAGGTCAGGGCTTGCAGTTTGACCAGTGTCATGTACATGTGAAAATCAGGCAAGATGCGTGTCCAGGAACATCTCCTGAGCACACTTGGTTCACATGAAAGGCATTCAGTCAAATAGCTACCACCACCCTCCTTCTCACAGAGTGAAAATACTTATTGAGTGTAGTTTCATGCCACGCAAATTCATGTTTCACATCCATCTTGGATCTTTGAGTTTTGCACAGGTATTGGAATCATCATTGGAAGCATATCTGCTTCCATTTGGAGGAGCTGTCAGCAACTTACAGGGGAAATGGAACAGAAAGTCATTTGTTAGTCTTGCATTGTCAGTGAATCATGGTGTCTAATTCAAGAGCTCTGCTCCATGATTTATGTATCTATTTGTGTAAACACTGGCAATTCTGAAAGCATAACTGATGTTTAATCATCAGGCACACTTTGGAATAATTCTGGGACAGTTTTAGGCAAGACAGAGCCAGCTCTGCCTTAAGTCTGTTGTTGTTCTTACACACGAGATAGGGCAGCCAAAGGCTTGAGGAGTGATGAGGAGGTCAGTGGTATGGTATTTGAAACAGCTGCCATCCAGCTCTGCATGGCCAAACACTGCTTCCTTGATTGTTTCATTTTGTGTAGAGACTGCAGGGGAAGACAATAAATGTATTTTTAAAAACTGCAATGGAAGGTTTGAGAGTAACCCACCAACAAAGGTAATATGTATTAAAAATGTAGGGTACAAAAGGGGAAGGCAGCAAGAATTCTTCAACTATAACTTAAAGGCTGAGAAAGCTGGGACTGTTCAGCATGGAGCAGAGATGGCTCAGGGGGATGTTATGAATTAGTTTATACGCATACCTGATAGGAGGGAAAGAAGATGAGAGAGCCATGCTCTTCTCGGTAATGCCCAGTGGCAGAACAAGAGGTATTGGACACAAATTAAAATATTTGAAATTCCATCTGAGTGTAAGAAAACACTTTAAAAAATTATTTTTTATTTTTATTTTTATTTCTTGGAGGTGTGGTGAAACACTGGAGGAGGTTGCCCAGAAATGTTCTGGAGTTATCATCCTGGGCAACATACTCTAGCTAACTCTGCTTGAGCTTGGACATTGGACTAGGTGCTCTCAGGAGGTTTCTTGCAAATAAGTGATTCTGTAAATGTGAGCTTTACCCCTAAGTACACAGTGTTTGGAAGCAATCTGCGTTCAGTTACAAAATTTTCATAAGCCATGATGCTGAGACCTCAGACTAGCAGTGTATTTTCTTCTTTTATTTGTGAACAGGGAGAAAATACTTTTGAAATATTCAGAATAAACAATTTGATGTATTTAGCTCGTATAAAATATGCAGTTAGCAATAGTCATGCAAAACAGTTTAGGTTACCACAAAATTCTGTGTAAGCATCCTTAGTAGCCTGTTTAACCGTTGACAGATCTTCTTCTCTCTCTCATTTGGCAATAGTATTTCCGAGTGTGCATCTGCAGAAAAGACGTTAATACTTTCTTGTTACCATGTGAGGTAGCGTATATCTCAGTCCCTCTGGATCCTCTCTCATGTACATTCATGCACACACTCTTTCTACTTCTCTCCATCCCATCTCTTGAGGCCTCAGATGCACTTCTCATTTAAAAGACAGGCTGTCCACTGTGGTTCATTTGTGGTATGCTGATGCTGGCCCTGAAGCATCTCAAATGTTGCTGATTAATAATATGCACTCCTCCTTTTCTGAGGAGCTGACAACATTATCACTTCACCCTTGGGAAGGCAATAATATCCTCAGCTACTTGGAATTCATTCAACTCATTTTGCACCAGTTGGTTGGATTTCAGCATAATGTGGAACAACACCTTGTTGGCACAGAGCAGTGTCACATTGCCTGCTGCATCCATGGAAAGAAATAGGCATGCTGAGGATCTCTGGATAACCACAAGTCTTAGGTAAGTGTTTTTTTGGCGCAGTCTGTGATAGGTAGAAGCACTAGTATGCCACTGTAAAGGATAGGACTGGTAAATAAGTACCTGTGAGATGGTGCGCTTTGCTTTCAATCACAGGCTTCTTCTTTGAATTTTAATTTCTGTGTTTTAACAGAGATCTGCTGTCTATTCATGGGCCAGTAGTTTCTCAGGAAGAAGACAGCAAATTAAAGAATGGGACAATACAGATGTTTTTCAGAGGATAGAGATGGAGTGCAGGTGTTTACTGCCTCGCCTACTAGGTTGAGTCCTCCAGAACAATTAGAGCAACCAAAATAGGTTTGAACAGGAAAGTAATTGCAATAGCCAGAGAAAAGGAGTAAGAGTTTTTGTCTACTCTTAAAGGAAAAATATGAATGCTGTACTTCTCTGATATACTTCTCTGCATCTCCAACAAGTGCCTTTTTACTTTAACCATTACCTTTCAGGAAAACTTTGTCTTGTTCTTCAATCCTCCCTCAAACCAAATGAGGGATGGGCAAACGAGTGGGGTTTGTTGACCTCTCTGACAAGGGCTCCCTGACAAAGTAGGTCATGTTAGGAGCTGTCTGATGCTTCAGTGTTTTTTCCTAATACAGATCATCAAGGAGAGTGAAGCATTTTAATTGTTGGAATGAGTCAGGAATTTTCAGCTTCATCCAGCCATTATGGAATCCTGCTTCTGGTCCCTTTGTTTTGCTCTTTAAGTGCAATTTCCCTTTATATTTCTTCAGGTGCATTAACTCCAGTGGCACCTTCCGTATACAATCTGTTGGTGGTTCTTCAGCTGAGATAGGTAGTTCTTTCTGGTGATGGTTTTCATTAGTGCATACATAGCTGGGGACCTGGCTTGCCCGTTAGTACGCATTTAGTTAATAGTAGCATCTAATCTAAGATGCTGCCATGACAACCTGTATGTTGTGCTTTGTATGAAGGTGTGCAAGGAATTGGGATGGGACAAGGAGGCTATGCTAATGGTACTGCACCCTTTAATTCAGTGAATACATGTTGCACTGGTCAGTGCTAATGATTGGGAGGTCTGAGCAGCAGGAAGAAGCTCCCACAACCTCCCCAGTAAGAACATGCCCACAGTGGCTGTGCACAAAGTATGCCTCTAGCTTGTCAGTTCACATAGGTCAAAACTGATTTGGAACAATGTTCCTTCCACAGAGTACTGAAGCAATGGTCCAGGCTCCATCACAAGAGACTTCTTGTGATATATTTTGAAGTTCTGTTACATATGTTATAAATTACAGCTGTATAATTATAATTATATGAATTACAACTGCAATTTAGAATTATATAGAGAAATTAACTATTCCTGGAGCTCTATATTGCTTCACCAATCATTTTCACTAGTAGATATTTCTTTTTGTGCTCAAAGAAGGCCATCCAATGGGGTGATATGAATCCTTTAGTATGATGCAGTATATACCATTTGCTGGATAATTTTAAACAATGAGCACTTAAAGCAAACAAAGCATGTTCCTTTGTAGATAGTTGGTGAATTAAAAAGTGGCTGTACTTTTCAAATAAAATACCTGTCTAGAAATTGTTCAATCCAACTCTAATCAAACTGTTCAGTCTTGTTATAACTCAGTACCAGACAGTAATTGCACTTGGTAATGTTAGTAGTTACTGCAAGCAAATTTGCCAGAAGAGAAATTAGTGTATTTATTGTAAGGTATATGTGGAAGAAGGAAGAGTTAATGCACTAGAATATTGCAAACAGTAATCTGATGTTTTCAAACCATAATAATTAGAAAATATTTGTCTTAAATAGTACTGTAGATTCTTCCTGATTTCTTTTAGAAGAAGAAATGGTTTGTTGAACACTAAGAAGTGTCTTAGTTTTGGTTCCATGTGTATACATATATACAGAAACTACTTATAGCAAAATAATGCAGCTAACACTGAAAAGTCAGATGGCAGAGAGCAAGCAAATGCGACAGACTCCACTGTCTGCTCCACCTTCATTCTCCTTCCTTAATGGGTTTGTGATGTGAGGGGGACTTTTGATTACATGCCTATATATAATTATGGCCGCTCAGTCTTTTTCCTGCTTTCTCTCAGTGCCTAGATTGATAAGAGGGACTATCTCTTCTAGTTTTCTGATTCGCTGTTTCCTTCCCTAGCTTCTTTCACCAAGAAGACATAGCTGTTGACCTAATGTCAGATGGAGCAGCCCGTAGTGACACATGTGATTTGCCCACTACCACCAGCCCGTGGTCTTGCAGCCAAGCTATGACTCAGTTGACTGGCACAACTGTCCCTCGGACAATACATGCATGGTTTGCCAAACATTGAACTTCTTTGCTGTCCTTCACTGTTGTTGCAGTTAACAAATCTGACCTTTCTAAATGCTTGACTTCAAAGATACTCAAACTTTGGATCACATGTGTGTTGGCAGCATATGATAAAGGATTTCATTAATATGTTCTGTATTTTTACTACAGTTTTATTGTTTGATGTACCTTTGGACATAACTTTCTTTCTGTGCTGCGAAGGTTTTCTAATGTCATAGTTTGTTGTATCACCTAAGGAAGTGTAGAAGTCAACTTAGGTAAGCTGCATACTAAAATGTGTTTCTCAAAAGCAACCATTCACATTAATAATACTTAAAATTGTATAAATAAGAGAATTAGTCTAGGAAAAGCAAAGCAATTAATTGACTCTTTAAAGTGTGCATTATTAAGGTATAACATGCAAGTCAGATATAACTTACAATAAAACAGCAAGAAATGATTCTGTGAAACTGTGTCTCTCTCTCTGTTTTTCGCTAACAGCTTCTGATAACGCACACTCATGTTTCTCAGAATAGATGATATTTTTCCTGTAGCATAGTGCAATGGAATGAGTTTGTTGCTAATGCTCAGTAAGTGTTATTAACCTTACTCTAAGTGGGACTAACAGCATCAGCGCCTTTCAGTCTTTCTCCTCACACCTTTTAAAGCTCAGAGAACTGAATGTATCTTGCATTCTCTTTTTTTCTCCTGAAAGATGTACAGAAAGCATCTATTCATATAGCAGTAACCCTGGGCAAACAAAGGAATTTCCCAGCTGACTTTTGTGGCAAAGAAAAACAAAACAACAACCCCCCCCCCCCACACACACACAAAAAACAACCACAAACAACAACAAAAAACATTTTGGGTGCCTAGGAAGATACTAATTTTTCCAAAAAGAAAGGTGGTTTGTCTAGTCTGTGACATTAGTCCTGCACAGTTGTCTCCTGCCCCCCAGCTCTCTGCCCCTGGACTGGTACCTCACTGCAGTGTTGCAGTGCCTCTCCTGCTCTGGGCCAGCTTGTGCTAAACATGCCTGGCTGTTTGTGGGGCTCCCAGCTGTGGGGCAGGAGAGAAGCTGTGGGGCTGGACTAAGGAGCCCTGGTGAAGGGCATCACTGCTATCATCTTCTGCTGCAGGCTATCTGCCTCAGTGACCAGGGACTGCAGGTACCTCTCTTGCACTGTTCCCAGCTACTGTATCCAGGCTCAGCTGGACACAGTATTGTCCAACACACCAGAGAAGAATATATTGAACTGGAAAAGGAAGTGCTTCCCTAAAATTGGGGCACATGGTCGCTCTACTAAAATTAGTTTGAATAGTTAGAATTTGAAAAAAGAACAGACAAAGAATCCGATGCACGAAGGGAGTTGTGTTTCACATCAGTAACCCTAAAGTCTGGGACAGTATCCCAAAATAACTCATCCAGACCTTTTGCGACTCATCAGAATAAACAGGATGGGCTCTGCAGAATACCTGGAAGTGAAGCAGAGCTGGGGGGAGCAGAGATAGGCAGGAAGAATTGTGTAGGTCCAAACTCACACATCTAATTTTATTCTACTGAAAATGAGCCCCTGGTTTACATGTGTGCTCTTCAGATTGCCTCTTCTAAAGAGATCAGTACTACTTTTGTGCACTTTCTCAGGGAAATCACGTGCTGTTTACAGCACTTGTTATTGTTAGGATAATGTGCAATATACTTGAAGGATATTTGATTTTTGCCATAGTGTGAAAGAAGAGATGATTTTGATTTTAAAATAACTAGGTTTTTGAGCTTCTTTTCCAAGTAAATGGTTATTTTAACTGTAAAACATATGAATGCTTCTTTTATTTGTCTAATATTTTACTAATAAATGCAAACCTATAGATGCTGTGCGTACTGTACATGGGGAGGACAAGAACTACAATGCAGCCACCTCTGAGGAGGCAACAACCAGCAAGACACATATTGTGGGGAACACACTTGAAGTGCTATATACCCATAGACAACAGGTGAGGTTTTGGCTTTCATGTCTATATGAAGTACTCGATAACCTCTGTTATTACAGTCTGTGAATAGTGTATGCCTATTGTATTTTTAGGTGTCACAGGACACCTGTGAAATTTTTAAACCTCATTTTATTGGTGATGACCTCAAACTTGTTGGCAGCATTGACCCTGCTGTGTACAGTGCTGATTGCAGCAGCACCAAAACAATAGTACCTCTTTGGCTGTAGTGTTTTGTCTAGAGTCACTCTGGGGTGACTTCTGATACCCTTAGGGGCAAACACAGCTTTCATGTAGAGATTACAGCAGCCTACAATGCTGCAGCTATATCCCAGGTATCAAGCTACCACATCTGCACCCACAGTGAGGACTTGGCTCTCTTTTCTGCCTGATGCTATTTCTTGCAGGCTCCCTGGAGTCCTTCTGATGCCACTGGTCCTCAGGGCAAAGGGGATGTTAGTGAGGGATAATGCAGCAGGTAAGGTGAATTATTTCCACCTGAGAGGTGCTGGTTCCTGACAGGCCTCTAGAAACCAGAACATTCAGATATCCAGTTTGGAAAGTTTATTTTAGAAATAATTATGGAAAGTAAGGATTTCTCCAATAATAAATAAATAAATAAATAAATAAATAAAACGGTCTATAGCTGAGATAAAAACTGTTATTTTTTTTATCATGAAGGCTTCCTCTCAGTAATAATGTGGTCAAAGGTATTCAGATGACTAAGGCACATGTGTGGAGTTTTTTGAGACAGAGTGGTGCTGGTACAGCTTTTGCAGAAGGCCAGAGGGCTGAGGAGGGATAGCTGGGATCTGAGCTGGAGCTCTGTGGTTTTGGGAAGTTGAGAGCATGTTGTACAGTTGGTAGTTAGACCACTAGCCTCTTCCCGTGGGCTACTAAAGTGCGTGTATCGGGTAGGCCTAAGAAATGATACTAAGCCTTGGTGTGAACAAGGTCATGTGTACAAGGAGAGTGTGTCTTTAACGCATCAGTGAGCACCTGATTGTTACTCTTGATCTGCAGTGACAATTTAGCAAGAAATTGCCTTGAGCTTTAGGATGTGCAAAGCTTCAGTTCTAGTATGCACATCTAAAAGTCACTTTATAAAAGAGAAACTTTATTTTCTGGAACTTGCTTCTGGTAGGTATTTTCCCATTAGCTTGAATTTACTTCTCTCTCCTTTATTATCAAGACATGAAGAGTGCCCCTAGGACTGGTTGTAGGGATTTTGCTACCGTTGACAAATGGCAGTCTACATATGTTCCCATATATCTGCTATTCACTTTGTCACATTAATCTTCTGCTATGTTTAATTCCCCCTTGCAAAGATAGCCTCTTCCATGATAGGTGCTGCCTGATTGTGATGGTTTATTGCTTAGCAGCTGTGAAATAGCTGTTAAAAAAACCCAGGGTATTCCTTTTCTCCCATAACCCTAGCAAGAAGAAAGTTTGCCTGGTTATGTATTTGATGGCACTACACAAAGCAGTTTTTCTGTAGTTGCAGATCTCTCTTTTTTTTTTTTTTTTTTTTTCAGCCCTTCTGATCCTAATGTTTGAGGCAAGACAGAATGAGACAAAACTGTGCTAACCATCATAACATCCTCTCACAAATAATTTGGGTTCTTCCAGTAGATTCCTATTTTTCTACAATAATGCCCAAAACGTAAGGATATTTGTAGGGCGTTAATTCCCATCAGACTCATTGTCACCCATTGTCTGACTACCACTTGCCACGTCAGAGAGATTTTATGTTCTTGCTGTGTGTGAATTACTGGCATCCATGCTGGGAAGCTGGCATGCAACCAGCAGATAAGTGTTACAAAAAATTGGCAAGAGGCCTCACTCAGAAGCTCAGTGCTTCTTGTGAAGACTGACTAAAGTTTTGTAAAATAAGCAGCCTGATCTTTATATTTTTTCTTGCTTTTTCTTTTTTAAAAATGTCTCAGCTGCCTTTCCATTTATTAGATTTAGTATCAAATCTTGGTTTTCTTTTGCAAGTTACGTATCTTTTTCAAAACGGTGTTTAATGGGCATCTCGCTTTATCATGATTTGTCATGCAAAAAATCAAATCCCCACCACTCCACATAACTTCTACAGTGTACACCAACAGTTTTGCCATGTGAAAGAGGTTTTTGTCAGAAGCTTTATGACTAAAAAGCATAGCAGAAAAACTAAAATGCACAGAGACAAAGTGTCTCACCTATCATATATTTTTTCACTTTGGAAAAATTATTATAACTTTAAAGTGGTGTAGTGATATACAGACTCGAAGTCACTATCTCTGGTCAGGACTGGTCCATTAATTTCAATTTACTGTGAAGTACATCAGGTGAGGTTTTTGTCTCTAATGTCATAGAAAAAATTGTTGCCCAGATAAGGAGTGCTTGAGTCTACAGATTAAATATTGCTTTTTATCCTTCTTTCAGTGCTAAATGATGAGCATTTCTCACTCCATAGCTATCTGACATGTACATTTGTCCATACAGCAAAAAGTTAGTGTGACAATTTGAAGAGTTTTTTCAAGGTTTGGACCTTGTAGTTCATCTGTTGAGTTAGTCTTGTGTGATAGATGTGAGACTTATCCCATCTCTTCCTGTAGGGAGTGATGGTGGCTGGTTTTATTCTTAATGTGTGGCTGGGGATTTGCTGTGCAGGAGTTGAAACAGATAAATAGCAATGCTTGAAAACAAATGTGAACTTTTCCATGTGTGAATTACTTCCCAGAGGAAAATATCTCTCCCAGCTGTAGCTGTAGATTAGAGTGATGATGGAGAATAAGCCTCATCTCCTGTAAGAAAATATAGCTAGTAGACAGGGAAGATTTTGCTGGAATAAACCCAGAGTGCACAATATTAAGATGGCAGAAGAAAGATTTCTTGAGCAGTTGCTTCTTAAGATGTTTTCCTATACTACTAATTGCAACCAGCCACACTTCTGCTTTCAAGGTAGAAAGTTTTGAATTAATTAAGCCCTTTTTACCGCTTTTTGTTATGTCATTTAATAACCTCCCATGTCTACTGCTTGGTGGCCCAAGGGGTTTCTTGTATTTGTGATAACAGCATAGCCAAAGTAGTTTGTGTGGATGGGATTCTACTGCTCTGTCTGAAATTGAGAAGTAAAGCTCTAAAGCAGACTTTGCCCTTTTTACCACTGCTGCCCATGGGTAGGTGACCCTGAAAGGCAGTTGGACGTCTTCAAGTCATGCTTAGTTACCAAGGTGAAACTCAAGAATTGGTCAAAGATTGGGTCTTTGTGAGCACCTGCAGAGTGAACTCATCCAGCAAGACTATGCCCCTCTTTTTGGCAACAGCAACAAAAAAGGAAAGAAAGGAGGAGGTGCTGCCTCCTGCACTGGAGCAGAGTTTTGCTAACATTTTCTGTTGCTCAGTGTGATGTTAAGCATTGTGATGTTCTGGAGAAAATTAAAGTAGGGCATGACACCTGTGACTAAATGGATCCATTCTCCACCAAGGAGAATCATACTAGTTGTAAGGGCTGTCTGTTGTATGGTGCTAGGAATGGTTCTAGGGAAAGAGGAGGGCAGGTCCCTTCTCTAGTAGGCACAGATACTCAGGATTTGACCCTCAGGCATGTGTGAAAAAGGCTCAGCAATGAACAGTAACTACTGAAAACCTGAAGAACAAATCAGCTAACACATCAGAATAACTGAGATAAGCATGTATTCTCCTCAGGTGAGCTGGTTTTGCCTTCAAGTTTCAAATTCCCTTAGAGCAAAATAAATTGCTGTTGCCTTGTCCAGCCTGGGGCCTGTGTTTCCAGCTTTTCTCTATGTGCACTGAGCTGATGGAGCAGGACTTTTTTGGAATCCCCAGTTCTTCTGCCCTCTTTCTGCCCTCATGCTGGACCCAAAGCCCTGTCTTACTCTTCTGTGATGAAGTTGTTTTGAATTCTCTTTGTCAATGACTGAGGGTGGTTTCTACTGTTTGTCAGGCTTCCTACCATGTAACAAACAAAGGGAAATGTTATATTGTATATTTGCACTGATGACAATGTTCTTTCTAATTGCTGTTATTTTAGAACTTTGTCTAACCATTCCATTTCTGATTATTAGACTTGTCTCCATACAATCTCACGGTGGCAGATTCTTCAATTTAATTATATGTTGTTTCAAAGATTTCTTTCAGTTAAATTCATGGCGAGATGTACGTTACCAATACTATAGTTTGTGTTTAGTATACAAGACAAGACGGTTTAGTTTCTTGAGGGCGCTGTTTGGTTTATGTAAGTGTGTTTCTCTCCCACATAAGGCAGAGTAACACAAAGCTAAATCAGAGTGGCTAAGATGCAATGTTGGAAAGTCAAAGCTTAGTCATATGAGACTGTATTATAACTCATACACTGAAGGAGGCCGCACCGAGATTCTAGGGATGGTCTTAGGTTAAACATTTCCTGGCCCTTAAATTCATAATTTGATAAATTTTATTTTATTTTAATGCAGTTAAATTTTTAATTTCATCAGCAGGCTTTTGTGTATCTGTGTGTGTGTGTTAAAGAGAACGAAATATCCCAAGGCCCATCCTGAGGCCCATCTGTCCCATCTGCCTCTCCTTTCCTCTCTCAGGCCTCCTTGCCTAGCAGGTTCCAGCTCTTTCCCAGTTCCTTGTCAAAGCCATTTCCCCTTTGTACACACACTGGTTCCTGCTGTGTATCCAGTCACAGCCAGTCCCTGTCTCCTGTCCTCCCTCACTGTGACCTCCGTGCTCCTCCACACATTGGGAAGTGGCTGAAGGAGATGCTGCTAGTTGCTTTCTTCTCTCCCCTTCAGTCTTTTCCTTCATTTCCTGACTTCCAGCCCCAGAGATATTTCTCTGTTCACCATTAAACACCATCCACAGCCCCCTTTCCCCAGCCTGATTGTTGTCCTGCGGCCTGGCACAGACTTTGTGTGGTGTTCCTTTCCTGCTGCTGGGAGGGCACAAACAGCCAGACTAGGACCATGAGCAAGCAGCTTCCTTGACACCCACTGCCCTTAGCCCAAAGCTATCCTCAGGCAGCGAAGTGGGTCCTCTTGCTCTGTGACCATTGTCACGGGCAACCATGGAGGGTCTGAGCAACTCCATGAGGATGGGATTGTCAGGCTGCTGGAAGCTCCAGCATGTCTGTGTTGTGTGCAAACTGCTTTCCTCTATCTAAGAGTTATCATATTGGCTTGATTTGGTATGATTTTCAGAGGGATAACAAACAGCTCACTTCCCAGGAAGATGACTCTTGGCAAATTAGACGCACTTGTGGCTACAAATCTCTGAAAATGTTTCTGTCTTTGTTTCTAGCAATTAATGCATTTCTTTTTTAAAGCTTCAGTTTTAGAAATGGATCTGCTGGTTTTGGCCTGTTTTTGTTGTTGTTAAAGGCAGAACCCGATATGACAACTGTCTACTTTTACAGTTAAAGTTTGTGAAGTTGAAAAAAAAATAGCTCATCAAAATATTTTGATACTGCAAATCCAAGTCCAGGCTCTGTTATTCCTTGATATGGGTTTCAATGAATTCTGAATGCCATTTTATTATTCTAGTGGTGGGACGGCCATCACGTAAACTAGGACTAAGTAGGGTGCTAAGCAATGTCTGCACAGATAATAAAAGTTTGTGCCCTAGAGAAATTAAGATTAAAACATAAAATATCAATGTCAAATAAAATATCAAAAAGTCAATGTAGATGGATGAGGGGACTAAGTTAAATTATAACTTTTGCAAGCTCTCAGGGTGCTGGGATCATGCCTACAGAAGATGGATATTGCAACACAGAATTGTTTTAATGATAAATGCTTGGCAATAGTTATTGGGAGTGTGAGGACAAACATGAAAGAAGATAAAAGAAGTGCTTATTTGGAAAGAACAACCCATGGGCAATGGAGTCTGGCAATACTGGCTAACTGGCTGTAAAGGCTGGTATTTCAGAATTGGATGAAAGCTGTTAGGTGGAGAGCCCTGAAAATGCAAACAAGGAACCTTTATTTGTTGACCACAAGTGAAAGAGTCTATAGAGGGATGCACATCATTAAAAATCCCCCCTGTGCTGGGACAGAACTGACTATGCTGACATCATCCCCCGTGATGCCTGTCTAAGGTGGTCTCAGAGGTTTCCATGGCTGAGGTGCTGGATTATCTCCAAGGCAACCCATTGCTAGCTTTACCGGGAGAAGGCTTTAATTAATGCTCAGCCTCCCTCGCTGCAATTTAAGTCCATTAGCTGTTGTAATGTACACATCCAAGGCAGAAACAGCATGGCAATCCTGGGGCATGTTCAAATTTTAATCCACGGATCCTTTTCAGCTGAACTGCTATTAGTCTCCCACTTGGCAGCCTGTTTCTGGGCAGTGGATAATTTCTGTTTAAATATAGAATTTTGCATTTTCTGTGCAGTAAATTACTTTTGCTGTCCATATTTTTCTATATTAATACAGCTCACACAATCAGTAATGAGAGAAGCTGATCAATTTTTTACTTTATGAATGAAAAATATTTTCTTAGAATCATAGAATGGCTTGGGTTGGAAGGGACCTTAAAGACCATCCAGTTCCAACCCCCTGCCATGGGCAGGGACACCTTCCACCAAATCAGGTTGCCCAAAGCCCCATCCAGCCTGGCCTGGAACACCTCCAGGGATGGGGCATCCACAGCTTCTCTGGGCAGCCTGTGCCAGGGCCTCACCACCCTCTGAGTGAAGAATTTCCTCCTAACCTCTAATCTAACTCTCTCCTCTTTTAGCTTAAAACCATTCCCCCTTGTCCTACCACTATCTGCCCATGTAAAAAGTCACTGTCCATCTTTTTATAAGCTCCTTTTAAGTACTGAAAGGACGCAACGAGGTTTCCCTGCAGCTTTCTCTTCTCCGGGCTAAACATCCCCAGCTCTCTCAGTCTTTCTTCATAGGAGAATAGAAGCAGCACTTTCACAAAGGTCCTCGTCACATTTGTATTGAAATATATGGGCTGCTTTTCATTAATTTTGGATTTCAGTCAGATTTTTCAGTCTATAAGTTCATGTTATAAAAACAACACAGTGCTCAAAAAGTGTTTCTCCCTTTATTTGTGTACAATGCTTAACATGGACAAGAGTTAGTGCATACAAGATACTTTTCCCTTTTAAGGTTTCCCGTGCATGTTGGGGAAATGGCACTTCTGTTTATGCACTTTTTTTTTCCTTATTTTTTTTTTCCCATTTATTTATTTATTTATTTATTTATTTATTTCCTTCAGGCTATATCTCTGTTTGGGAGTTTATTTGAATTAAGGCTTCAGATGGGGTTGTATGAAATAAATGGTGTGTGCAGTATTTTAAAATAGACTGGAATTAGATTCTTTATCTCAGACGACTCACCGGACTTCACATACTGTTGTGATTGCTAATGTCTAACTCTAACATTTATTTGAAAAAAAAAATGGTCACAGAAAGAGTGAAGCTAATAACGTTGTGAATGATTTTTCCTTCCTGATCTCTTTAATCCACCCTTTACACTTAACCCATCATTGCAGGAAGCAGACTTTTAACTCACGAGAAATCGTTAAAAATGAGCACTAATCTTATTGTCATGTTGAATGGGTAGATTTCTATAATAAAATAAGAAATTAATTCCATATTCAAAATGGAAACACCATTACAGTGAGTACAAGACTGAACAGGGTTTATAATAAGTAAGTAAAACATTATACAACAGTATGCTTGTATGCCTCTTTCTACACTCAGTATCCTTCTGGCTGGACAGACTTCCCTATAAATACATCTCCTTTCTTCCTCTTCCAGTGTCTGCACATATATTTGCTTTACAGTTATGGGAACAGATATCTCAGCTGCATTGTCTATTCAACAACGGTGGCTGTGACAGAAAAAAATCCTTCTTCTTTATCTCCCGTCTGGCTTATTGTTATATCATTATTATTATTATTATTACTACTATTAATAGAGTTAATACCATGGTAGAAGCAAGGATTTTTAATCACAGACCTATATATTGATCTTGCCCAAAGGAATAGGGAAAGAAACAAAAGACAAAATAACGTAAAAAAGATGAACATTATGGTGGAATGGGGTGTTATGCATTTTACTATTTTTGATTCATAAAAATATAAGTGTGTATCTAAGGATTTGCCTCAGATGAAAACTATTCCAAAATAATAGAGTATCAATGGCCATCAATGATATTTTCATATACAGAAAATAAAAAGAATCCTTGCCTACTTCATGAGTGGTTATGTAACATTTTACTGGATCCAAAAAATTGTCAGAGTTTGAGAATGATACCATGTTGTTTTGCTTTTTATTACAACTCATGTACACTTCCTTTGTGGTACAGTGTCTTATACAATATTTATGCACCATATACATTTGAAATGAACAAACGGTTCTTCAAATTTTCTATATGCTACGTTGAAAATACAAACCATTTAAAATACTGTTAAAAATAATGGGAGCTGTTCTATCATTGCAGTTGTCAGCTGGAGATTAAGCTCATATTTGCTGTGTAATACATACAAATATAATATTTTGCATAGTGTTATTGGTGGTATAACAGTTGTCACCATAGATACAACGTAGTAAATTTTTCAATGTATAGTGTTCTGTAAAGAAATCAGACTTCTGATACACTGTCAAAGAGCTTTTCTTTCCAGTCACTGGTAATTAATGAAACAGGTTAGATCATTTGGTATAAAATTCTGGTATCACATGTTATGCATTTGGATGGGTAACACAGAAAAGGAAAAGCAAACTCGGGGCAAATAATCAGTGAAGTGATTTACTTTAATAAATAATTAACTTAGTCCGTGAATACTAGATCAGTGCAATTCATGTTCACTTTTAATGCCATTTGAAATAAGTTGAATTATAAAAATGAAGATGGAACTGAAAATCATTATTTTATACTAGGTTTGGCTGGAAACATGTTGAAATCTGAAGACTTCTCTTTGAGTGATACCCAGCTCAAAAAAAAACCACAGGGGAAAAACTGTGAAAAAACTTCTGAGGCCTTTTGTCTGAAATGTTTCCCAGCAAAGACATAAATTATAGGGTTGACGCAACTGTTGGTGATAGCCAGAGTAGAACTAAACTGCCCACCAAAGTTGAGCAGTTCTTCCCAGAAACAGCCTTTGACCACTTCCATCTGGAATAATATATCAAGGAATGTAAAGAGATGGTATGGAGTCCAGCACAAAAGAAACATCAGCACCACTAAGAAGATCAGCCTGGTGGCCTTCGTGTCTTTGTCATTCTTGCAACACTGTGTCCTGAGTGCAATTCGTTCCCTTGTGTGTTCTTGTAGGGAGCGAATAGTAGAGAAATTGAAGAAGATGATTGCTATAGATGGCAATGCAAACCCCACTATGCTGAATACCAGGCGCTCGGCTGTTGCCCACAACGGGTCAGGGAAGTCTAAAATACATGCTGAGATATTCCACTGGGGAAAGTGTTTCACAGTCCGAAATGTAAAAATTGGGATGCTGACAAGGATTCCAAAGAACCAGGTGAGCAAGCATATCCCTTTGGCCATGGTTTTGTTCCGTATCCTTCCGTGTGTCAAGGTATGAACAAAAGTCAAATAGCGATCCATGCTGACTGCCACTAGCAAGTAAATGCTGGTATACAAGTTTAGGTGAACCGATGCACTGGTGATACGACAAAGGAAATTGCCAAATGGCCAGTTAAACTTGTTCCTGACATTCTCTGCCCAGAAAGGGAGGCACGTGAGGAAGATAAAGTCAGCAACAGCTAGGTTCATAAGGTAGATTTCAGCTGTCTTCAGGGGGCCCTTGTACAGTGAGTAAATGACAAGAACGAGCAAATTTCCAAGCATTCCGATAATACAGATGGTGCTGATATACTTGGGTACTAAGTAGTAAACAATTTCCCACCAGTCATTCAAGTCTGGGCAGCTAGTTAAGTTGCTCTTGTTTTCACTTTGGTTTGAGAAGGGAACGTTCAGTAGAGGACTTTCAGTCATTTTTCAAAATTCTGAAATGAACAGTAGAACATCTTTGAAGTGAGAGAAAAGGACTGCAAAAAAGAGCCATAACATTCTAAAAGTTGCAACAGACATTTAACTGCTGGAAATTCTTTATTAGTGCTCATTGATTTTATAGACTAGATCAATCCACGATTCTTGTGGGCAATGGTGAAAAATATTCACAAACTGGTAACGATGGAAATTCCTCTACATCCTGTGAAATTTCCTCTTTGTTGCCACTGTTTAAAGTTGCAGAGAGGAAGGCATGTACCAGTTTAGTGTAAGTAACTCTGTATGTCTCCTCCAGACTGGTGAGAGCAACAGAAATAGCAGAATTCCAGCTCCCTGAGAATAGGGGCAGTCATGCTGGTGACACGATGCAAGGCTTGCAACTTGTCCTGCCCTTTCTCGTACTCTCTTCTGTGCTATGTAGAACTTTGGCAGGATGGTGCCAGTTTTGCCATGTCTGGGACTGCTAATCACTGTCTGTGTGCGTAACTTGTTTGGTTAAATTTGCATTCTCTTCTTCTATGTCAGTTCCTCCATCCCAAACTTTGGGATTAAAATTACTGCTAGATTAGACAGTTTATTGCCCTCAAATGTCAGCAGTTGTAATAATAAAACACTGACTTCTCCTAAACCATGTGCTCAAAATCTTGCCTGGAGGGAATGCCTCTGCAGCTCCAAATTCATTGTGCTTCTCCTGTCTAAACAAAGGCAGCACCAGTTCAAAAAATTCCACCTGAATTCAGCTGGAGAAAGAGACAACCCCAGACTCCAAAGCATTTAGTATTTTATAGCATTGGAAGTACATCTGCTTCTCTGTGGTAATGGTAACTCAGTGAGAGATTGTGCAGGAATGAGAGCATGGATAAAACATTATACCCCTATGAAACTCCACCAAATTACCAGCGCTGCCTCCTGCGGAGACTTTATTCTCCCAGTGCTGTCATGCACAACCATATTACCTGGATCTTGTCTATTACAGGCATTGACTCTTAGAATTGTTTCAGTAGGCAAGAGATTACTGAGTCTGTGGTGACATCTTACATTTCTGTATTTCATATGCAAGGGAAGCGTGTCAGTCATAAAAAAAGAATCTTTTTTTAAAAAAACAGTATTTTGCAATCAGTTGTCCTGAATGTTAACTTCCTCTTACAACTGTTTGTCTGCTCTTTCAGTTTTTACACCAAAGAGATAGCTAAGGATAGAGCTTCTGAAAAGAGCATTTAAGGTCATGGTTTGTCTCTTTTACGTGTATGTACAGCCTCAGTGATGACTGTCTGGGCAGTATGCAGTACATATCTCTGTGGTGCAGAAAGGAATTAAAGGAATACTAATATTCCACTTCATATGAATCAGTACCTAACACACAGACCATTTTTCATCATTGTAGAATTAAGTGCACAGTCAAGTTTTATTTGAGTTCATAACCATGCTCAAGCTGGTAGGCTTGTCAGGGGGCTGGGCTGCAATTCAAGCTAGCACAGCTCCATGGCTTTACACACCTTCCCTCACAGCAGTCACAGTGTTACCTAGTTCACTGAACATCTTGTGCAAACTAAGATAACTTGGGAGGATCTAAAACTGCAAAGAGTGCATAGAGTAAATGAATGACTGATCAGCATCAAGGGGGCAGAAGTCTAACCTTTGTCATAGGAGGAGACTGGTTAAGGTGGGACGGTAATAGAAGAAAATCTGTATCATTGTATGTCAAAAATACATGTCAAAAACAATGTAGAAAGACACTAGTTAAACATTTCCTTTTGTAAACAGAATTATTACTGTTACTAAATGCAGAGGAAAAAGACATGCTTATTTTCCTTGCTTGCCCATTTCCTGATATTTTCTTCCTATCAGTTAATGTCAGTCTGTTTGTGCACTTCATATGGCATCTGTGTGCTAGAGCCCCAAATTCATCCATGGTGGACTATATTAAAAACTTTGGGAATATTTACTTGTCATTGCAACTGAGATTTTAGCCATCGCTAAATCTGACTTGTTCAGGTAGCAATTGTACATGAAGTTTCTGTAGAGCTTGTGTTACTGGGATAAATTTCTTCAAAGTCTACTAGCTAAAGCCCTAGAGCTACCACAAGCCACAACCCACATGAACTTATAGCTCCAGATTTCTTGTTGAAAGAAAATGCAACTCATTTGCAATTACTTAATTCATTTCTTCTTCAAAGGCAATTTTCTTTTGTGTTTTGAAGTATTTAAAGCTGATTGACAATTAGCCACAAGAATGGTTTTCAGTTTATAGCCTTAATGCATTCCAGTATTCCAGCTTTATGCAAACAATGACATTTTTTTCTACTTTGAACTCATTTCAGATTAGTTTCCATGTTCCTTGACTGTATTACTACTATTACGATTAATAAATAATTCCTAGTTAGGATCATGTCTTCTAGAAACATTTAAGTTTTGGGAAAAGTTTTTAAAGTAAAGATTACTTTGAAAGAGAAAATTCTGCAATCAGATAAGTATATTCAGCTATACAGAGCTTCTGTAAAGTGAAGCAACATATTTTTACAGATTAGAAGGACCTTCAAAGTCAGCTGCACAATGAAAGAGAAAGGGAAACTTGCTAGACTGCACACAGCAGAACTGAGAGCACAAAAGAATATATTTTTTAAAACAAAAAAGCATTTGAAATACTTTTAATAAAGTCAGAACATTAAAAACAGATAGAAATACCTTGTCCTTGTCTTTCCTGGAAGTGTAGGTGAAGCTTCAAATTCAGGAAAAGTTGGTAAATAGCAATACAGTGGTTACTGAGAGAATTCAAAGATATGTCCTGAGGCACGACTGAATGCTGTCGTGCTGCCTGAGTGTTTTGTTGGCTAAACATGTTGTGTATGATGTTATAATTTGGCAGAAAGCCTTAGGATTTTTTTTTTTTTTTCCCAAATGTCAGTTGGAGTAATTTTCAAGGCATGTGAGATATTTCATTCTTGTTGTGAAATTGTATAAGCCATATGCCTTGGATTTTGTTTTCATGTAACCATAAATGAAGGTCTCACCGACCTGTAGGTTGGTGGCAGTTAAAAGTTCCTTTGTGTGATTAACTATGTCTGCAACAATAGCAATTTTATCAACAGCTCCAAACCACCCTCTCAGTGCCAACACAAACAAAGCCAAACTTTGTACTAAGTTTTCAGTGTGGTGGGAGCTCCTTCCTTGGCCAGCCCTGGGGAGGGAAGGTGGCACTGCATACCTGATGGGCTGTGCCAAGGAGCTGGGGTTAGAGCAGAGGAGGTATTTGGGAAGGGCTGAAACTTGGAGCCACTAAATCTTTCCTCTGTTTTTGAAAACTGATGTCCTTTGCACCCCACTATCGCTGATTAGTACACGAATTTCTGTGAATGTTACTTCTCAGGAGTGCATGATGATGGCTGTATTTTATCAGGCACGCACCCATATAGAATCCGCATTTTGCGTGATCACCTCAGTGTTTGTAGCCTAATTGTTTATAAACTTATTTTTATGCTTTTCATTTTAATTGTCCTTTTATTAGAGCAATATTAAAAAAAAAAAACAATAAGAAAAAACAGATATATATCAGTATATCAGATTTTTAAATACAAAATCTCTCTTAAGTACATATGTGTAAACAATAGGTATTTTCAACTTCTTTTTAAAGAACAGTGAGAAATTATGAGGGGACTGGAATATTATTTACTTATATGAAAGCATTCTTCCCATTGGCTAGTGACCCCACAAATGCACCATCTCTCTGAATTCTTACTCTTTTGTGTCCTTTCTTGTTTGATAAGTGAGTTAAAGTCAAAGACCATGCAAGGCTGCACTATGATATCTTATGGACTTCCCTTATGAACTTCATCATAAAAAATACTTTGATGCCAACTCTCTTTTTATTCATTAAAAATATATGATTTTAGGGTAAAATTGACAGAACCTTGAAAAATTGTTCTGATTGAAAACCATAACAATGCAGGTGTTATGGTTATTATCTAAAACAAAACAAAACAAAACAAAACAAAACAAAGCAAAACCAAAAAAAAACCAACCACATTTAATTTGAAGATTTAAAGGATATAAATATTTTTTATTTAAATAGCATCTTATTTCAACATAAATTTATTTTACTAAATAAATGAAGCAGTGTAAAAATATATCTCAAATGAAGCTATATACTTCTGTCAAAATATTTTTTTGGCATCTTGATTAAAACTTTTGTTTTGGTGAAGACCTGAAACACTTTTTTTTTTTTTTTTTTTTTTTTGATTACATGACCTAAGGAGTCCTAATAACCAACAGGAGATCAGTCTTTAAACATCGCAACCCACTCTGACTCACTAAGGTAAGTGCAATAGAAGAGGAGATCTTCGTCATAGACTTTCCATAATTTCCTCTTTGCTTACACTAGTGGATTTTTGTTTAGATTATTTTTTTTTTCATAAAGAAGAACATTTGAGCAATAAAAAGAGGTCTGGAATTGAGCCTTGCTTGGACTTAACTCTATAAAAGCAGCCAACATTCACATTTTCTCATAGACTCTGAATAGCAAATGGCAGCTGCATCTAAAATCTAAATGATAAAAAACATAGTCTTACTAAACTCATCATTTCAAAATGGGATCAAAGCCCAACTCCTCTTTGTAAATCCAGCTTCATATTTTCTGTTTTTTTTTTTTTTTTTTTTTTTTTTTATTGCCATCTCTATAAATTTTTGTCAGCAGTGAAGAAAGATATAAAATTAAGATTCTATACATTTGGTGGAAATTGTGAAATGAATAGGCTCAGTTCTTAAACATCTTAGAAAAAGTCCATGACAGTGGTATCTTTACAAAAAGAGTGGATTTAATTTTTTATTTCTTTGCGACTTGGGTCTTCATTTCAACGTGTAAAAAGCATATAATGGTTTTGTAACATTTTACACTTTACACAGATATTGTGGACTGCAAATGAAAGAAATATGAAGGATCTGTTTCTGTATACAGAATTAAAAATTAAATAAAAAATGTATTTTTATACATAATTAAAACATATTCATCTATTGTTGGCTTCAACTTGTGATACTCAGGGCGCATTAGTTTATGTTTTAAGCTAACATGATCTTCAGCCATCCCATCTGTGTTGACTTCCCTACAAAAAGTACACATTCTCTAGGGCCATATAGGGAATTAGAAATCTCTGATTGGATCTATCTGATCAGAAAGATTAAACAAATATATTGATGAAGGCAGGGGTAAGACTGGTTGCTCAGTTATTACACACATTACAGAGTAGAGAAGTGGAAGGAGTAAAAAAGGTCTCCGGAGTTCTGGCTCTTGGTTCAACAGTTCAGCCATTAAAATCTTCTTCCTCATAGCACAGTTGGAGCCTTTAATTATCTGAACAGATTATCTTTTGGGGACAATTTAATTTAGCACTTTGATTTTCTTTATTGAAGTGCCTTGTATATCAATATAGTTATCTTCTATGAATGATCATTTATTCTGGAACAGGAGAGAAGTTTTGTGATGTGACCTTGTGACCGTGGTTTAGCTTGACTAGATTTGTTTATGTATACTACAGACAGTGGTTTGTAACCACTTAAACTAATGGCATGGTGATTTACAATTACTAATAAACTGATCCTGCCAACATCACATAACAGCTATAATCAAGCCCTACTACCTACAGCTTACAGAGGCTGAAACAGCAAATATGGAAGGTGAAAGTACAATCTGGGAACCTACAATGTACTGACCGAGGAACAGAAGGAAAGGATGATCCGATGGCTAACAGAAACAGCTAAAGAATTTGGAAGAGCTGAACTGAGTTCCTGACTTCTCAACAAAGTCCCTCCTTAATAGCAATCTTTTCCTACCCACAACAAGCATCAGCTGCTTGTGCCAACTCCTTTTAAGACTGTTAATTATGCTTTTCAGGTGAAGCCAATAATCCACTTGAAAAAAACAGTAAAAAGATGATAATTATTCTTGCACAGAGCTGGGATGGAGCAGTGCTGGACCCAGACCCAGGCTGGGGATGAGTGGCTGGGGAGCAGCTCGGCAAAAGGGGCCTGGGGCTGCTGGTGGGCAGCAAGCCTGGCATCAGCCAGCAGTGTGCCCTGGCAGCTGAGGGGGCAACCTGCATTTTGGTGGGTGTTAAACCCAGTGTAGCCAGCTGCTCCTGCTATACTTAGCATTGGTGTGGCCTTATCTTGAATATTGTGTGTGGTTCTGGGCTCTGTAATATGAAAAGCATGTTATGGTCCTTGAGAGTGTCCAGAGGAGGGCAGAAAACAGGGTCAGACACATCTTGTGAAGAGAGGCTGAGGATACTTGGGCTGTCCAGTCTGCAGAAGAGGAGGCTCAGAGGCGGCCTCGCTGCTCCCTGAGGAGGGAAGCGCAGAGGGAGGTGCCGCTCTCTGCTCCCAGCATCTGATGGCAGGGCGGCAGGCAACGGCATGGAGCTGAACTAGGAGAGGGTCAGACTGGGCATTAGGGAAAATGCGTTGACCATGAGCATGGTCAGACACTGGGACAGGCTTCCTAGAGAGGTGGTTGGTGCACTGTGCTTGCCAGTGCTCAAGAGGCATTTGGACAGTGCCCTCAGTAATGTGCTTGAACTTTTGGTTAGCCCTGAAGTGGTCAGGCAGCTAGACCAGATGATCTTTGAAGGTCCCTTCCAACTGAATAATTCCATACCATTCCATCCCGGAAATGTCAATTGAGTGTTGAGGTAGGTGCTGTTCCTCTGGCAATGGACCCCAGCCACCTCCATCAGACTGAATGTGGAGTTATCTTTTTGCATGACTGAAGTCTAAATGAAAGAGTAGGCAGCCTCAGGTAAGAGGGAAGACAGGCTGTGGGAGGTGGACAGGATATAGAAGAGTAAAAAAGTGAAGTAGTAACAATTTGATATCCCCAG